>NC_139994.1:7289971-7436857 GCF_964263955.1 Coregonus lavaretus
TGACCCAGCCAGAGAGAGAGAGAGAGACATGACCCAGCCAGAGAGAGAGAGAGACATCACCCAGCCAGAGAGAGAGAGAGAGAGAGACGACCCAGTCAGAAAGAAAGAGAGTGTGTGTGTGCATGAGTGCGTGTGTGTGTGTGTTTGTCCAACAAGCTCTCACAGTCTCACTGCAGAATTAGATGTTTATCCACGTTTCTTCAAACGACAAATTTTGAAGTTGCTCCAAACGTCAAGTTTCGAAGGTAAGGGTTATGGTTTGGGATAGGGTTAAAACTTTGTTGTGAGGTCTGGGGTCCGCTCACCAACCAATAATTCACAAAATGAGATAAACACCAAATTGAGACTCTGCATGCAGAAGTCTGTAAAAAATATCTGTGTACATTGTAAAACACCAAATAATGCATGCAGAGCAGAATTAGGCTGATACACGCTAATTATCAAAATCTAGAAAAGAGCCGTTCAATTCTACTACCACCTAAAAGGAAGCGATTCCCAAACCTTCCATAACAAAGCCATCAACTACAGAGAGATTAACCTGGAGAAGAGTCCCCTAAGCAAGCTGGTTCTGGGGCTCTGTTCACAAACACAAACAGACCCCACAGAGCCCCAGGACATCAACACAACTAGACCCAACTAAATCATGAGAAAACTAAAAGACAATTACTTGACACTTTGGAAAGAATTAACAAAAAAACAGAGCAAACTAGAATGCTATTTGGCCCTAAACAGAGAGTACACAGCGGCAGAATACCTGACCACTGTGACTGACCCAAACGTAAGGAAAGCTTTGACTATGTACAGATTCAGTGAGCATAGCCTTGCTATTGAGAAAGGCCGCCGTAGGCAGACCTGGCTCTCAAGAGAAGACAGGCTATGTGCACACTGCCCACAAAATAAGGTGGAAACTGAGCTGCACTTCCTAACCTCCTGTCAAATGTATGACCATATTAGAGACACATATTTCCCTCAGATTACACAGATCCACAAAGAATTCGAAAACAAATCCAATTTTGTTAAACTCCCATATCTATTGGGTGAAATACCACAGTGTGCAATCACAGCAGCAAGATTTGTGACCTGTTGCCACAAGAAAAGGGCAACCAGTGAAGAACAAACACCATTGTAAATTCAACCCATATTTATGTTTATTTATTTTCCCTTTTGTACTTTAACTATTTGCACATAACATGACATTTGAAATGTCTTTATTATTTTGGAACTTTTGTGAGTGTAATGTTTACTGTTAATTTTTATTGTTTATTTCACATTTGTTTATTATCTACTTCACTTGCTATGTTAACATATGCTTCCCATGCCAATAAAGCCCTTAAGTTGAATTGAATTGAGAGAGCGATAGAGAGAGAGAGAGAAAGAGAGAGAGAGAGAGAGAGAGAGAGAGAGAGAGAGAGAGAGAGAGAGAGAGAGAGAGAGAGAGAGAGAGAGAGAGAGAGATATGGAATGCGACTGGCCTGACTTGGGAAAGTGTTTCAGGGCGCCCGTTGGCGAGCGTGTGGTGTGGTTTCTAGTAGGCTGGAGTATTTTAATAAAGGGCCTGTTGAAACATGACATAAATATTGGGTGAAATCATGCTAGTTTTACTGTGATGACTTGGGGTGGCTTTAAATGACTGGTTAAAGAGAGCAGATGAAGAGAAAATAATGGGGTGAGGAGCGATGGGGTGAGGTTGTGTTCCTCTAAGCGGGGAGGTAAGCTTGGCTTCTTCTTTATATGTGTCGAGTAAAGCTTAAACCATGCATTTAGATTGTAGGTAGGTATTGTAGTTAGGTATTGTAGGTAGTTGATCCAGGTAGTTATTGTAGGTAGTTATTGTAGTGTATTCGGCTGAGCCCGGTGAAGCACGAGGCTAGCTAGCTAACCCACTACCTGGACCATTAAAGCTAGCTAGCTAGCAGATAGCAACACCGCAGCCACTGCTAGCTGGCCAACTATACCAGCTAGCAGTACTGTAGCAACTAAATACATTTCAACGGAACGATTTGATTAGTCTAAAGTTAGCTAGCTACATAGTTGTCTTGGTATCAAAGACAAAGGTGTAGTATAGAGAAACTATCGAGGTTAGCTAGCCAGCTACATTTTCAAACAGTCAACACCGCAGCCACTGCTAGCTAGCCAACATTACCAGCTAGCAGTTCTGTATCATTTTAGTCAATGAGAATTTTGCAACGTAAGCTTCACTTTCTGAACATTCGAGATGTGTAGTCCACTTGTGTAGCTAGCATGACTGACTTTGTGCTAGCTAGCCAACGTTTAATTACTTCTGCGTTATGAAAGGAACTAGACACGGACATGAATGATCCATTGGTAGTTTGTTGTAACCAAGTATTGGTGCTAAACCGTGTGTTATTAGATGCTAGCATGCTAGTTAGCTATGGCGTCATAGGATACGGTGCCCTGGGCAGTTTTCACAGAAGAATACTGTACCAAGTTAGCTAGCTGAATAAACTAAGTTAGTCTATTCCTGGAAACATTGAACTACTGTAGATTACAGCAATTATAATTTCTAAAGTGGAAGTTGGAAGAGTTGTATTTGAGTGTTTCAGTGAAAGGTTAGTGAGGGAGGCCTTGTTTCCCCAGATGTTTAGTTAATTTCATTCCGATCTCCTTTGCAATAGTGTAGCCTTTTCTGTAGCCTGTCAGCTATGTGTCTGTCTATCCCTGTTCTCTCCTCTCCGCACAGGCCATACAAACACCTCACACCGCGTGGCTGCTGCCTCTCTAACCTGGTGGTCCCTGCACGCACGACCCACGTGGAGTTCCAGGTCTCCGGCAGCCTCTGGAACTGCCGTTCTGCGGCCAACAAGGCAGAGTTCATCTCAGCCTATGCTACCCTCCAGTCCCTCGACTTCTAGGCGCTGACGGAAACATGGATTACCACAGAAAACACTGCTACTCCTACTGCTCTCTCCTCGTCTGACCATGTGTTCTCGCATACCCCGAGAGCATCTGGTCAGCAGGGCGGTGGCACAGGAATGCTCATCTCTCCCAAGTGGACATTCTCTCTTTCTCGCCTGACCCATCTGTCTATCTCCTCATTTGAATTCCATGCTGTCACAGTCACTAGCCCATGCAAGGTTAACATCCTTATCATTTATCGCCCTCCAGGTTCCCTTGGAGAGTTCATCAATGCGCTTGACGCCTTGATAAGTTCCTTTCCTGAGGATGGCTCACCCCTCACAGTTCTGGGTGACTTTAACCTCCCTACGTCTACCTTTGACTCATTTCTCTCTGCCTCCTTCTTTCCACTCCTCTCCTCTTTTGACCTCACCCTCTCACCGTCCCCCCCCTACTCACAAGGCAGGCAATACGCTTGACCTCATCTTTACTAGATGCTGTTCCTCTACTAATCTCACTGCAACTCCCCTCCAAGTCTCCAACCACTACTTTGTATCATTTTCTCTCTCGCTCTCCTCCAACACTACTCACTCTGCCCCTACTCAGATGGTAATGCGCCGTCACGACTTTCTCTCTCTCTCTCCCGCTACTATCTTCTCTTCCATCCTATCATCTCTTCCCTCTGCTCAAGCCTTCTCCCTCCAATCTCCTGATTCTGCCTCCTCAACCCTCCTCTCCTCCCTTTCTGCATTTTTTGACTGTCTATGTCCCCTATCCTCCCGGCCGGCTCGGTCCTCCACTCCTGCTCCGTGGCTTGACGACTCATTGCGAGCTCACAGAACAGGACTCCGGGCAGCCGAGCGGAAATGGAGGAAAACTAGACTCCCTGCCGACCTGTCATCTTTTCACTCCCTCCTCTCTACATTTTCTTCCTCTGTTTCTGCTGCTAAAGCCACTTTCTACCACTCTAAATGTCAAGCCTCTGCCTCTAACCCTAGGAAGCTCTTTGCCACCTTCTCCTCCCTACTGAATCCTCCTCCTCCTCCCCCTCCCCCTCCCTTCGTCAACCATTTTGAAAAGAAGGTTGACGACATCTGATCCTCATTTATTAAGTCAAATGACACCGCTGGTCCTGCTCACACTGCCCTACCCTATGCTTTGACTTCTCTCTCCCCTCTCTCTCCAGATGAAATCTTGCGACTTGTGACGGCCGGCCGCCCAACAACCTGCCCGCTTGACTCTATCCCCTCCTCTCTTCTCCAGACCATTTCCGGAGACCTTCTCCCTTACCTCACCTCGCTCATCAACTCATCCTTGACCACTGGCTATGTCCCTTCCGTCTTCAAGAGAGCGAGAGTTGCACCCCTTCTCAAAAAACCTACACTCGATCCCTCCGATGTCAACATCTACAGACCAGTATCCCTTCTTTCTTTTCTCTCCAAAACTCTTGAGCATGCCATCTTTAGCCAACTCTCTTGCTATCTCTCTCAGAATGACCTTCTTGATCCAAACCAGTCAGGTTTCAAGACTGGTCATTCAACTGAGACTGCTCTTCTCTGTGTCACGGAGGCTCTCCGCACTGCTAAAGCTAACTCTCTCTCCTCTGCTCTCATCCTTCTAGACCTATCTGCTGCCTTTGATACTGTGAACCATCAGATCCTCCTCTCCACCCTCTCCGAGTTGGGCATCTCCGGCGCGGCTCACTCTTGGATTGCGTCCTACATCACAGGTCGCTCCTACCAGGTGGCGTGGCGAGAATCTGTCTCCGCACCACCTGCTCTCACCACTGGTGTCCCCCAGGGCTCAGTTCTAGGCCCTCTCCTATTCTCTCTATACACCAGGTCACTAGGCTCTGTCATATCCTCACATGGTCTCTCCTATCATTGCTACGCAGATGACACACAATTAATCTTCTCCTTTCCCCCTTCTGATAACCAGGTGGCGAATCGCATCTCTGCATGTCTGGCAGACATATCAGTGTGGATGACGGATCACCACCTCAAGCTGAACCTCGGCAAGACGGAGCTGCTCTTCCTCCCGGGGAAGGACTGCCCGCTCCATGATCTCGCCATCACGGTAGACAACTCCGTTGTGTCCTCCTCCCAGAGTGCAAATAACCTTGGCGTGACCCTGGACAACACCCTGTCGTTCTCCGCTAACATCAAAGCAGTGACCCGATCCTGTAAGTTCATGCTCTACAACATTCGCAGAGTACGACCCTACCTTACACAGGAAGCGGCACAGGTCCTAATCCAGGCACTTGTCATCTCCCGTCTGGATTACTGCAACTCGCTGTTGGCTGGGCTCCCTGCCTGTGCCATTAAACCCTACAACTCATCCAGAACGCTGCAGCCCGTCTGGTGTTCAACCTTCCCAAGTTCTCTCACATCACCCCGCTTCTCCACACACTCCACTTGCTTCCAGTTGAAGCCTGCATCTGCTACAAGACCATGGTGCTTGCCTACGGAGCTGTGAGGGGAACGGCACCTCCGTACCTTCAGGCTCTGATCAGTCCATACACCCAAACGAAGGCATTGCATTCATCCACCTCTGGCCTGCTGGCCCCCCTACCTCTGCGGAAGCACAGTTCCCGCTCAGCCCAGTCAAAACTGTTCGCTGCTCTGGCACCCCAATGGTGGAACAAGCTCCCTCACGACGCCAGGACAGCGGAGTCACTCACCACCTTCCGGAGACACTTGAAACCCCACCTCTTTAAGGAATACCTGGGATAGGATAAAAGTAATCCGTCTAAAATCCCCCCCCCCCCCCCCCAAAAAAAAAATATATATACAGTGGGCGAAAAAAGTATTTAGTCAGCCACCAATTGTGCAAGTTCTCCCACTTAAAAAGATGAGAGAGGCCTGTAATTTTCATCATAGGTACACGTCAACTATGACAGACAAATTGAGGAAAAAAATTCCAGAAAATCACATTGTAGGATTTTTAATGAATTTATTTGCAAATTATGGTGGAAAATAAGTATTTGGTCACCTACAAACAAGCAAGATTTCTGGTTCTCACAGACCTGTAACTTCTTCTTTAAGAGGCTCCTCTGTCCTCCACTCGTTACCTGTATTAATGGCACCTGTTTGAACTTGTTATCAGTATAAAAGACACCTGTCCACAACCTCAAACAGTCACACTCCAAACTCCACTATGGCCAAGACCAAAGAGGGAGGGACCTAGTGAATGACCTGCAGAGAGCTGGGACCAAAGTAACAAAGCCTACCATCAGTAACACACTACGCCGCCAGAGACTCAAATCCTGCAGTGCCAGACGTGTCCCCCTGCTTAAGCCAGTACATGTCCAGGCCCGTCTGAAGTTTGCTAGAGTGCATTTGGATGATCCAGAAGGGGATTGGGAGAATGTCATATGGTCAGATGAAACCAAAATATAACTTTTTGGTAAAAACTCAACTCGTCGTGTTTGGAGGACAAAGAATGCTGAGTTGCATCCAAAGAACACCATGAAGCATGGGGGTGGAAACATCATGCTTTGGGGCTGTTTTTCTGCAAAGGGACCAGGACAACTGATCCGTGTAAAGGAAAGAATGAATGGGGCCATGTATCGTGAGATTTTGAGTGAAAACCTCCTTCCATCAGCAAGGGCATTGAAGATGAAACGTGGCTGGGTCTTTCAGCATGACAATGATCCCAAACACACCGCCCGGGCAACGAAGGAGTGGCTTCGTAAGAAGAATTTCAAGGTCCTGGAGTGGCCTAGCCAGTCTCCAGATCTCAACCCCATAGAAAATCTTTGGAGGGAGTTGAAAGTCCGTGTTGCCCAGCGACAGCCCCAAAACATCACTGCTCTAGAGGAGATCTGCATGGAGGAATGGGCCAAAATACCAGCAACAGTGTGTGAAAACCGTGTGAAGACTTACAGAAAACGTTTGACCTGTGTCATTGCCAACAAAGGGTATATAACAAAGTATTGAGAAACTTTGTTATTGACCAAATACTTATTTTCCACCATAATTTGCAAATAAATTCATTAAAAATCCTACAATGTGATTTTCTGGAAATAAAATTCTCAATTTGTCTGTCATAGTTGACGTGTACCTATGATGAAAATTACAGGCCTCTCTCATCTTGCGCAATTGGTGGCAGACTAAATACTTTTTTTCCCCACTGTATATATATATTGTAAAGTGGCTGTCCCACTGGCTATCATAAGGTGAATGCACCAATTTGTAAGTCGCTCTGGATAAGAGCGTCTGCTAAATGACGAAAATGTAATGAAAATGTAAATAATCAAGATAATATATAGTTATTATTGGGACAAAACTGGACCCTGTTCAGGATAGATTTACACAGAGGAGAGCACAGTCACACACAGCCTCACATCAATCAATCAATCAATCAATTTTATTTTATATAGCCCTTCTTACATCAGCTAATATCTCGAAGTGCTGTACAGAAACCCAGCCTAAAACCCCAAACAGCTAGTAATGCAGGTGTAGAAGCACGGTGGCTAGGAAAAACTCCCTAGAAAGGCAAAACCTAGGAAGAAACCTAGAGAGGAACCAGGCTATGAGGGGTGGCCAGTCCTCTTCTGGCTGTGCCGGGTGGAGATTATAACAGAACCATGCCAAGATGTTCAAAAATGTTCATAAGTGACAAGCATGGTCAAATAATAATCAGGAATAAATCTCAGTTGGCTTTTCATAGCCGATCATTAGAGTTTAAAACAGCAGGTCTGGGACAGGTAGGGGTTCCATAACCGCAGGCAGAACAGTTTAAACTGGAATAGCAGCAAGGCCAGGCGGACTGGGGATAGCAAGGAGTCACCACGGCCGGTAGTCCCGACGTATGGTCCTAGGGCTCAGGTCTCTCAGTTGGCTTTTCATAGCCGATCATTTAGAGTTGAAAACAGCAGGTCTGGGACAGGTAGGGGTTTCGTAGCCGCAGGCAGAACAGTTGAAACTGGAATAGCAGCAAGGCCAGGCGGACTGGGGGCAGCAGGGTGTCATCATGCCCGGTAGTCCTGACGTATGGTCCTAGGGCTCAGGTTCTCAGAGAGAAAGAGAGAACGAGAGAATTAGAGAGAGCATACTTAAATTCACACAGGACACTGGATAAGACAGGAGAAGTACTCCAGGTATAACCAACTAACCCCAGCCCCCCGACACATAAACTACTGCAGCATAAATACTGGAGGCTGAGACAGGAGCGGTCCGGAGACACTGTGGCCCCATCCGAAGAAACCCCCGGACAGGGCCAAACAGGAAGGATATAACCCCACCCACTCCGCCAAAGCACAGCCCCCGCACCACTAGAGGGATATCCCCAACCACCAACTTACAATCCTGAGACAAGGCCGAGTATAGCCCACAGAGGTCTCCACCACAGCACAAACCAAGGGGGGGGGGGGCGCCAACCCAGACAGGAAGATCACGTCAGTAACTCAACCCACTCAAGTGACGCACCCCTCCCAGGGACGGCATGAAAGAGCACCAGCAGGCCAGTGACTCAGCCCCTGCAACAGGGTTAGAGGCAGAGAACCCCAGTGGAGAGGGGAACCGGCCTGGCAGAGACAGCAAGGGCTGTTCGTTGCTCCAGCCTTTCCGTTCACCTTCACACTCCTGGGCCAGACTACACTCAATCATATGACCTACTGAAGAGATAAGTCTTCAGTAAAGACTTAAAGGTTGAGACCGAGTCTGCGTCTCTCACATGGGTAGGCAGACTGTTCCATAAAAATGGAGATCTATAGGAGAAAGCCCTGCCTCCCGCTGTTTGCTTAGAAATTCTAGGGACAATTAGGAGGCCTGCGTCTTGTGACCGTAGCGTACGTATTGGTATGTACGGCAGGACCAACTCGGAAAGATAGGTAGGAGCAAGCCCATGTAACGCTTTATAGGTTAACAGTAAAACCTTGAAATCAGCCCTTGCCTTAACAGGAAGCCAGTGTAGGGAAGCTAGCACTGGAGTAATATGATCAAATTTCTTGGTTCTAGTCAGGATTCTAGCAGCCGTATTTAGCACTAACTGAAGTTTATTTAGTGCTTTATCCGGGTAGCCGGAAAATAGAGCATTGCAGTAGTCTAATCTAGAAGTAACAAATGCATGGATTAATTTTTCTGCATCATTTTTGGACAGAAAATTTCTGATTTTTGCAATGTTACGTAGATGGAAAAAAGCTGTCCTTGAAACAGTCTTGATATGTTCGTCAAAAGAGAGATCAGGGTCAAGAGTAACGCCTAGGTCCTTCACAGTTTTATTTGAGACGACTTTACAACCATCAAGATGAATTGTCAGATTTAACAGAAGATCTCTTTGTTTCTTGGGACCTAGAACAAGCATCTCTGTTTTGTCCGAGTTTAAAAGTAAAAAGTTTTCAGCCATCCACTTCCTTATGTCTGAAACACAGGCTTCTAGCGAGGGCAATTTTGGGGCTTCACCATGCTTCATTGAAATGTACAGCTGTGTGTCATCCGCATAGCAGTGAAAGTTAACATTATGTTTTCGAATAACATCCCCAAGAGGTAAAATATATAGTGAAAACAATAGTGGTCCTAAAACGGAACCTTGAGGAACACCGAAATGTACAGTTGATTTGTCGGAGGACAGACCATTCACAGAGACAAACTGATATCTTTCCGACAGGTAGGATCTAAACCAGGCCAGAACTTGTCCGTGTAGACCAATTTGGGTTTCCAGTCTCTCCAAAAGAATGTGGTGATCGATGGTGTCAAAGGCAGCACTAAGGTCTAGTAGCACGAGGACAGATGCAGAGCCTCGGTCTGACGCCATTAAAAGGTCATTTACCACCTTCACAAGTGCAGTCTCAGTGCTATGATGGGGTCTAAAACCAGACTGAAGCATTTCGTATACATTGTTTGTCTTCAGAAAGGCAGTGAGTTGCTGCGCAACAGCTTTTTCTAAAATTTTTGAGAGGAATGGAAGATTCGATATTGGCCGATAGTTTTTTATATTTTCCGGGTCAAGGTTTGGCTTTTTCAAGAGAGGCTTTATCACTGCCACTTTTAGTGAGTTTGGTACACATCCGGTGGATAGAGAGCTGTTTATTATGTTCAACATAGGAGGGCCAAGCACAGGAAGCAGCTCCTTCAGCAGTTTAGTAGGAATAGGATCCAGTATGCAGCTTGAAGGTTTAGAGGCCATGATTATTTTCATCATTGTGTCAAGAGATATAGTACTAAAACACTTAAGTGTCTCTCCCGATCCCAGGCCCTCGCAGAGCTGTGCAGATCCAGGACAGCTAAGCCCTGGAGGAATACGCAGATTCAAAGAGGAGTCCGTAATTTGCTTTCTAATGGTCATGATCTTTTCCTCAAAGAAGTTCATGAATTTATCACTGCTGAAGTGAAAACCATCCTCTCTTGGGGAATGCTGCTTTTTAGTTAGCTTTGCAACAGTATCAAAAAGAAATTTTGGATTGTTCTTATTTTCCTCGATTAATTTGGAAAAGTAGGATGATCGAGCAGCAGTGAGGGCTCTTCGGTACTGCACGGTACTGTCTTTCCAAGCTAGTCGGAAGACTTCCAGTTTGGTGTGGCGCCATTTCCGTTCCAATTTCCTGGAAGCTTGCTTCAAAGCTCGGGTATTTTCTGTATACCAGGGAGCTAGTTTCTTATGACAAATGTTTTTCGTTTTTAGGGGTGCAACTGCATCTAGGGTATTGTGCAAGGTTAAATTTAGTTCCTCAGTTAAGTGGTTAACTGATTTTTGTCCTCTGACGTCCTTGGGTAGGCAGAAGGGGTCTGGAAGGGCATCAATGAATTTTTGTGTTGTCTGAGAATTTATAGCACGACTTTTGATGCTCCTTGGTTGGGGTCTGAGCAGATTATTTGTTGCGATTGCAAACGTAATAAAATGGTGGTCCGATAGTCCAGGATTTTGTGGAAAAACATTAAGATCTACAACATTTATTCCATGGGACAAAACTAGGTCCAGAGTATGACTGTGGCAGTGAGTAGGTCCAGAGACATGTTGGACAAAACCCACTGAGTCGATAATGGCTCCGAAGGACTTTTGGAGTGGGTCTGTGGACTTCTCCATGTGAATATTAAAATCACCAAAAATTAGAATATGATCTGCTATGACTACAAGGTCTGATAGGAATTCAGGAAACTCAGAGAGGAACGCTGTATATGGCCCAGGAGGCCTGTAAACAGTAGCTATAAAAATGAACATACATGAGCGCAGGCACACACACACACACGCATGCACACACACACACACACGCATGCACACACGCACACACTCACACACAGACTTTGATATGGGATCCAACTGAGTATTTCTGACTCCAATTCAGTGGTTATAGAATGAGCAGTGTAGCCAGCGTCTCATGCACTATTCCAGAGCTGATTCCAGATCAGATAATGCTTTCTCCATGTGTTTCTGGAGCATGAGCATTATAGAGACCGATGGAGACGGAGTTGATTCCAGATCAGATAATCCTACAGTATAGAGACGCCGATGGAGACGGAACACAACACAATCGATCAAGACATTTTAGTGTTCAGTGTTTTTCAAAGAAAATGAAAAGGACAGCCGAAAAGCCCTGTTCCCCCTCATCCCCCATCCCTCTTCCCCTGCTGGGAGGATGAGGGGTCAGGGACGGGGTGGGGGGGGGTGGAGGAACCTCACCTCTGATGACAGCCCCGTCCTACTTCCACAAACATCTTGTCCCCCACCCCTCCTTCTTTTTTCGACGACCTTACTATGCCTCAACATTCAAATCAGAAAAAACAAGGCACTTGTTCAAGGGGTTTGCAGTTTTTGTTCCAGCCAAGAACTAATAGACCTGTTTCAGCTAATCAAGGTCTTGACGATTAGTTGATTATTCCCTTCCCCTGTTGCAACCCTTACTTTCCCTTTCGTTCTCTCTCTCCAGGTGATATATGTTTCTCTCAGTGCTGTGTTGTGGTCATGGTTTAACTGTAACTCTGTCTACTGCCCTGTCTCCGTAATGGCTGAGCAGTTACACGGGGTGAGTGGTTGGAGGAGTACTTTCTGTGCGACGGTGTAGTAGTATTGAGCCGTAATGACTGACAGACTGCAGTGGGTGCTGAAAGGTGCTGAGAGGTGCAGGCCCACGGGGCAGATGTTAAGCAGACTGTGTGAGTGAGAGGAGAGAAAGCAAGAGACAGAGCTACAACACAACACTGACAGACACACAGCACCTGGCTGAAAGGGGGAGAGAGGAAAGGAGAGAGAGGAGGAAGGAGAGAAGGATATATATTTTGCACTAACTAGAGCCTCAATTTAATTGAATCAGGCCTCGCTTGAATGTGACATGATTCTGTGTGGAAAACCAAGAGAGTTAAAAGAGTGGGGGAAGGAGAAAGGGAAATGTTGTGAGATTTAGTTGACACTTTATTAAACAGCACCTGCAAAACTGCAAACCTCAAATCTAATTGGCAAATCGAAATAGATAAAAATGTGATCAAACGGCGCCAATAGATCTCCATATCCTGGGAAAAGACTCTGCGTTCCACACAGCGTTCCCGGTGTTCCATCGGAGGCCCGAGACGTCAGGGTGATGGGAATGAACGTTGGCGCTGATCCATGCCGGGCTGGAGTGACATGTGTGCTGGCCCGTGAGCTACTCTGAGGAGACCCTCTCTTTCTCTACCATTCCTCTTGCTCCTCCCATGGTTTATTATTACCAGATAATCGCTCCCATCTGCGTGTCCAGCAAAAGACAGACCTAGAAAAGGGGGGAATGGGAGAATGAATGAAAGGGAGAGAGAGAGAGAGAGAGAGAGAGAGAGAGAGAGAGAGAGAGAGAGAGAGAGAGAGAGGTGTGCCATGAGTGGATTTCATCTCCAATACAAACACGTCACCCCCCTCTCCTCCTCTTTACCCCTCCTCCCTCCTTTCGTCAGATCAAGTTAGAGGTTGTGCAGAGTCTCCATCAGGGATATTATAATTCAGCATGACTTCTGGACAGCTTCACGCACAACTAGGAATTCAGCGGCTATGGGCACGAAAATCGGATTCAAATTAGTGCTGTATTACATGACTGTTTACTTTTCATCTCTCCTGCCATCTCTAACCCTCCCCAGTTTCAAAATGTGTGTGCGTGTGTGTGTACCGGCACCTCAAATGTTCTACTGCTTGAGCTCCTGTTCCTCTTATAAAATATTAGCTCAAAAGTATTGTGGAGCTCCTGCACCTAAATATCAACAGTACTGGCACCCAAAATGATTACCGGAACCTATTTCAATCCAAGTCAAGCACTGAGCAGAACAAACTAAACTTTTATACTCTCATGCTTTCAGACGTTGTTGTGAATGTAAAGATGAAGACAAGAGTATGCAAGAAAACACATTACTACACACACACACAAACAAACGCAACAACCATAGCAATCAACAATGAATCAAAAGTGTGTTTGATCCATCTGTCTTGGGTCAGTGACAAGGAAAGGAAATACTCACTCACAACCCACACAGGACCCCGGGGCTCTGATCTAGGATCAGATTAAAGCTGATTATGACCAATTAAAGTCAATTCTAACATTGAGGTAATGAGAGCTCAGAGGGATACCAGCGTAAGCCATCACACTCCGGAAACAGTGACACTCGTCTATTTTTCATTCACTTATTCCCTCTCTCTGATTGGCTGTGAGTTGTTCTGTGGTAGATAAATAAGGTTAATGACTTAATGTCGGATAAAGATTCCTGTTAAATTCAAACCGCCTTGGATAGCTAACATTAACAACACATACTATACAATACTATACAATACTATACAATACTATACAATACTATACAATACTATAATATACAATACTATACAGTACTATACAATACAGTACTCAATGATACTATACAATATTATACAATACTATATGATACAATACTATACAATACTATACGACACTTTACAATATTATACAATACTATACAATACTATTCAATACTATATGATACTACACAATATTATACAATACTATACGAAACTTAGGTGCCGATACGATATGTATTGCGATTCTCAGAATTCTCACAATTTTATTGAGATTTGATATTCCAAACATATTGCTCACTATATGTCTGCTGCAGATGGACAAAAGAGCATGATAACAATAGTTTTGATCAGTCATGGAAGTAAAGGTGCTTAAAATATGTTGGCTCACTATTTAAAAAGAAGATAGAGAACAAGCTATAGGATGAAAAATATCAGAGTTTTGACATAGGTACAGCTGACTAGCGCTAACTAACTCCTCCTAGGAGTCAAAGTATCGATATAATATCTTCCAACATGATATTGTGATATGTAACTGTATAGATTTTTCCCCCATCACTAAAATACGTATTTCAGTCAGTCTGTCTGTCTGTTTGTCTGTTTGTCTGTCTGTCTGACAGTTTGGGGTAGAGGTATAGAGGGATGGAGGGATAGAGGGATGGAGGGTTGGAGGGATGGAGGGATGGAGGGAAGGAGGGATAGAGGGATGGAGGGATGAGGGATGGAGGGATGGAGGGATGGAGGGATAGAGGGATGGAGGGATGGAGCGATAGAGGGATGGAGGGATGGAGGGATGGAGGGATAGAGGGATGGAGGGATGGAGGGATGGAGGGATGGAGGGATGGAGGGATAGAGGGATGGAGGGATGGAGGGATAGAGGGATGGAGGGATGGAGGGATAGAGGGATAGAGGGATGGAGGGATGGAGGGAGAGGGATGGAGGGATAGAGGAATTGAGGGTTGGAGGGATGGAGGGATGGAGGGATGGAGGGATGGAGGGATAGAGGGATGGAGGGATGGAGGGATAGAGGGATGGAGGGATGGAGGGATAGAGGGATGGAGGGATGGAGCGATAGAGGGTTGGAGGGATGGAGCGATAGAGGGATGGAGGGATGGAGGGATAGAGGGATAGAGGGATGGAGGGATGGAGGGAGAGGGATGGAGGGATAGAGGAATAGAGGGATGGAGGGATGGAGCGATAGAGGGATGGAGGGATGGAGGGATAGAGGGATAGAGGGATGGAGGGATGGAGGGAGAGGGATGGAGGGATAGAGGAATAGAGGGATGGAGGGATGGAGGGATGGAGGGATAGAGGGATAGAGGGATGGAGGGATGGAGGGATAGAGGGATAGAGGGATGGAGAGATGGAGGGATGGAGGGATGGAGGGATGGAGGGATAGAGGGATGGAGGGATGGAGGGATGGAGGGATAGAGGGATGGAGGGATGGAGGGATAGAGGGATGGAGGGATGAGGGAGAGGGATGGATGGAGGGATAGAGGAATAGAGGGATGGAGGGATGGAGGGATGAAGGGATGGAGGGATAGAGGGATAGAGGGATGGAAGGATGGAGGGATAGATGGAGGGATAGAGGGATGGAGGGATAGAGGGATGGAGGATGGAGGGATAGAGGGATAGAGGGATGGAGGGATGGAGGGATAGAGGGATAGAGGGATGGAGGGATGGAGGGATAGAAGGATGGAAGGATGGAGGGATAGAGGGATGGAGGGATGGAGGGATGGAGGGATGGAGGGATAGAGGGATAGAGGGATGGAAGGATGGAGGGATGGATGGAGGGATAGAGGGATGGAGGATGGAGGGATGGAGGGATGGAGGGATAGAGGGAAGGAGGGATAGAGGGATGGAGGGATGGAGGGATAGAAGGATGGAGGGATGGAGGTACAGTATAGTAGGGCATAATGGTGAACTGTGACCTTTGTCCTCAGTGTGTTCTGGCCCACTCTCCCAGAATTCAGCTGGACTAAAGGTCAAGGGTCACTACTCTGAGACATCTCTCTCTTTGGGAGATTCTCAATTGGAAAAAGTCTGTCCTCTCCTCGACTCCTCTGTCCTCCTCTCCTCCGTGACCAGGAAACCGATGAGTGTCCTCCTATCCTCGATTACCTACTTTGACAGAGGATGCACAAGAGTGCCCTCCCACCGGCTAGCGTGGAAGTGTTTTAACACCTACCACACCCCCTTTGAATCAGCTTTTGTTTTCTCGAAGGAGAAAAGCATGCACACATTTACTAGCTACATTTGTTTTTATCACTTTACACATTTATTTTTGGATTCCACCCCTGTAAACGTAATTTGCATGATTACGCGCAAATGGAAAAGGAGAGTATTTTCATTACTAATTGAGATGCTCCCTTTCTCTTCTCCACCTTTCTCTCTTTACTCTCCTTTCACCCCACCATTTTCTTTCTCTCTTTTCTCTCCTTTCACCCCACCATTTTCTTTCTCTCTCATTCACGTTCTCCCTTCTTTTCTCAGCCTCAGAGCAGAACTGACCACAACAGCAGTGTGAAATATGAGGTAGACACATACCTAGCCACATTTACTCCCTCTTCAAGAGTCATTACTGAATTAGAAATGTACTCTATTAAAAACAAAAAAACTACATTTTAAGTGAGAAGTAGGCATTGGTCTGAAGCCAAAAAAATAAAAAGGTTGCTTAGGATTCAAACCTTCTCTAACAGCCTAATTCATTCTCTTAGAGGTGGTGCTCCCACAATAATGGGATTTGTACTGCATACAAGGTAAAGTATTGGCTTCTTACATTACACTAATCCCATTCCACTATCTTTTCAAGTTGTTTTTTATTATTATATGAAAGCAAGCTTTGCTTTTATACTTACAAGACCATCATCCTTGATTTTGTTTTGTCTGTTTTGTCTCGTAGTAATGTGGTGCCTGCATGTATTTCCTTAAAAAAAAAAAAAAGGTCAGTATGTGCCCAACATAACAGCAGGTGGTGGTGTGTTGGACACATTCCCTCATATATAGAGAGGTTTGTAGAGCCTGTCTGCAATCCTGATTTCTGTAACCGCTAGCTTACCTGTGTAAAATTGACATAAGCTCAGGAACACTTGTTTTGCAAACATGGTCCTGTTTTATCAATTGCTGTGCTGATCAATGCACAGTTCATTACCTCTGTCAAATTAATATGTAGCTCAAGGTTATGTGTGTATTTGTTTATTTCTTGCAATAAAGATGGTGAAGCTACAATAATACACATTTACAATAGGCCTATATAAAAAAAAATACATACAGCTTAATGCTAATCGTTGATGCATGACTGATGGGGTGTACTCCTCAATGCCATCGGATGTATCCTGGAACATATTCCAGTCTGTGCTAGCAAAACAGTCCTGTAGCTTAGCATCCGCAACATCCGACCACTTCCGTATTGAGCGAGTCACTGGTACTTCCAGATTGAGTTTTTGCTCATAAGCAGGAATCATGAGGATAGAATTATGGTCAGATTTGCCAAATGTAGGGCGGGGGAGAGCTTTGTACGCTTCTCTGTGTGTGGTGTAAAGGTGGTCTAGATTTTTTTTTTCTCTGGTTGCACATGCTGGTAGAAATGAGGTCAAACGGATGTAAGTTGTCCTGCATTAAAGTCCCTGGCCACTAGGAGCACCACTTCTGGGTGAGCATTCTCTTGTTTGCTTATAGCCTTATACAGCTCGTTGAGTGTGGTCTTAGTGCCAGCATCGGTTTGTTGTGGTAAATAGGCAGCTACGAAAAATATAGATGAAAACTCTCTTGGTAAATAGTGTGGTCTTACAGCTTATCATGAGGTACTCTACCTCAGGCGAGCAAAACGTTGAGACCTCCTTAATATTAGAGATTGCGCACCAGCTATTGTTGACAAATAGACCCAGACCACCACCCCTCGTCTTACCGGAGGTTGCTGTTCTGTCTTGTCGATGCACAGAAAATCCAGCCAACTGTATATTATCCATGTCCTTGTTCAGCCACGACTCAGTAAAACATAAGACATTACAGTTTTTAATGTCCTGTTGATAGGATAGTCTCGAACGGAGCCCATCCAGTTTATTCTCCAGTAGGACGGATGGTAAAGGCTGATTTTCCAATTCTCACCAAGCACCCGGATCTGCGCCCCCTGTATCAGCATCTCCTCTTCATGCGAGTGACAGGGATTTGGGCCTGGTCCGGGAGGAGCCGTAAATCTTTTGCCTCCGATTCGTTAAAGAAAAAATCTTTGTCCAGTCCGAGGTGAGTAATCGCTGTTCTGATGTCCAGAAGCTCTTTTCGGTCATAAGAGACAGTGGCAGAAACATTATGTACAAAAAAAGTTACAAACAACGTGAAAAAACACACAGAATAGCACAATTGGTAAGGAGCCCGTAAAATGGCAGCCATCCCCTCCGGCGCCGTTATCATATATAAGTTGTTTGTTATGAAATATGGTGTCTCTGGCTCTATTAAGCCCTGAGCCCTCCTGTAGCTCAGTTGGTAGAGCATGGCGCTTGCAACGCCAGGGTTGTGGGTTTGATTCCCATGGGGGGCCAGTATGAAAAATGTATGCACTAACTGTAAGTCCCTCTGGATAAGAGTGTCTGCTAAATGACTAAAATGTAATTAGGGGGGAAAAGTGTTACTTTCATCCCGGTTCTCCCTTACACGTTGTTTGAAGTACAATAGACCAACGTAGCTACTGTAGTAGGTCAAAGCTGTGTGCTGGAAAACCTTGGTGGAGTAGGCATTGTGGCACTTGTGAATTTCCTTTATTTTTTTGCTTCAGACCAATGCCTACTTACTTAAAACGTAGTTGTTTTTTTCATGGTTTGTACACCAGAAGTTGGTTTTGTGTTAAAGGTGCATTATACAACATTTCCACATGCAAAGCCTGATTAGTTTTTTAGTACCAAAAGTCTCTCATTGGCAGTGCTATTGTAACCTTTAATTTGGCCTCTGCCAAAAGGTCTGGGCCTTAATGGCACCGGTGGTGTGAATGCATAACTGCAAGGGTTGCTGGTTTAAACTCTGATCTGCTGGCTGTTGCCCTCTAACAGCTCAAATCCATTTTGAACTAACTATTCAAGTATGTGTAGAATTAACCATGGATAGTCAAAAGTAATTGTCTGCAGTTTTACAGAAGGTGAATAGCTCTATTGAATGAGACAGTCTTACATTGTGAAACATGACTCAATTCCCATCGAAAGCAAAGTAAAAGAAAATGGTTTTAAGTCATTGACTTTTGAATGTCGTATAACTCAGCCATAGAGACTAAACAAAGATATCCCCATGTACACTTGAGTTGCAGAGTTATACATCCTATACATTTATTTAATCCAGGTTTGGGGGGGAATTAGCCCCCTCCCCCCACCTAGCACCGCTGGAATGGCCCTGCATGGCAGAGTTGTTGACAAATATCCAACACATGGGCTAGTCCAGCATCCAGATCGGAGTTGTTAATACAATCAAAATGATCAAATGACAGAGTTGTTAGTTTCACACTGTTGATCAGCACACATTTGGATAAAAATGTCAAGAAGACAGGAGAAGGAGCGTATTGGAATTTGTTCGGGATGTTCGAAACTGGTGCTAGCAAGCATGCATTTGCACACTGCATGTGCATTGGGGGTTTAACATAGCTACACAGTAAAAAATGGGGTGTTAATATTTCAGAGTAAAGTTATTTTAACCCAGATAGAGTATTTTCAACATTTTTGAGAGTAAAGTTGCTCTATCAGTGGAGTTAAAAGTGAGTGTAAAAATCTGCAGATACGCAGTGACAATTTCAACTCTACAGCAGTGATGAATACCCGCCACTCTGCTTTGCTGAAGTTTGGCACGTACGTTGGTGGAGGAAGATTGCGAAGGAGTAGCTAGGCCACAGATATTGCTAGGTAAGTTACATCCCCGTTTTTTCAACACCAAACCGGTATTTTTTAACTTTACATAATTTTAGAGTTGTGCTGATGTCAAGGTCATATTTTAAGTTACGAGTTCCATGCGGCGGTCCCCCTTGCAGTGAGCTCGTCATCAGCCAGCTAAATTAGCTTGTAAGTTCAGATGGTTGACAGTAATAACTGTTATATGATATACCCATGGAATATGTTTGATATTTTTGTGAATGGCTTGCTGTTTCATATGGCTAAAAATAGGTAACGTTAACTTAGCTAATCAGTTCGTTTGAAGGACACCACCGTTTGGCATGTGCTTGTCATGCGGTTAGCTAGCTTGCAATCAGTATCGGTAACTGTCTTTCTTTGTGTTGCAATATTTTCACGAATGAAGTTTGTCAGAATGGTAAATACGTAAAATAACGTTCGCTAACAACAAAACATTTATACAGATAGTATTGTTAGCTAACGTTATTGTATAGCTTCCCAGGCTTCCTTACACTAACGTTAACTGTTTTTTATAAAGCTATATATAACGGTAATGTTAGCATGCTTCTGATAGTTAGCCAGCTAATGTTGGTGTTATAAAACGATAACTTAGATCACTGATTTGCATGACGGGTTTGTTTAACATTGCTTAACCATTTTAATGGTTAGCTACTGTTCGAACTAAAATGGCTAATGAGCTAGCTAACTTTGACACATAGCTAGTTATTTGGTAGCTAATGGGACAATGTGCCTCTAAACTTGAACTAGCCTACACCCATTTGCTGCAGAAAATGGCAGCTTAACGTTATATTCAACCAGCACAACTTTGTCTACTTCAGCCTTTGTAATTGCAGTGTAACGTCTAAGTAATGCATAGTGCATTGCGTAGCTAGTACTACTGAGATAAATGGATAGTTAGCTAACGCTTAGTTGAACCAGCACTAAATGATGATTTTGAATATATATTTTCTTTGTTAACAGAGGCAAAATGCTGTTGCGTGTTCAGCTCGGGGAAGAGCAGAAATACGTCAAGCTGTCTGAGCTGACATTCAATGCTTTCTTGAAAGAAGGTAGGTATAATAGGTTAAAGCAATACATATCACCCTAATGACAAAATAATACAGCATTAAGCTATTATCTTATGATATCTATTTAGGTCTATAGTCATTTCTGCTGTGCTTTATATTTTCAGTAACATAAAATCAGGTGCAGATCCTTGTCTTTCATCATTTTGTGAACACATGAGGCAACCTTAAGTATGAACTTGGATTCTTGTGAGAAGGGAATGCATGTTTTTCTTTTTTTTCTTCTTTTTTTAACAGTGTGTCTAAAATTCAACATACCAGAAAGCAGAAAGCCAGACATTAAGGTGTATGACCAGTCTGAAACAGAAGTTGACTCAGATGTTTTTGAAGAATTAGTAAAGGAGTCACCTGGAACTTTCAGAATCATGCTGGGCAATGGACTTGGTATTCATTCATTCAATTAGTTTTTTAGTTTAAAGGCCAGAATGAGAACCTTTATTGTCTTAAAAATAACAGTTTATTGTAATATGTTTCTATGTTTTGCACAAATTTCATAATGAACAGATACCTCTCATTCATCATCATGCTCGGGTACATCTGATGACACCATCATTCTGAATTTCACTGTGTGTGACGATGTTGAAGAAGTAGCGGCTGGCGAAGGAAGCCAGCCTAAAAGGCCATGCCACATAAACTATGAGGCAAAAGCAGTAAGTGGTGAACATTGCTGTTAAGTCCAATCTGAATGTTGTTTCATCATGTGACAGCATTACATATTGTTTTACAATTACGGAAAGCACATTTCTTTCCACCTATAGCTGATTGAAAAAATCCTAACATCAAAGCCTGGTGGTGAACGCATTATGCAAGAGTATGGAAAAACCAAATCTCTGACAGATGCCACCAGAAGACAGATGATCAACATACTTGCTGCTGAGATGACAGAAACACATGGGTAAGCATTAAGCATATAGATGGGCTGTAAAGAAACATTGTTATTATTTTCCGGTTATTAATTATGTAAAATGTGTTGTGCAATATCAATTCAGTGTGATGTTAACTTTGAATTCATATGCTAGGACATCCCCCCCCAAAAGTGTCAGAGTGATGTATGCACAGGGGATAGTAGCTTTGTTTCCCTATCTAGAAGACCCATACTTACAACATGGATATGTAAGTAAATGGGTTATTGCAACATTATGCACATATTCACTCTATGAAATGGGAATAGTACTCCTTTATAATTTATTTATAATAATATAGGATCATTACTACGATCCGGAGAGTGGTTCCGGATACCTTGCATGGCGATTGAAGACCATACAAAGAAAAACAGCAGAGGAAAGAGGTGCCTCAGTCAGCAAATCTCCTAAAGGTATGTTTTCTGATCAGTGACATGTAATTATAATGGTGACCTGTGAATTGTACAGAAAGGATTTCTTAACACTGTATTTTGTCTTAAGTTGGTGGGCCAGGCCGTGATCGTCAGCCCTTCACCTATGACAGAGAGCCATCTGATGAGGATGTGGAAGCAGCTATTGCTGTTTTGAGACACTCTGCTGATGAAAACACTGTCCGTGAGAAGATGAAAATGACCTTCATATATCGGCAAGCAATGGTCAACGATGAAGCCAAATCATCAGATGTCTTCTCGGTCTTCCCAAGATTTCTGGACACACCAGGACTGGTATGACAACTTAATTCACTGCATCACCAAAAATATCCAATGAAGAATAAGGTAACACTCATTATTTCTGTCTTTGTGTGTTACATTGCAGATAGAACAAGATTTCAGACTTCTGTTTGGTGAGGCCACAGCCAACAAATTCTTGGAGAAGTGGCCAACCACTTTCAAAGCAAAAGTAATAAAGGAAAGCCATGGACTTGTATCCACCACAGAACTCTTGGATTTGATGCGCAATGCTGAGTCAGCTGCTGAAGTTGAGAATGGTATGAATGAACTGTTTTACTTTTTATGTGGATAATGTAGGTGTGCATTATATGTCCATAATGGTGCAAGTTGTGAATAAGAATGTTATGCTACGGCACAATGTTAACCAGGTTTTTATTTACTTATTTGTAGGCTGGGACAGTGACATGTCTGCCATCTTGCTGCTGCTACATTTGCTACCACCATCTGCACAAGGTAGAAAGAGGCCGGGAAAGATGTCTGCATATCAAGCTGTAGATCAGCTCATCAGATTTCAAAAGGTATGCTTAACAGTTGTTTAAAATATATATTCCATCATCTCAATCTTGTGCACAGTTTGAGGTGATCTTATCTATTGTCAGAGGTTAGTCACCAAAACAATTCTGTTGAATGTGTTTTTTTTGTAGGTTGGAACCAGTGTGCAGCAGCATCTTGACAACATCACCCAAAGCAGTCAGCCCTACCTTCTCGCCCAGGGATCCACACAGAGCAGCATTCACTCCTACTTCATTGTGGTTGACAAGCATGCTCTTCCATGCAAGGCAACAGGTTCAGTAGGAGCTTTTGACGAAGTCTTTAAAGCCCATTACGTATTTGGTACGTCATACAGTTCTTCCTTGAGCAGCTTTTTCACTTTTGTGCAAACAACCATCTATAACATCGACATGGGGGAAACAAAGGAGACTCCTAGAGTTGCTGAGTTGCGAGCAAGAATGGTGCGTTAGTTGAGATAAAACTATGAAGTGTTTTCTTTGCAAAAGTGACCATGGAAGTCCAAACAACCTTGTTAAGCACCTTAAGATAATTCATGGGCTATGTACAGGCAGGACTCTTTTTCTGAAATGTGGTCAAGAAGGATGCTCACGTTCTTTTGGTAGCTTTTCTGGTTTTAGAAAACATCTTAACAAGTGCCACGGAGAAAGTTTAGTAGATTCTATAGAAGATGATCTTTCAGACCCTCAAAGTACCGTCAACACCAGTAATATTTCTCATGTTGAAGTGTCGACTGAATGTTTAGAGGCTGAGTCAGAGTTATCTTCGCCATACATTGTAAATAGTTGTGCAGCTGTTATTTCTGATCTAAAGGCAGCAGGTGTTGGTCAAAGTACAGTAAATACTGTAGTGATTTCCATGGAAGAGATTGTTCAAGATATTCATCAGCATGCTAAAGAAACAGTGATAAAGCATGTATTTAGTAATGAAAGAGAAACAGAAATGTGCAAGAAAGTTGAGGCGTGTTTTGAGGGGTTAGAGAATCCTTTCACAGTTCTAAATTCGGAATACAAGCGATCAAAATTTATGACTGCCAAGTGGGAAATAGTAGAACCAGTTGAATGTGTGATTGGTTCAAGATTTGACACAAGACGAAATAAAAAGACTGGAACATATGATCAGGTAGTAGTTCAAGATAAATTCATGTATATTCCAATTTTATCTACACTGCAGTCAATATTTAAAAGTCAGTATTTTGCAGAAATGTTGCAAAGCTCAGCTACCAGCAACTCTAGACTGAGAGATATTTGTGATGGATCTTTTTTTAAAAGTCACCCCCTGTTCTCAACTGAGAAGCAGACAATACAGGTCCAGATGTTCTATGATGATTTTGAGGTCGCCAACCCATTGGGTTCCAAGTGAGGTATTCATAAATTGGGTGGAGTATATTTTACTTTAAGAAACTTCTCTCCAAAATGGAATTCTTTTTTGGCTAACATACACCTGTGCGCCTTATTTCATACTCAAGATGTTAAACGATATGGTTTTAGTGAAATTTTTGCTCCCATTGTTCGAGACATTAAAGTGTTAGAGAGCGATGGTATTGAGATTCCATTATACAGTGGTTATGTACGTGGCACTGTAGTACAGGTAACAGGTGATAATTTGGGTTTGCATAGTTTGTTTGGTCTGGTGGAGTCTTTCAGTGCAAGGTACTTTTGCAGGTTCTGTTTAGCAGAAAAGGAGGACTTTCAAACAGAATTCTCTGAAGATTCTTCCAAAATAGTTTTACGCACCAAAGATATGCATACTGCTCACTGTCAAGAAATGGCTTGTAATCCATCCCTTCCGTATGTTTTTGGTGTGAAAAGGTCATGCATATTAAATTCATTGAGGTATTTTCACACAACTGAGAACTTCTCAGTTGATGTGATGCATGATGTGTTAGAAGGGGTTGGCCAGTACGAATTGAAGTTATTATTTCTGTATTTGAATGAAAAACATGTTACATCAGGAGAAATACATTCAAGAATACAAAGTTTTGATTATGGTTTCACAGAGAGAAATAACAGGCCTGTGACTGTTAATTTAAGTGAAGGATCTAATGATCTGGGACTGAATGCAATTCAGTCCTGGTGCTTACTTAGGAATGTTCCTCTTATCTTTGGAGATTTGGTAACTTCTACTGACCAACACTGGGGCCTGCTTCTTTTATTATTGCAAATAATTAACATTATATTCTCGCCCATGTTATCTCAAGGTCTATGTGTATATTTAAAACATTTGATTGTTGATCACCATACACTGTTTAAGAAGTTGTATCCTCAGAAAAAACTTTTACCAAAGCACCATTTTCTTATCCACTATCCCCGCTGCATCCAGAAAATAGGGCCTGTACTTCATAGTTGGTGTATGAGGTATGAAGGCAAACATAATTTTTTCAAAAAACAGCTTAAATCGTTTAAAAATATTACCAAAACGCTGGCAAAAAAGCATCAGAATCATATGGCATATAGTTGGCGAAGATCAACAACTTTTAGTCGGTTAGATATTGGTCCAGGAAAAATGGTGGCTTTAAATATGGTAAAAGGAGGTTCTGAAATTGCTTTGGCAATGCAAGTGCCCAGTAGCATTCAGGTTATGAAGGTTAATTGGGCTAAACATAATGGGTATGTTTATCGCCCACACTTGGTTATCTGTGGCGAAGTTGACTCTGAAGTGCCCTTGTTTTATCAGATTGAGTCAGTTCTGATAATGTGTGAAAAACTGTTACTACTCACAGTGCCTTTAGTTACAGTAACTTTTCAAGAACATTTCCATGCATATGAGGTGATCAGATCAAAGCATGATTTAGTTTTTTTTCATGTCGACAACCTGCACTACCCTAGACCTTTTGACATACAAAGGTCATATGGAGGAAATGACACAGCTCTCCTTGTTGTGCCATATTGCTTTCTCTGGTGAACATTTTTATGATGTTATACTTCTGTCATAGACAAGGCAATGGGTGTACAATGTAAATTCACGGACATTGAAATTATACTTTTTTTTTTCAATAAATGTGGGTGCTCTCATCTTGTATTATTGTGCTTTGTTTTATTTGATAGTATTGATATTTCTATAATTCAGTAACACTACATCATATGATTTAAATTAAATTTAAAAAAACACTGTAGAGAAATGAAAAGTAAATATCATTACACTTTAAAGTGTCATTTTTTAAAGTAAAATTGTAGTTGACTTAACTCTATACAGTGTAATCATATTACTCTCAACAGTGTGATTAAACTACAGTGTTAAATATTTTGACACATTTCATTGTTATTTTTTACACAATATGGAGTAGAATTAACTCTAAAAGTTTTACACTGACCAAAGAGTACATTTTACACTGATTTTGAGTGGGACCAAATGTTATCTGAAACAGAGTTAAATTCAACTCGATAGGAGTTAAATTAACACTTCTGTTTTTACTGTGTAACTACATGTAGCTAGGAATTTGTTTTGTCAGCTACAATTTGAGATGTGTCCTGTCTGACAGTGAAATTTGGCTAGCTCTTACCGTAGCTTGGACTATGGAGTAGCTAGCTATCTAAAGTTGCAAAAGCTCATTGCATGCATTGTAAGGTAGCAGCATGACAATTTGCCAAAAGTCTAGTGTTGGTTTTGAATTGATTTAGCTAGCTAGCTATGTTTTATGGAAAAATTTAGGACTGGCATTTGGATGTGAGCTAGCTAACGTTAACTATCTTCTGTGTTGAGGTCAGCTGTTGTTTTCTGGCTCTAGCTAACTAATGGCTGAAGTAATTTGTGTATAAACCTTCCATAACCAAATATGGCTCGCTACCTTTCTCTGCCTGTTCGTTGGCTATCTAGCTTTCAGCTGACTGGTGTTTGCTACCTAGCTAATCAAAATATCTGATTAAATGTCAGGAATTGTGAAAAACTGAGTTTAAATGTATTTGGCTAAGGTGTATGTAAACTTCCGACTTCAACTGTAGCTAGCTAGGTTTGTTCTCATCCACTTCTTATGACTGGCAGCCTGGTGCAGCAGCAACTGTGTTGTTACCGAGCAACCGAGTTGCTGGATTCAGGTAGATAGAACTCTGAGCTTCAGCTAAAAAATATGTTAGCATTGTCAAAAATTCTACAAAAAGGTAGCACATCATCGGTTCCTAATGGACAGAAAGAGCATGTGCACAATAAATTATAAATGTAATCAAATCTGTTGCACCTACAAACTTTAGTCAAAATTAAGTCCAATGCCATACAATAATAGTATAAAGTGTACTATCCATGCGTTGTCTGTATGGTTCATGTTTATGCAGCAGTTTAGGCCCTCTTGTACTGTGCCATTGACTCTTTGGCTAGTGTTATTGTATGGGCTAGTGTTTTTGCCTGCCAGTAAGTGGATGTTTGAGTTGGGTTGATTTGGAGTTTACAGACACATATTTTCACTGTGGAGACACTACACAGACACACCACGATTGAGAGAAAGGGGGGGGGGGTTTAGTTTAAATTCAAACAAACATTCTCAAGTTGGTTGTCTGGTTGTCTGTCAAACCACATGACTCCTGTCAGTCAAAAGGTCAATCTCTGACCACCTGTCCCACCCCCCTGTTGCCATTCAACCCTCCATGAAAGGTTGTTAGCTTAAACCTCTTATTGCAGCAATTATATTTTCCATTCCAGAGATATAACTTTGTTATCGTTTCGATAAAGTTAGCTCTTTCATGGCTGACAGAGAAAAATAGCTCTACGTTCAAGAAGTATAGCCAAAATAAAGAGCAGAGTGCAGTCTTTTGGAGTTTTTTGAGATACAAGATTTAAATAATTGCAACAAAATTCTCACATAAAAGCTTCCTTCTGTTTCACTTCAAACGTTCACATTTCCAAGAACTCAGATGCAGATTTCTCAATTTCAGGAGAGTGATGGAGCTGACCACTGCTAAAATAGCAGGAGCTTAAGCCACAACAGCTAACTGCTAATGGTTATCTAACTGTGCTAAAACCACCTAATTTGTCATCTGGAGTTATAATAGTAACCTTTTACTGAAGTGATCTAAATCAGGGTCACACAGAGTGTTTCTTGGTAGTCTTAAACAAAAGTATACACCTCACACACATGGTTATGGGCGTAAAGAAAAGAAGACACCTGTACCATGTCAGATATAGAGTTGAAATGTATTCAATTTTGAGTTTGCATCCCAATATTACACTTTATAGACATAACAAAAGACTGAAATATAACAAAAGCGTTTGACATAGAAAAACCGGATTTTCGGCAATTAAAAATAAATAATGTTTATTAATAATGAAATCGTGAAAAATAATAACATTCCACACATGAGGCCACTAGAGGGCACCTTTGGTTATTAGACTACAGGAAAGGGGTCTACGAAATGCTATATTTTTTCCCGTTGTTTCCACATACTGTAGGAGGGAGAAGGAGGTCCAGAGCCATCTCTAGCATTTTGGGGGCCTTAAGTGAGATTTGGTTGTTACACAACCTTGGAGAGATTGAAAGGAAAGCCCAAAGTAAACAAACACACCAACAGCACCATAAAAGGTTGGGTACTGGATGCCCCGTTCAGATTAGTCCTGCTCTAGTTTATTTGTCTATGTCACTGAGATAAACATCACAGTATCCCTCAACAAGACAAATGAATCCACTTGAGAACACACACATACACACACACACATTCCAGATAGTGTAGAAAAGAGAGAGAGAGAGGAGAGAGAGAGAGAGAGAGAGAGAGAGAGAGAGAGAGAAAGAGAGAGAGAGAGAGAGAGAGAGAGAGAGAGAGAGAGAGAGAGAGAGAGAGAGAGAGAGAGAGAGAGAGAGAGAGAGAGAGAGAGAGAGAGAGAGAGAGAGAGAGAGGACAACCCAGAAACAGAATGGTAAATAATCCAGAATGTTTGAGTGTCACAGTGCCATAAATCCTACCACTCCCACCCACCAATAAAACTAATGAATGCAACTGTTTATGTCAAATCAAATAGTTTTGTGTTCTAATTGTAGCCCTGGTTGTCCTGAAAAGAAAATGGTAAAACACTTCATTTTGAGGCTAAATATAAGGGCTGGACATGCAGATGAATGAAAGTAGTGAAAAAGCTGATTTTTTTGCTGTCCTCGGGCCTGATGAAGTCAACCCGCTACTTGTCCAATTGGAACCAAAAGGCATAGAAGAGATCAGGTCAAGCTGCCTCACAGGGCTCTATGATACAGTGAGACAAAACAGCACAGAGCAGTGACACACACACTGAATGAAAGAGAGAGAAAGGAGGAGGAGGAGAAGGAGGAGGCGGAGGAGGAGGAGGAGGAGGAGGAGATGAAGTGAAAAAGAAAAAGAAAAGAGAGAAGCCAGATAAAGAAATTATAGAAAAGTCCAGGAGAGAAAGAAGTCAGAGATGCTTGAAAAGAGAGAGGAATAAAAATAAAAGCGAAGCAGAGAGAGAGAGAGAGAGAGAAAAAGAGAGTTAAAGAGATTACTTTAAGGTTCAGAGAAGCTCTTTCTGGCCGCTCACTGGCTCTCACTCAGTCCCAGTCTCCCAGGGGCAGGGACGGCAGGCCCTGGTTGGTCTCATTCACCTGTCAATCAGGCTGACAGGCGAACCATAGGGCCCCATGTTGCGGTGTGGAAACTGTCTGTCAGCCGCCCGGCAGCTGTGATGACATCACCCAGCAATAGGGATTGGAACACACACATAGGCACACACACAGGAACACACACACACAGCAACATTGAGTTTGGAGCTCAGCTGGCTGACCCATGGACCCTCATGGCTACCCTATAGATCCCATCAACACCTGGTCTGGTACTGCTCACAAACACACAGTGGATAGCACCCCCTGCCTCTCCTCCACTCCACTTTGCTCTCTGAGCCTGTCCAAAAGCCTGTCCTTGCTACTGACAAGATAGACACACACACATACACACATACATACACACACATACACACAAACACACACCAAAAGGCCTTGTTTCTGGCAGGACAGACAGGACATGTGTGCAGCAGAGAGATCAAACCACGACACAGCAGCTGGACAGTAAGAAAGAAAAATAATTAAGTCAGCTTCATATATTACAACACACAAAACAAAATATACACAAACAGGAACACACACGCATTCAGTACAACCTCACTCTCTCGCTCTCTTCAGCACACGCACACAGACACACAGAGAGAGAGAGAGAGAGAGAGAGAGAGAGAGAGAGAGAGAGAGAGAGAGAGAGAGAGAGAGAGAGAGAGAGAGAACTAACGAATGAACGGAATGAGATGGAATGAGAGAAGAACCCACACATGGCTTCTTTAGCATGGATTGGCAGGGAGACAGGCTCCATCTGGTTGGAGCTAATTTAACACGGTCTGTGAAACAAATAGGAGAGAACTCTGGGTGAATAATAATGATGAAGCAAGACACTGTCAACTGGAGGACATTTACATCTCCTGTACGTTTCTACAGTCATATGTTTACGTGACTTCATTATGAATAGACAATTGAGATAAACGGAAAAGGAGAATGAGTCTGTTTGTTGGTTTTCTCATCGTAAATCGATTTTACATACTGGCTTAGACAGCTTGGTGCCACAGTGGTATAATGTGTAAATGTCTTGGTTCAGTGGTGCACACAAGAAATGACACACACACGCACATACATACACAGTCACAGACACACAGTCATACACACACACACACACACACACCAGAGCGGGGGAAATGGGAGCCATTGATCCATATCGTTTTGACAACTTTGATGACGGATGACTGTATCATCATAGAGAGAGAGGGGCCCCCCTCGCTTCATCCCATCCCATCACTCTCTTCCCCTCCTCCCCTCCTCGCTTCTCCCCGAGCCGCCCCGTCTCCCTCCTCACCCTGCACCCCCATCTCTCCATACTCTCACCAGTGTTCTTGACCTGCTGCGTCATAAGTGGGGTTTGGAAGGGGTTTAAGTAAAGAGAGTTTTGACAACACACCAACACACACACACACTCACATATGCACAACAAGCTCTCACATTCCCACTGCAGAATCGTTTTTCCATAAAAGTCAAATTTCGATGGTTAAGTTTAGGCATGAATTACGTATGGTTAAGTTAAGGGTTAAGGTTTGGGAGAGGGTTAAACAAAAACAACTCCACGGTTAAGTTTAGGCATTCATTGCGAATGGTTAAGGCAATGATATGAATGGACAAAGTCATCAATCACGTGACACCATGCAACCATTCATTCCTATGTGAAGACTCAATAGTGTATTAAAGCAAAATGAAGTCAGTTAAGATGGCGTCCCATGGAGACATAACATGCGCAATTTTAGCTATTCCAGGAAGTGACATTGCAGGCTAGCTCACTGCTGCCCCCTCTTGTTGAGTAACTGAAGTTGAAAGCCGACCGGGGTACTGCAGGCTGCCATTAGCAACTAAATTATCCTTTAAAAAAAATATGTGTCTAACACTGGGATTGAACACGAGACCCTCGGAACCGGAGCTCGCGGCTTACGTCCATCCGCCATACCCGTTCACACCGCCCTAGCAATCCCCAAACCTACTTGATGGTAATAGTAGGTGGCCCTCTTGTAGCTCAGTTGGTAGAACATGGCGCTTGCAACGCCAGGGTTGTGGGTTCTATTCCCACGGGGGGCCAGTATGAAAAATGTATGCACTCACTAACTGTAAGCCGCTCTGGATAAGAGTGTCTGCAAAATGACTGAAAATGTAAATGTAATAGTACTCACTGTTGCCCCTAGTGGACAGCTTTTAAGTAATCTCCCGACATCCGTCCAGGTAAGCATGCACACACACACACACACACACCATCATATTGAAGTTATAGTCACTTGGCTGGTACTCAAAGAAGGGTTGAACACAACACATAGAGTGCCTTCAGAAAGTACGCACACGCATTGACTTATTCCACATTTTGTTGCGTTACAGCCTGAATTCTAAATGGATGAAATATTTTTTTTTTCTCACCCATCTACAAACAATACCCCATAATGACAAAGTGAAAACATGTTTAGAAAGGTTTGCAAATTTATTGAAAATTAAATACAGAAATATCTCATTTACATACAGTGGGGAGAACAAGTATTTGATACACTGCCGATTTTGCAGGTTTTCCTACTTACAAAGCATGTAGAGGTCTGTAATTTTTATCATAGGTACACTTCAACTGTGAGCGACGGAATCTAAAACAAAAATCCAGAAAATCACATTGTATGATTTTTAAGTAATTCATTTTCATTTTATTGCATGACATAAGTATTTGATACATCAGAAAAGCAGAACTTAATATTTGGTACAGAAACCTTTGTTTGCAATTACAGAGATCATACGTTTCCTGTAGGTCTTGACCAGGTTTACACACACTGCAGCAGGGATTTTGGCCCACTCCTCCATAAAGACCTTCTCCAGATCTTTCAGGTTTCGGGGCTGTCGCTGGGCAATACGGACTTTCAGCTCCCTCCAAAGATTTTCTATTGGGTTCAGGTCTGGAGACTGGCTAGGCCACTCTTAGGACCTTGAGATGCTTCTTACGGAGCCACTCCTTAGTTGCCCTGGCTGTGTGTTTCGGGTCGTTGTAATGCTGGAAGACCCAGCCACGACCCATCTTCAATGCTCTTACTGAGGGAAGGAGGTTGTTGGCCAAGATCTCGCGATACATGGCCCCATCCATCCTCCCCTCCATACGGTGCAGTCGTCCTGTCCCCTTTGCAGAAAAGCATCCCCAAAGAATGATGTTTCCACCTCCATGCTTCACGGTTGGGATGGTGTTCTTGGGGTTGTACTCATCCTTCTTCTTCCTCCAAACACGGCGAGTGGAGTTTAGACCAAAAAGCTCTATTTTTGTCTCATCAGACCACATGATCTTCTCCCTTTCCTCCTCTGGATCATCCAGATGGTCATTGGCAAACTTCAGACGGGCCTGGACATGCGCTGACTTGAGCAGGGGGACCTTGCATGCGCTGCAGGATTTTAATCCATGACGGCGTAGTGTGTTACTAATGGTTTTCTTTGAGACTGTGGTCCCAGCTCTCTTCAGGTCATTGACCAGGTCCTGCCATGTAGTTCTGAGCTGATCCCTCACCTTCCTCATGATCATTGATGCCCCACGAGGTGAGATCTTGCATGGAGCCCCAGACCGAGGGTGATTGACCGTCATCTTGAACTTCTTCCATTTTCTAATAATTGTGCCAACAGTTGTTGCCTTCTCACCAAGCTGCTTGCCTATTGTCCTGTAGCCCATCCCAGCCTTGTGCAGGTCTACAATTTTATCCCTGATGTCCTTACACAGCTCTCTGGTCTTGGCCATTGTGGAGAGGTTGGAGTCTGTTTAATTGAGTGTGTGGACAGGTGTCTTTTATACAGGTAACGAGTTCAAACAGGTGCAGTTAATACAGGTAATGAGTGGAGAACAGGAGGGCTTCTTAAAGAAAAACTAACAGGTCTGTGAGAGCCGGAATTCTTACTGGTTGGTAGGTGATCAAATACTTATGTCATGCAATAAAATACAAATTAATTACTTAAAAATCATACAATGTGATTTTCTGGATTTTTGTTTTAGATTCCGTCTCTCACAGTTGAAGTGTACCTATGATAAAAATTACAGACCTCTACATGCTTTGTAAGTAGGAAAACCTGCAAAATCGGCAGTGTATCAAATACTTGTTCTCCCCACTGTAAGTATTCACACCCCTGAGTCAATACTTTGTAAAAGCACCTTTGGCGGCGATTACAGCTTTGAGTTGTCTTGGGTATGTCTGTATCAGCTTTGCACATCTGGATTTTGGGATTTTCTCCCACTTTTCCTTGCAGATTTTCTCAAGCTCTGTTAAGTTATGTGGGGAGTGGCGGTGAACAGCAATCTTCAAGTCTTTCCACAGATTTTCAAAGGGATTCAAGTCTGGGCTTTGGCTGGGCCACTCAAGGACTTTTACATTCTTGTTCTGAAGCCATTCCAGTGTTGTTTTGTCTGTATGCTTGGGGTCATTGTCCTGTTGGTACATAAATCTTTGCCCCAGTCTAAGGTCGTTTGCACTCTGAAGCAGGTTCTCATCAAGGATTTGCCTGTATTTGGCTCCATTCATTGATCCATCTATGCTTACCAGTCTCACAGTCCCTGCCGCTGAAAAGCATCCCCATAGCATGATGCTGCCACCACCATGCTTCATGGTAGGGATGGTGTTAGACGGGTGATGTGCCTGCTTTTCTCTAGATACTGTATAGCGCTTTGCATTCAGGCCAAAGAGTAAAATGTTTGTCTAACCAGACCACAGAATATTTTGACTTATGCTCTCAGAGTATTTCACACGCCTTTTTGCAAACTACAGGTGTGCCTTTTTCTCAGGAGTGGCTTCCGTCTGGCCACTCTCCCGTAAAGGCCAGATTGGTGAAGTGCTGTAGAGACTGTTGTCCTTCTGGCAGGTTCTCCAATCTCAGCAAAGAAACTCTGTAGTTCTGTCAGTGGTCATTGGGTTCTTGGTCACCTCCCTGACCAAGGTCCTTCTTGCCCGGTTGCTCAGTTTGGTTGGACGGACAGCGCTAGGCAGAGTCTGGGTAGTTCCATTTTTCAATTTCCCAATGATGGAGACCACTGTGCTCTTGGAAATGTTCAACACTCTAGAAATGTTTTATACACTTCCCCAGATATATGCCTCATCACAATTCTATTGTGGAGATCTACGGACAGTTCCTTGGACTTCATGGTATAGTTTCTGCTCTGACATGCACTGTCAACTGTGGGAACTTATATAGACAGGTGTGTTTCTTTCTAAATCATGTCCAAACAATTGAATTGGCCATAGGTGGATTCCAATCAAGTTGTAGTGATGTCTCAAGGATGATCAAAGGAAATTGGATGCACCTTAGCTCCGTTTGGAGTGTCATAGTAAAGGGGTGTGAATACTTATGTAAATTAAATATTCCTGTATTTCATTTTCAATAAATTTCCAAACATTTCTAAAAACATGTTTTCACTTTGTCGTTATGGGGTATTGTGTGTAAATGGGTGAGAAAAATATATATTTCATCCATTTTGAATTCAGGTTGGAACACAACAAAATGTGGAATAAGTCAAGGGGAATGAATACTTTTCTGAAGGCACTGTAGCTACAAGACATTCAGGAAACTAGTGACCCTAAACACCAATCAAAGATCAGCAGGCAAAGGAAGTAAGAATACCCACTACTGCATTCTGGAGCTTGATGGAAGGAGAGGACTGTCTGTCTGTCTTTCTGGATGTAACTGTATATATTATAGCTCTCCATGTTCTTCATGTTGACAGCTTTGCCCATTGGCGGAAACAGCCAAGAGGACATTCTTAGAATGCGAGACAGCTTCTTAGAAGGTTCTGGAGGGTTTCCAAGATACGGTTTCTTATGGTTACAGCTGTGCCAGGTCAGGTCAGGCTGTGTCTGAGTGTCCTCCACATGTCACACACACACACACACCATCATCTTCATCATCATTGTGGAGTCTGTTCAGCATCTGTCAAAGACCAATGGACCGAACCAATGGCTTCTGGGGAGAAATTTCCCAGATCTACTTATAGAGCTTGCTGTATCTGTTGAACCGATTGTCTTGCTGTATAAATTGTAGTATCATCTGCAAATATAGTAGCTTGAGTTTCAGATAAAGCATAAGGAAAGTCGTTGGTATATATTAAGGAAAGAAGTGGCCCAAGGCAGCTGCCCTGCGGTATTCCACAGTTTAAAGCATGAGGGGAAGAAAATGACCCATTGATATACAGTAGGTGGACTGTTTCCTGTCAGTTAGATAGGACTGTACCCAATTCAATGCTGCCTCCTTAAACCCATAATGCAAAAATGTTGTCAAAATGATTTCATGATCCACTAAATCAAATGCTGCACAAACCTGCCATCATCCATAGCATTGAGCCACTGGTCAGTCATGTCAACCAATGCAGTGGTAGTGGAATTGTTTTTGCGATAAGCATGCTGATTGGCTGTGATCAGATCATTATTTTCTATATACTCCCATATTTGTCTACTAACAATACCCTCCAATATCTTACTGAGTGAAGGGAGTAGACTGATTGGTCGACTATTGGCAGGAGTGATGGGTCCTTTGCTGTCTTTCGGGATTGGACACAGTTTAGCATGCTTCCACACATTTGGAAATGTCCCCTTTTCCAGTGACCAATTCAATTTGTATTTCAGTGGAGCTGCAATCTGGGTAGCAGCATAGCGAAGTAAAAAATTGTTCATAAGATCATAACCTGTAGATTTACTATTGGGTAATGACTTCAATAGGTTTAACACCTCCTCTACTGACACCATTTGTAGACTAAAAGAGCAGGTTGTTTTGCTCATAACATGATCATCAATCCATTTGACAATAGCTTGTTTGGAAGAATGGGTGTTTACATTATCGCTCAGTAAATACATTTTCTTTGTAAATAAATCAGCAAAATGATTGGCAATATCAGCTGGTTTTGATGTTGTTCTCCCGTCAACCTCCACACTAGATAGGCATTATGAGATAGATGTACCAAGTAAACCCTTAACCGTATTCCATACCTTTTTTGAATCATTTTTACAATCAATAAAAGCATTTTTGTCAAATAAAGTTTTTTTCTTGCGATTTAATTTAACTGCATAATTACGTAGTGTTCTATAATTATGTTAATCAATTTCTAGTTTAGATTTGGCTGCTAAGACTTTTGCCATATTTCTTTGAGAAAATGCCTCACTCAGTTCATCATCAATCCATGGAGATGGACGAGCCACAACTGTACTCTTTCTTACTGGGGCATGATGGTCCATTACCCCAGTGAGCAAATCAATAAAACATTCTGTAGCGTGATTTAAATCATCCTCTAGATAAATCAGCTCCCAGGGTACAACAGCCAAATAATTTTGAAATTGCTCATGAATAATTGTTTTAAAATTTCTCTTGACCACAATCCTTGTTTGTTTGTGTGTGTGTGTGTGTGTGTGTGTGTGTGTGTGTGTGTGTGTGTGTGTGTGTGTGTGTGTGCATATGTCTGTGCATGTGTGTGTAAATGTGCCTCTCTCAGTCCTAAAAATCAGGCATGACAAATATTACCTACGACTTGGCAAATCGAAAAGTACAGCAAATCACAAACTCAACAATAAACAGCAGGGAACTAGTCTGATATATGTTTTGTATCTACTGTTTGATATAATTCAAGTGGGGGAAGAAATATAAAGTAAGAAGTTTCCACGAGTGTGTATACAGCTCTCTCTAAATCACACTGCTGCATTGTCCTGAAATGGCCCAGGGCTGAACGAACAGTTTAAACCATTCCTTAAACACACACACTGTCTGCTACTGAGCCAACACACTAAAACATGAGTGTGGCCTGACCATTGGCTTTTATAGCTACAACTCCCAGTCACAAGTCATTCTAATGCACCATTTAACAACCCCCCAAAATCCCAGCCAGGTCACCCGTGATACAAGTCAGTATTCGACGTCCATCCATGTCTGAGGCGTGAAAACCAGCCACTAGGGCCAACTGTGAGCGCTGTTACCTTCAGGTAGGTTTCAGTTTTGCTAAGCATCTGCCTCTGATTCTGAAGGCTGCAAGGTTGACTCCAGCGATAGAAAGTTGTTTTTGATATTTTAGTTTTAAGCCTATCCCAAACCTTAACCCTTACCTTAATCATTTGAAGTTCATGCCTAACCTTAAAAATGTGGAGTTAATGCCTAAACTTGAAATTTGACATTTGAGAAACATAGATGAATGTCTAATTCTGATGTGAGACGTCAGACTGTGAGAGCTAGTTGCAAAATCCCCTCTCTATCCGTCTGTGCTCTTTTCAGGAGGACTGCTTCGTCATTCACAAACAAAGACTGGCCATTTTATTATTATTGTGTGTGTGTGTGTGTGTGTGTGTGTGTGTGTGTGTGTGTGTGTGTGTGTGTGTGTGTGTGTGTGTGTGTGTGTGTGTGTGTGTGTGAGCGAGAGAGAGAGAGAGAGAGAGAGAGAGAGAGAGAGAGAGAGAGAGAGAGAGAGAGAGAGAGAGAGAGAGAGAAAGAGGTAGATACACATGGTTGACTAAGGATTGGGTCAGTCTCTCTGGTGTCATGTCAGAGTGGATTAAGTCTTCATCAGCGTTACAGTCCACCAGTCACACCTCTGTGAATACAACACCATGCACATAGGGAAGCTTTGCATTATGGATAGAATCATCCACTTCCCTGAACAGTAAATCAGCTATTTTGAACATTGAAAAAACATTTTCTTCTGCCTTGTTTGGATTATTTGGGGGAGCATGTACATGTTCCATGCTGTGACAGACAGACCCTCTATGTGGTTGTCAGAACCTTGTGGATTACTATGATGTGGACAGACAAGACTGAGAGGCACTTATGATGGTCAATCACACACACACCACTCTATCCAGGTCCAACTCTCTAAAATAACAGCTTTGGCACAATCCACACTGGGCTGCTGGTAACCCAAGAATGCCGGGGTAGAATACGGAGCTCAGAGGAATCCTGGAATCCTGTCTGTGTGAAAGAGCCCAGTCAGAGTGGTGGTTCTGACCAGAGCCTGGGGGACACGAGGCCCATACAGTACCACCAGGCCCTGGGCCACGAGCTAGCTAGACCTGGGCTAGACCTGGGCCATCTGGACAGAGAGAGAGGGTTGGAGGAGGGCCTTTGTGGCTTATCATGTAGTAACCAGGGGTTGGAACCGGTTCAGGGAACAGATACGAAAACCGGAAAATAACTATATTTTTCGAGGAACAGAATCAGAACTGGGAACAAAAGTGATCTATAGTGTTCCGGAATAGAACCGTTATTTTAAAAGCATGGGAACCGGTTAATAACGTTATTTTATGTTCCGGGTGTTTTTTTCCCATTCCCACACAAAACACAACAAAGCGCCTATGCAAAGCCCTCACTCTGCCACTCAGAAACTTCTTCCAGTGTCTGCCTGCCAGCTGGAAATCTTTGCCAGTGTGTGTGTGTGTAGGCTACCTGCCCCTCCCCCTCCGAAGTATAGGCTACTGTAGCCTACTGATGTTACAAACGTGAATCAGAAATTAGGGAGAGACATTATTAATTAGAGGAGAATGGATTGGCTTTTTCAATGCTAGTTAAGGATACTATAGTTATCACATTTCACATTGGATTTATTAACTACGAAAAGGTAAGACGTTTTTATTTTAATTCTGGTGCCGCTTTGCACACACAAGCTTGATAGTTAGTTAGCTAGCTAGCTCTGGTCCAATGTTAAGCCAACGCTCTGAAGTTCAAAGACATTAAAGTTCCTTCATAGAAGCCGCTCCTCCGTGGGTATAATTCTGTGAACCTAATTCAGATAATGCATGTCATAACAAGATGCCCAGCGCTTCAAGACAAGCCTCCTCCTCCACCCTCTCTCATTCTCTCCCCACACGCAAAGTTTCAGTCGCATCTCGCACCCTACACTTGTCTGTCCAATGCATGTGAATGGTTTGCCTGCTCCATACCAAGCTGCTCTATCCTCACTGATTGGTGAAGTCATTTCAGAGGTTTAAAAAGGAACAGAAAGGAACGATATAAACTGTTACTTTTTTGGGTTTGAACCGGTTCAGAACTTTATTTTGCTAGTTGGAACAGTGGAACGAAAAAAAAAATAATTATGGTTCTGTTCAGCACGAAACGATTGGAAAATAATTTCGGTTCCAACCCCTGGTAGTAGCATTTCAGTATCAGATGGATATTTTGAGTATGAGCATTGGTTGAATCACTTCTACTGCATGGAAAGGCATCATTACCATATTATAACGCACACTTCAACAAGCAAAAAGGTATATGACCTTAAAACATTATCATTCAAATAAGGGAAAAATAAATGAGTCTATTATTATAATTGAGTGATCTAAACACATTAGTGTTATGGATTCGGGTAGCTTGTGTCTCTATAGTATTCTGAGGAAATTAAAAACAGCCACTGTAGGTGAAGTTACACAACATCGCATTAATATTTCCATAAATGGAGAACACTGGTCACGGAACCCTGACTGTGTCCCAAATGGCACCCTATTCCCTATATAGTGCACTACCTTTCAGCAGATCCCTATGGGGCCCTGGTCAAAAGTAGAGCACTATATAGGGAATAAGGTGCCTTTTGGGATGCAATCCGTGTTTCTCAATGAGCTTTTGTTTGTTTGTGTTTATGATTCACACAGGAGTTCAGGGATTAAAAGGTGTGTAAACTGAATCCCTTCTCTCTCAGTGGTATGACTTCCTGTTGGTCCTTGAGGGGGGAACAGATCTATGCGCCAGACTCTTTCTCTCATAACTCATCTGTTTTCTCCCAGCCGAGCGTGGCAAATCAAGGGTCATCAGCATTAATATGCCTGTTTGCTAAATCCCGTTCCACCTCGACGACACGGAAATACCCAGAAGTCTCATGTTGACATTGTGAGGATTTCTTATTAGGTAACAATTTACTTGAAAGGAGTACGGTATATGTAAGACATTCATTACACTTTTTACGAATACCCCTTATCACACCTTCATGAACGTTGCAGTATCATTTATAACACATTTATTCAACATGCATTGGTGGTTTATGTAAAATGGCATTACTTCAATGTTTTATTTGGAAATGGAGGTTATAATTCCAGTACGTCGTTATGTCAATCCACTGCCTGATTTGGGTAAATAGGAAAAAGCGCCAGTGATGATTGGGAATTTCAAAAAGACTACAAAGGGAAAACATTGAGGTGAGGAGGAATGTATCCTTTTTCAGTTTAAAAGATGGAAAAAAAGAAAGTTTAAAACTCTATATATGTTCCCAATGTTAATGGGTAATATAGTACCAACGTTTAGGCACACAGTGCCTCTGTGCCTTCTTCTGGGTTGACAGATGGACCAACTGAGACCCATAAGCCTATTCCTGTTGCATGGTTAACGTAGAGGCGAATCAGATGGGAAAGTTCTTCATTCACAAAGCCAAGTATTGTAACTGTGACATTGTTTCTAAAGAATTTCGCTGTTAAAACGCTGACTACCTGGTTAAAATATATTTATTTATTCACTTTTCCTGTTCGAGGTTGGTTCTTTTAAAATAATCCCATAGGGAAGCTTTGCATTATGGATAGAATCATCCACTTCCCTGAACAGTAAATCAGCTATTTTGAACATTGAAAAAACATTTTCTTCTGCCTTGTTTGGATTATTTGAGGGAGCATGTACATGTTCCATGCTGTGACAGACAGACCCTCTATGTGGTTGTCAGAACCTTGTGGATTACTATAATGTGGACAGACAAGACTGAGAGGCACTTATGATGGTCAATCACACACACACCACTCTATCCAGGTCCAACTCTCTAAAATAACAGCTTTGGCACAATCCACACTGGGCTGCTGGTAACCCAAGAATGCCGGGGTAGAATACGGAGCTCAGAGGAATCCTGGAATCCTGTCTGTGTGAAAGAGCCCAGTCAGAGTGGTGGTTCTGACCAGTGCCTGGGGGACACGAGGCCCATACAGTACCACCAGGCCCTGGGCCACGAGCTAGCTAGACCTGGGCCCTCTGGAAGAAGTTGAGCCAAAGAGACTGACAGGGGAGGCTAGTGTTTGAGTGATTTGGGTGTTTGGGCCGCAGAAAAGAGGGGTATTCACGGCCTGTCACCATGGGGGGGGGGGGGTAATTCTGGGGGGTTGTGATTCTCCCTCACACTCATACACCCCACCCACCCACACACACCCACACAAACATCCTCCCACACACACAAACACACGCATACAAAACATACACACACACACCCTACCTCACCTCTTCCCCTAATTACAGAGGTGCCGTCAGGCCCCTGTAAACATCTGTCAGCCATTACAGACTCTCCCCGTGTCCCTCCCCCCTCTCTCATTTTCCCTCCCCACTCCCCCTCTCTCCCCTCTCCATGACTCCAGCAATTCAGCCTGCCCTTTGACCTCAAACAGAATAAAAAAAATGCAACTCTGAATTTTTGAAAGAGCTATACTGAGTGGCTTATATGATTCTAACAGATTACTCAAGAACAATACGAATATTCATTGATTTGCACCTAATATATATTTGATCCTGGGAGACACGTGTGTATGTCATACGTACACACAGACCAGACAGGCCATGGAACTGGACCTTCCTTGGATTGAGCCACACAGACACACACGCACACACACACACACGCATACATATATACACACCACTCTCATCGCTGGTGTGCATGCCCCAGCCCTCCCCTCCTCCCATATACCCCCAGGCCTCCCTCCATCACCCCATCAATTACCCCCTCTCCTCCACAGCCCACCCCCTCCCTTCCCCGGTGCCACGCCCTCTCTGACCACAGATCGTGAGGTCAGGAGGTCACAGGGGTCAGAGGTCATCCTCCACAGACACCCCAGGCATCCCTCAGAAGTTTCCGGCTCTTGGTCTTGGACCCTTTGGTTCCTGTAGGGTAATACCCCTTGTGCAGGGGAGATGGTGGTAACACCTTCCTACAGGTCAACAATGGAATTATACTGACTGAGGCTAGAATGCAATGGAAACCGCCATAGCAATGTTTACATGGTACCCTAGTATCTTTACACTCGGTTTTAGTCCAGGACCAGGGTTCATCTGTAACTGTGAAATTGACCCATTCTGTCAGCACTGATATAGATTCACTGTGTAATACTGTAGCCTCGTCTGATAACTTGGCTCCGTCAAAGCCAGACACATTAGTCTAGTGTGAGAGAGCAGACCTAGGGGGTGGGGTATCTGTATTGATTAGGCAGAAGAAGGAGAGTACCCATCCCACCCCTGTTACCCTCATCCCTGACATAGGGTGTGTTTCCCAAATAGCACCATATTCCCTATGTAGTGCACCATTTTTTAACTAGGCCCATAGGGCTCTGGTCAAAAGTAGTGCACTATATAGGGAATAGGGTGCCATTTGGGATGCAGACAGGGGGTAATGAGGACCACTCTCCCACTGTCCCATACCCCCTCCCCTCTTCTCTCTATAGCTGGAAAGCCTTTTAATCAGATCCCATGGGAGTACATGGATATGATAAGAGGAGAGGGATGGGGAGAGACAGGGTTAGGAGGGTCCATTAATGTAACAAACACAGTAGCTAAACACATCACAGACATAGACAGTCCTTCCATATAGGCACTGTTACATCAATAAACACACATTTTATAACAGACATGTATTACACATGTACTATTCAGGTCCTGGGGAAGAAAGGCTCCTTGTGCTTCTAGAACACTCTGCGGTGTCTGATGTTCTGTATTCTAGAACACTCTGAGGTGTCTGATGTTCTGTATTCTAGAACACTCTGAGGTGTCTGATGTTCTGTATTCTAGAACACTCTGAGGTGTCTGATGTTCTGTATTCTAGAACACTCTGAGGTGTCTGATGTTCTGTATTCTAGAACACTGAGGTGTCTGATGTTCTCTATTCTAGAACACTCTGAGGTGTCTGATATTCTGTATTCTAGAACACTCTGACTGAGGTGTCTGATGTTCTGTATTCTAGAACACTGAGGTGTCTGATGTTCTGTATTTTAGAACACTCTGAGGTGTCTGATGTTCTGTATTCTAGAACACTCTGAGGTGTCTGATGTTCTGTATTCTAGAACACTCTGAGGTGTCTGATGTTCTGTATTCTAGAAGCATATGATAGTGATACAGCTGGCATCTGCTTCACTGACCCTTCCCCTAAATCTAGACAGCACTGAAATCAGATTACGCCTCATCAACAGTGTGTGTGTGTGTGTGTGTGTGTGTGTGTGTGTGTGTGTGTGTGTGTGTGTGTGTGTGTGTGTGTGTGTGTGTGTGTGTGTGTGTGTGTGTGTGTGTGTGTGTGTGTGTGTGTGTGTGTGTGTGTGTGTGTGTGTGTGTGTGTGTGTGTGTGTGAGTGTGAGTGTGCATGTGTGTGTGCAAGTGCGTGTAAATGTCTGTGATTTACGTATATAGTTGATATAATTCCACAGCACCACAGGTCACGTCACATAGGGCTGTTTTCCTGCTCGGCTGGGGCCATTTTCTGCTGTTTGCATAAGAGGTTTATGTTTTCTTTTCCAGGGAGAAAGCTGCCAATCTCTGTGAGCCAAGCAAGCTTTATCAAGGCAGCCATCTCACGGTCCCACATCAAAACCACAGCTGCTGCCCAGGCTGATAAACCTTCTGTTAACGCCTGGCCTGAGTGCTGGCCTCCCCAACTTCTAGAGGCCCACAGTGGGGAGGGAGAGAGGAGAGAGAGAGAGGGGGGGGGGTTAGCTTTTTCATTCACTGCTCTCACCTATAGGCCTTATTAATTGTGAAGTATTTCTCATTCTGTCATTTTAACTCCATAGATACACTGCAAGTACATCAATGCATAGTGAATAAGTTGAATTAATTCAATTAATTGAATGTGGTTGGCAAAAGTGTGATCATGCTTAGTTTTGGGGACTATTATATGGGTTAGTAGCGGCCTCTTGTGGTATGATAAAGAATGCACCTGTTGGGAAAAGGATGGGCTCCACACGGTAGCTGCCTACAAGCTTAATACCATTTACATTTAGTCTTATCCAGAGCAACTTACAGTTAGTGAGTGCATAAATGTTTTCATACTGGCCCCCCGTGGGAAACGAACCCACAACCCTGGCGTTGCAAGCGCCATGCTCTACCAACTGAGCTACCACGTTTTAAATATGAATTAGTCAATATATAGCAAACGTTTATCAAACACCATGAGAGATAGGCTAATGAGAATTCAACGTCCATTTGCGTCATTGACTGCATGAAAAGTACCCTGGCATAACAGTTGGAAAAAAATAGAATTGTAGCAAAAGCACTGCATTTCTCTCCATTTTATCGTATCAAAAGAAACCAAAACTATTTTCAATCAATTTCCTAGAGACCGTGGGGAAATATTAAGTTAAAGAGGGCTGCTTCTTCCATCAACATAAAACAAAGACCGGTATTGAAAGAGCAAGAAATAAAGGAAAGAAAACTTCTGACCATTTTTCATTTTTCATTGTTAATACTCATTCTGCAGAGAAGAACACCCCTTATATGTATATACTGTATTATATTCTATAATATTCTACTGTATCTTAGTCCATGCCGCTCTGTCATTGCTTGTCCATATGTTTATATATTCTTAAATTCCATTCCTTACTAGATTTGTGTGTATTGGGTATATGTTATGAAATTGTTAGATATTACTTGTTAGATATTAATGCACTGTCGGAGCTAGAAGCACAAGCATTTCGCTACACCCGCAATAACATCTGCTAAACACGTGTATGTGACAAATAAAATGTGATTTGATTTGATTTAAAAATTGACTCCATCTGTCCACGGCATGGCGCCATGGAGCTTGCCAGAAATGTGGCCTTGAAACTATGGTAATATACCCCTGTGGTTGGCTTAGTTCACCTCTGACGAATGAAATATTTGTCCAATAGCTAAACTGTATTTAAATCACACTCATTTTATTGGATTGCGCTGGCTGTCAATCAAGCAGCAGCTGTGGCTCTTGAGGGAGAGAGCTGCCAGTTGAATGTTTGGAGCTTTGGGCGACGGAGCTCCGAGCACTGGAGAGCTATGGGAGAACTTCTGTTTTATGGGATACAAATAACGTCAAGAACAGATTAGAAATTAATTGTTTTTAAATGTTTGTTCATGAACTATATTTGAACCTGCATGCATACACTTTAATTAACATTTAATAGGCAAGGGTTGCTACTTATTAAAAATGTATATTGACCTAATCTTATTTAATTGATTAGTTGGAGAAAAAAAATAATAATATGCCAGATGATGACACGAATATTTGCCGCTGGTCTATTTAAACTAAAATGATCATAATAAGTAAAATCATGTCCATGAGAGGGAAGTAGGCTATAACCTAAAATACAATGTTTTTACATATTGGGATAAAATACAATCTGAAATAGATTTAGGAAACAGATGAAATAAATCAGGATACCTATTCATATATATTGAAATTAATGCAACCTATATGTAATTTATTACAACTATTTTAGTTTATGTTACCATAAAATCATCACATTGTCATCACAATCAGCATAGGCTACAACATTTATTTAGTATAATGGGTTATTTTATTTGGGCAATTATCTTAAATAATCAGTAGGCTATTAGAGTGAATGATAAAATGGTACAATATCTCCGTTTTGCTGTTTTACTTTTTCATTCACTTTTCTATACTTTCATAATTGTTTATAGCCGATTAATTATTTATGTTTCTCTCACTGTTATGGGTATTTTAGCATTCATTCTTCCTCCAACTGACATAAGCTCAAAAGCTATTACCCTAGCTATTACCCTATTGTAAATGGTATTTGAGCAAATCAAGACAGCCTCAGTCTATTATTCCAGAATTTTACAAAATGTGTCTTTTTACAGCTCAATGACCAACATTTGGTATGAAAACATTTGGGAAGTTCATTGAATAGCCGAAGTGAAGTGCAAAGGAGCACTGAATACTTCCTCTCTACAATTTGTTACCCTTGCGATCCCACGATTCCTTGCGGCAATGTACGCATTCTGCGCATTCTCTCTGGTATCATGTCACTCTTCAAGACGTCACTTGCTTGCCGACCAATCCCCTTCTCTCTACGAGCAGCTCAAGCTTTCCACAATAAATCTGTCCAGAACCTCTCAGCATTGATTTAAATGTGTTTCGCCTCATTATGAAAATACTTGTGGATTAATCAAACCCTGGATGCTGGCGTTAGATCAACGAGCTCGATCATTCTTTATGGATATTAAAGCTTAACACCACAACTTGAGGACTTTAAACTTGATCGTGCTTTTATGCATTTGGGACTTGTCACACCCGCACCAACCGGTGGATTTGAAAAGCTGACATGTTCTCTATTGACAGATCTTTAATGCCACTCTGCTTTGCCAAACTGTTGTAATTGAGTTCTTATACCAGGGCAACTCATTGAAGTTGTTTGAGTCTAAATAATTTGTTTTCTTCACTATCAAACTTTAAATGCTTAATGCATTCTTGTTTTATTTGTGTTGGTCATCCAGTGGCCCTAATATCAATTATAATAGATTAATCAAAATAAAAAAAAGTTACAAAATTGTTTGTTTCTAAATTTAATTTAATTCCAGGTAATTCTTATAAAATAAGATCAATTTAGGCATAAGGTTTGTGCTGCATGCTTTATTAAAATTGTAGGCCAACATTATTTTGTAATCATTTTTACACTATGAAAATATTTTTAGTAGAAGTCATGGCCTAAAAAATACAATTTTACAAACTTGTCGTCTGTATTGTGTAGAAATTAATGTTGAATAATATTGCTAATAATGTATTGTACTCCACATTAAGACCTAGTTGAGTTAACATGTTTTTTTATGCACGCATTTTTGCCTGAACATTTTTGGTATATACTTCTGTACCACAAAAGCTATAATAATAGCTCTGCCTAGGCTACAAAAACATCATAAATAAATTGGAGACATTTTCAGGTCCTCTGTAGCTCAGCTGGTAGAGCACGGCGCTTGTAACGCCAAGGTAGTGGGTTCGATCCCCGGGACCACCCATACACAAAAATGTATGCACGCATGACTGTAAGTCGCTTTGGATAAAAGCGTCTGCTAAATGGCTTATTATTATTAAAGGCAATTGTAACTGTACATGCAAATAAATGTATTTAATATTGAGCAAATGAAAGGAAATGTGGGAATGTATATGCTTTATGAATTCCTCGACATGATGACGCCAGCATCGAAGTGGTTAAGTAGGTCACATAATATTAAACAGTTGGGCGTTCCTAGTACACAGTTAAACCAATCAGAGGAAGATGTGGGAGTGGTTTCAATAATATTCCCCCAACCCCTGGCCGAGGTCAGAACTAAATTGAACCAATGACAAATCGAAGAAGCAGACTGGGACACGCTCTCTTGCCCTATTTGGTCATCTCTGCCTCAAAAACTATGGATCATGAAAAAGGCATGCCATTTTTCGACATAACGTTAGTGATGTGAAGGAATGTCTTGGAATCTTTATGATCCTATGGTTTTATGCAAGAAACATATACAGATAATTATTGACAAATTAATAATGTTATTTATATCTTTATATTGACCAATTACTTGAGATGAATAGTGATTATTCTAGAGACAGAAATGCATAATCATAATTTCAGATAAATGTTGAGAAGTCTTCTACAACGTGGCTCCAAATCAATAGCCAATCAAATGTCACTATATATGATTGCAAATCGATTATGAAATGCTTGAAGATTTTTTTTATATATACCCCATAAAATAAGCAAAAATAGTTCAATCGAGTACAGGCTTAACTGAATGACAACAGAGACAGAATACAACATGGACATGTATTGAATAGTTTGGGGTAGGCCTCATCTCCAAATAATGCTCCTCAGAGCCAAATCAAATCAAATCTAATTGTATTTGTCACATGCTTAGTAAACAAAAGGTGTAGACTAACAGTGAAATGTTACTTATGGGCCTTTCCCAACAATGCAGATTATTTGTTTTTTTAATAGTAGAAAAAATCGAGCAAACAAATTTGACAAATAATAACTCAGGAATAAATACAAAAATAATAACATAAGGAATAAATATACAATGAGTAACGATAAGTATTCACACCCCTTGACTTTTTCCACATTTTGTTGTGTTACAGCCTGAATTTAAAATGGATTAAATTAAAATGTTTTGGCACTGGCCTACACACAATACCCCATAATGTCAAAGTGGAATGATATGTTTTTAGACATTTTTACAAATTCATTCAAACTTAGAAGCTGAAATGCCTTGAGTCAATAAGTATTCAACCCCTTTGTTATGTCAAGCCTAAATAAGTTGTCGGATAGGAAGGAAACTGCTCAGGGATTTCACCATGAGGCCAATGGTGACTTTAAAACAGTTACATAGTTTAATGGCTGTGATAGGAGAAAACTGAGGATGGATCAACAACATTGTAGTTACTCCACAATACTAACCTAACTGACAGAATCAAAAGAAGGAAGCCTGTACAGAATAAAAAATATTTCAAAACATGCATTCTGTTTGCAACAAGGCACTAAAGTAAAACTGCAACAAAATTGGAAAAGTAATTAACTTTTTGTTCTGAATACAAAGTGTTATGTTTGGGGCAAATCAAAATACAACACATTACTGAATACCACTCTCCATATTTTCAAGCATAGTGGTGGCTGCGTCATGCTATGGGTATGGTTGTAGTCGTTAAGGACTGGGGAGTTTTTCAGGATAAAAAATAAACAGAATGGAGCTAAGCACAGGCAAAATCCTAGAGGAAAACCTGGTTTAGTATGCTTTCCACCAGACACTTGGAGATGAATTCACCTTTCAGCAGAACAATAACCTTAAACACGAGGCCAAATCTAAACTGGAGTTGATTACCAAGAAGGCAGTGAATGTTCCTGAGTGGCCGAGTTACAGTTTTGACTTAAATCTATATGAAAATCTATGGCAAGATCTGAAAGTGGTTGTATAGCAATTATCAACAACCAATTTGAGAGAGCTTGAAGAATTTTGAAAAGAATAATGGGGAAATGTTGCACAATCCAGGTGTATAAAGCTCTTATAGACTTACCCAGAAAGACTCACAGCTGTAATTGCTGCCAAAGCTGCTTCTACAAAGTATTGACTCAGGGATGTGAATACTTATGTAAATTAGATATTTCTGTATTTCATTTTCAATAAATTTGCTACAATTTCTAAAAACATGTTTTCACTTTGTCATTATGGGGTATTGTGTGTAGATGGCTGAGAAAATAATATATTTAATCCATTTTGAATTCAGGCTGTAACACAACAAATTGCGGAAATAAATCAAGGGGTATAAAAACGTTCTGAAGGCACCAGTACCAAGTTGATGTGTTGGGGTACAAGGTAATTGAGGTAGATAGAGTTGAAGTCATTAAAACTTGTTTTTCAACCACTCCACAAATGTCTTGTTAACAAACTATAGTTTCGGCAAGTCGGTTAGGACATCTACTTTGTGCATGACACAAGTAATTTTTCCAACAATTGTTTACAGACAGATTATTTCACTTATAATTTACTGTATCACAATTCCACTGGGTCAGAAGTTTACATACACTAAGTTGACTGTGCCTTTAAACAGCTTGGAAAATTCCAGAAAATGATGTCATGGCTTTAGAAACTTCTGATAGGCTAATAGACATCATTTGAGTCAATTGGAGGTGTACCTGTGGCTGTATTTCAAGGCCTACCTTCAAACTCAGTGCCTCTTTGCTTGACATCATGGGAAAATCAAAATAATTCAGCCAAGACCTCAGAATTTGTTTTGCAGACCTCCACAAGTCTGGTTCATCCGTGGGAGCATTTTCCAAATGCCTGAAGGTACCACGTTCATCTGTACAAACAATAGTATGCAAGTATAAACACCATGGGCCCACGCAGCCGTCATACCGCTCAGGAAGGAGACGTGTTCTGTCTCCTAGAGATGAACGTACTTTGGTGCAAATCAATCCCAGAATAACAGCAAAGGACCTTGTGAAGATGCTGGAGGAAAAAGGTACAAAAGTATCTATATCCACTGTAAAAACGAGTCCTATATTGACATAACCTGAAAGGCCTCTCAGCAAGGAAGCCACCATAAAAAAGCCAGACTATGGTTTGCAACTGCACATGGGGTCAAAGATCGTACTTTTTGGAGAAATGTCCTCTGGTCTGATGAAACAAAAATAGAACTGTTTGGACATAATGACCATCGTTATGTTTGGAGGAAAAAGGGGGCTGCTTGCATGCCGAAGAACACCATCCCAACCGTGAAGCACGGGGTGGCAGCATCATGCTGTGGGGGTGCTTTGCTGCAGGAGGGTCTGGTGCACTTCACAAAATAGATGGCATCATGAGGAAGGAAAATTATGTGGATATATTGAAGCAACATCTCAAGACATCAGTCAGGAAGTTAAAGCTTGGTCGCAAATGGGTCTTCCAAATGGACAGTGACCCCAAGCATACTTCCAAAGTTGTGGCAAAAAGTCAAGGTTTTGGAGTGGCCATCACAAAGCCCTGACCTCAATCCTATAGAAAATGTGTGGGAAGAACTGAAAAAGCGTGTGCGAGCAAGGAGGCCTACAAACCTGACTCAGTTACACCAGCTCTGTCAGGAGGAATGGGCCAAAATTCACCCAACTTATTGTGGGAAGCTTGTGGAAGGCTACCCGAAACGTTTGACCCAAGTTAAACAATTTAAAGGCAATGCTACCAAATACTAATTGACTGTATGTAAACTTCTGACCCACTGGGAATGTGATGAAATAAATAAAAGCTGAAATAAATCATTCTCTCTACTATTATTCTGATATTTCACATTCTTAAAATAAAGTGGTGATCCTAACTGACCTAAGACAGGGAATTTTTACTAGGATTAAATGTCAGGAATTGTGAAAAACTGAGTTTAAATGTATTTGGCTAAGGTGTATGTAAACTTCCGACTTCAACTGTACATATACATTTGTAGTCGGAATTTTACATACACCTTAGCCAAATACATTTAAACTCAGTCTATGACTTAGGTGGCTGGAGTCTTTGACAATTTTTAGGGCCTTCCTCTGACACCACCTGGTATAGAGGTCCTGAATGGCAGGGAGCTCGGCCCCAGTGATGTACTGGGCCGTACGCACTACCCTCTGTAGCGCCTTGCGGTCGAATGCCAAACGGTTGCCATACTAAGCGGTGATGGAGCCAGTCAAGATGCTCTCAATGGTGCAGCTGTCTAACTTTTTGAGGATCTGAGGGCCCATGCCAAATCTTTTTTTTCAGCTTTCTGAGGGGGAAGAGGCATGATCACGACCGTGTTGATGTGTGCGGACCATGATAATTCCAGCCAGATGCTGATGACAGGTTGCCCTATGCTGCCATGAGGTAACATTATAAACGCTACCATATGAACACCTGCTATGCCTGTGAGATAGGAAGCGATGTGAATTATATTGTGCTTACTAGATAAATGTAAAAGTGACGAGCAATTCAGACCAGCCTTACTGATTGAACTTTCATAAACGACATTAGTAAAGGAAAGCGATGTCTAAGGAGGACCAAACTGGGGAGCTCATCCTAATGACTAAAGGGAGAAATAGACCATTGTCTATTAGTAAACAGCAACATTTATCAATGGCACAACTATAAACCAATGGGATCAAAAGAGGTGATAAACAGAGTAGGCCTGTAGACATAATTGATGCATTGAATGGAAAAGTGGGGTATTTTTGTGAGGAAATAATGTGGTATCATAATGTGCTGCAATAAGAATGTATACTTACAGTAGGTCGTGGCTGGTCCTCACTGAATGTGATGGCAAACCCTCATGCAAGGTCCTTCCAGTGTCTGTTTACCATAGAATGTTCCATTAACCACCAGCAGGGGGTGTGTAGGAGCCATATTTGACTAAAATGCTATTTTTTCTGTATCAATTTCATGATCACCAGTACCACCATCCATCACCATCCACACCACCACGTACCTCACACCCCACCGTAGTTGGCTATTGTTTATTTGATACCTTATAACAAGCCTATGTCTAATCAACCAAACAACATTTTGTCCCAAGTCCTATATGGTTATAGAGTAGGCCTACATTACATGTGAAATTAGATAAAAGTGCATTATGTAGTGGGAAGCCAGTTATGTGCTCTGAGACAAGCATAACCTGATAAATACTACATGAATCCCTTACAATATTCACAGAATATGGTAATCGTTTTGCTGAAGTGGCATATGTACAATGCGCCTTGTTTCAACTATGCCTATAGGGGGCGTTATGGTTTTCCAAAAGATCACAGAACATGCATCGCCATCTGATCATCCGTTGTCAGGGTCTGGCTGGCCAGGCAAGAGAGGCTGGCAGTGTGGTACTTTTAAATCAAACATTTGATTATTGTACTTAGTTAGGCCCTCTAGCGCTACCTCTACAGAAGAATGTGAGATGCACTTGTTCAACATTGTATACAAGTCTCACCATTTTTGTCTTTCCATATTTATTTTTCTCGCCATCAATATTTTTTATTGGATGACAGAAAATACATATAAAATGTACCAATATTTATCATTATTGAGGGTGGGAGAAGGAGATGAAGGACTGTGTTCTGTCATGGAACACAATCTCCAGACAGGCAATAGATCGGCAACAGTGGCACTCTCTCGTGGAAACCTTACATTTCACATAGGTATGAAGATGATTAAGTAACTATCATTCATAGCTAAGACTTTTTTGAAACATGTTTGAATTCATTGCAAGTTGAGTTCCCAAGAACAACAGGACCGGTTGGTACATGGTTATCAACACTGTACTGTACATAGTGTGTAGCGTTGAAAGCAGGTCAGTGGACCAAACGTCATTAAGAAAATGACACCGGAAGTACCGTAGAGGTCCCACCTCTGACACCAACGTGCAAAGTCCCATTCCAAAATAACGGTAACGTTCTTGTGATACACATTGTACACCGTTTCAGATATTGCACAATTAAATAAAATGACTTTCAAGCACAATTGCTAAGTATACATGTATGTACATAAAGCTGTGTGTCTTGTTTGGGCCAGAAATCCAAGGAATGGGGCGATATTTTTCGTTTAAATAAGGGCCGGTGGGATGCTACAATTGGCTCACTCCATAACAGAATAAATTTTCAGCCAATCGGAGCCTGTTGCGATGAGCTATGGGCCTAATTTTGTGTAAATTATGCAAATCCTTCCCCAAGTCTCCTCCTCGCGGCTGGTAGGGAGTGAGAGAGCCATAGACATTAAACCGATTCGGAATATTTATTTTATATTATAATTCGATTTTAAAACAAGGCAAAAAAAACAAACAAGTGAGATTCCAGTGGATCATACTTTCATCTAAGATTAAATGGTTCATTGTATGTGATTGTGGTACAGTTCTTCGTTTGAGTGCTTGTTTCTGTCAGGAAGTTATCAGAAGCCGGCAGTGCAGTAGCTAGCTAACGTTTTAGCTGGGGACGGGCGGACCTCTTTGTCTGACAGGGGAAAGGAACGCGTGCTCTTTTGTTTTGCATTGTCTTTGTTTAGTGGGCTAAAGGGAACTCTGGGACCAGCGTTTCTCTTTACTGACGTTGTTCCCAAAAAAATTAAAAGATGCAAAACGTGAAGAAATACTTCACAGAGGGACTGATCCAGTTTACGATCTTACTCAGTTTGATCGGAGTTCGCGTGGATGTCGATAGCTACTTGAACGGCTACTACTCACCGCTAGAGATTACCGACGGTCCCAGCTCAGCCTACATCCAGACACCGTTTCACAGTTTGAGGGACAATTGGGACGGGTACAGCGTGCACCCCAAATGTCCCGAGTTGGACTATTTCTTCGCCAGCCGTCGGCTCCTGGACGAGGTGAGGGCGCTTGGGTCGCCTGCCCGGTTCCCTACGCAGTTGAGCGCGTGGCTCGTGCACCAAGTACCTGACAGCTCGGAATTCGGAGAGCCACCGAACAGCACGAGTAGCAGTAATGTTAGCGCTGGGCTGTCGTCAGAAAGCACCGGGGAAGAGGCCAACGACTCTGACCTTCTCGCTGAGGACGAGAGTTGTTCTACTGTTAGCTCTAGGTTGAGAGGTCGGCAAGAGGAGTGCCAGACTTCCACCCAGCTAAGCACTGAGCCGAGGCCTTATCCTAGCACCGGAGCCTGCGAGATACCCAAAGAGGCGAGTACTGCAGCCAGCTAACATTATCTGGTTTCAGACTTCATCTGCTCAAACTAACTAATATGTCGCCCATTAAGTTATTGTGATGAAATGTTAACTAGACCTTTAGCTACACAATAAGTGTAGTTGACAATGGGAAGGACAAGTGTCTTGTGATAGCCAGCAAGCTAGCTAGTAACGTTATAGGCCTAACTTGCTAGCTAACATCAACTGATGTTATGACATCAACTGATAAGGTTCCATTGTAGTTCAATGCACATGGCAAACTGAACTTCTACATTCACTTTCACTTTGAATGTGATTTTAAAAAAAAGCTAGATGACAGTCTGACTAAGCACAAAGTAATAAATAACCGTCAGAGGTCTCCTCTCCAACAGGTCGATCGCGCAGTAGCTCGCAGCCCATATAGTATGAGTAGCTCAACAAACAATTCTGAAAGTACATGCAATTTAAGTGTTCTACCGCAAACTGTCACGAACAAATTTCACAAGTATCAGACACCGCAAGTTACTAATCATCGCAACATTAACAGTATCCCACCCCTGGTTAGCCACTATTGGCTTACAAAGCCAAACCTAACACATTTGCAAATTCATTTCCAGCAATATTGCCTCTGTCTGTGTAGACAGAGGCAATAGTATACAAGTATAGTATAAAAGTAATCCTTCTACCCCCCTCCCCCACCCCCATAAAAAAAAAAGTGCTTGTCCCACTGGCTATCATAAGTTGAATGCACCAATTTGTAAGTCGCTCTGGATAAATGATGTAAATGTAGCAACTTGATTCCGTGGGGTGGGGGGGGGGGTTGACAGAAATACTTTCCCCAAAACCTGTCAATGGATGTGATTCCCTGAGGCTAGTTACATTTTACATTTACATTTTAGTCATTTAGCAGACGCTCTTATCCAGAGCGACTTACAGGAGCAATTAGGGTTAAGTGCCTTGCTCAAGGGCACATCGACAGATTTTTCACCTAGTCGGCTTGGGGATTAGAACCAGCGACCTTTCGGTTACTGGCACAACGCTCTTACCCACTAAGCCACCTGCCGCCCAGGTTAATGTTGTTGAATCTGTTATTTCTTCTCACTTTACCCTTGTTCACCAGCTGTGGGCCAGGAGAATAGGCAGGGAAGTAAGGGCCTAGGACCTACCCCCTCTTTGCAAAAGCAGTTGTCCTCAAATACAGCAGGCCCTAGGCAAATCTTGTTTAAGACAATTTGGATGACATCAATTTACTTTGATTCTTTGTCTGGGAGTTTGTTGGTGTGTCAAGCCCAGGAGTTTAATTTACTTACCGTTAGCCTAATGTTTTAGGTTTCAGTTTATCTGTTCAGAAGATCACTCACTAACACTTTCCAAAGAAGGTGCAGGGAAATTCTACATTCTTACAACAATGACTGTTGGATTTAGGCTAGAAAACTTTGTGAAAGTGGAACTCCTTCAACTGTAAGAAAACATGTACAAGTCCAGACAGAGCTAGTCAGAAAGAAGACTGGGATTAAGTTCAATTTGAGTCATCCCCTTCGCCTCTGGCATTAACGTATATGCAGATACTGTACTCTTGCTGTATTCTCTCATCTCATTCACCCCTGTGGTAAAACATGACGAACCCTGTTATGTAAGTTGTGTGCTTGAATTACTTATTCTCTCCACCCATAGGATTACACATCTCTTTGGGCCTTGGGTGTGTGTTTTTTGTGGGACAAAGGCCCACACTCACTGTTGTGGTGGCTTGGGAGTGTCCAATGGCAAAGGCCGGGTTATCTTATCCCCCACGACTTCACTTGCAGCTGTTAGGAGATTTGTATTGTGTAACACCTAGGGCTGTGGTGGTCATGCCATTTTGTCAGCCGGTTATTGTCATGCAGAAGCCTGCCGGTCTCACAGTAATTGACCGTTTATTAACATAAACACGTTTAGCATTTCCAGGCATTCATGCATAAAAGCTGCATACAAGCCGCTGATGCGTGCCTTTGGAACATCTACATTTTAAAAGAAGTATAATACATCAATTTAATATACTGTACATCATCACAATACATCCATTATTTATTTTTGTCAAGTCTAAAGAAGCATTATGATATGAAGAAGAACAGAATGAGTTGGCCTACTGTATGTTAATCTGGCTATGCACAATGCCATAGGCTGTAGGCTGGTTCATTTAGCAGACAACATATGCTTAAGTCCCATGCCATTATTTTATAAATGATTTTATAGTAAGAAGAATATAATTGAACTCCCTTTCTGGAGCGAGTGTGCATATGAAGTGGCTATGTTGAGTGTAAAAGTGATCATTTGAAACAGGTCCTATACGCTAGATTTAGAGTTGTTTGGCAACTTTAGTTGTGAATGATACAAACCTTAGAATGTCTTAGAAATCAGAACGTAATGGGCTGCATGAGAAAGTCGCAAAAAAAAAGCTTGTGCGCTGTTCCTTGCCTCAGGCTGCACAGCTGTTCTCTCATTCAGACTATTCAAAATATAATCTTGTCTTTACTAATATGTAAAAATTAGTTTCAATTTAAATGGACCATTATCAAATGGGCAGGAATAGCGAATGGAGGCAGCACGCTTTCCCGCCGGTCCGTTTTTCATTGATGCCTGGTAGGCTACTTCGGTTGTATAGCGGAGCTGGACTTAATATGAGCAGCTGAGAAATAAATATAACAACACTTAGTTCACTCCACGCATCAACCACTGTTTGAGGCTCTCGCTGAGTGACAGGTGATATTCCACCCAAACTCTGTATGCCATGGGCTCTCCAACCCTGTTCCTGCAGCTACCAAGTGCTTAATTTGGGAAACCAAGTGAAATCTGTTCAGAACATCAATAGGAACATGTTTTCGCAACGAAACATATTTCACTAAACTGTTGACAGCCCCTCTGCACGCTCGAGAAGGGAATAAAGGAGAGAGAGGAGGAGATAAATGCGTGGTGGTGAGATATTCTCTATAGCTAAAGGTAATGTGCCACCCAATTTTTAATTATGAAAATATAAAAAATGCCCTATTAACAGGCTATTCAAAATCAATTGCACTATAATTGTAGGCTACCTGTAAGCCGCCCTGCACAATCAATGAACCAAATGGTGTTTTGAATTAATCATCACCTTAGAAAGCGCTGTCCATTTAGTTGTTAGGCTTTGAAACAACATCCACAGCCACCATGTTTTACACTGTTTTAACATGCTTAACCTACTTCTTTCTTCAAATGTATCATCACAGTGAGGTGAGTTTTAAAATCGGGATACTGTTTTGATAAGTGTTCTTTCGCTTGCATTTGTATTGATGTCAGAGTGGTTAAAGGGACAATAGAGCCCTGAGTACCAGGCGATTAGGACATGATGGTCGTTAGCATGTTGAGCACTACCAAATCATGTCCAGAGTGCATGAGAGGAGATTACCGTGACTCAACAGTCACGTGGAATTATACTGTGGTCATGACTGATGACGGCCGGTGTGGCAGTAATACGGTCACCTCAACAGCCCAAGTAACACCCCGTTTTTATATAGGCCTATGCATAGGCTACATCATACACACAGGGACAGTTCATGTTTGAGGCGCATGCTCTCGCTGCGTGACAGATGATATTCCGCCCAATCGTCACCTTTAGAAATTGATTAAATACATTTTCCCCTCATCAATCTACACACAATACCCCATAATGACGAAGCAAAAACTGTTTTTTAGATTTGGTGAATTTAAAAATAAAAAACAAATACCTTTATTTACATAAGTATTCAGACCCTTTGCTATGAGACTCTAAATTGAGCTCTGGTCCATCCTGTTTCCATTGATCATCATTGAGATGTTTCTACAACTTGATTTGAGGCCACCTGTGGTACATTCAATTGATTGGACATGATTTGGATATAAGGTCCTACAGTTGACAGTGCATGTCAGAGCAAAAACAAAGCCATGAGGTCGAAGGAATTGTCCGTAGAGCTCCGAGACAGGATTATGTCGAGGCACAGATCTGGGAAAAGGTACCAAAAAAATTTCTGCAGCATTGAAGGTCTCCAAGAACACAGTGGCCTCCATCATTCTTAAATGGAAGAGGTTTGGAACCACCAAGACCCTTCCTAGAGCTGGCCGCCTGGCCAAACTGAGCAATCGGGGGAGAAGGGCCTTGGTCAGGGAGGTGACCAAGAACCTGATGGTCACTCTGACAGTGCTCCAGAGTTCCTCTGTGGAGATGGGAGAACCTTCCAGAAGGACAACCATCTCTGCAGCACTCCACCAATCAGACCTTTATGGTAGAGTGGCCGTTTGGAGTTTTATTTCGTTTGCAAACATTTCTAAACCAATTTATGTTTTGTCATTATGGGGTATTGTGTGTAGATTAATGAGGGGGGGGGAAACAATTTCATCCATTTTAGAATAAGGCTGTAACGTAACAAAATGCAGAAAATGTTAAGGGGTCTGAATACTTTCCGACTGCACTGTAGGTAGGAGCTACCGAATGTCATATTTGGTGAGTTTGGACATTTTCAAAGCGAATGTGAACAAGAGACATTGTGCAAATGAACAAAGTTTTGATTAATGCTTGTCTGAAGGAAGAACGGTACTGGCTCTGAAACAGAGTATGGCAGTGGAGCTGGAGCGGAGCTGGAGCGGAGCTGGAGCGGAGCAATCCCAATTTGACTGGAGCACGGAGCAAGAGTCCCAAAGGCTGGAGTGTCAGCCTTCTCGCTTGCTCCAGTAGCGCTCACTTCACGAGCTCAGGGCATGCCCGGCCCAGCATGCATTTGTAGTCTACTTCTGTGCTGCTATAGCCCCTTGCTTTAGCTACTGTCATGGAGTTCACTAAATATTTTCATAAAGAAACTGATAAAACACACAGGTTCATAATCAAGGTGACTTACAAAGATGAGGAGGACCAAGAGCAAGAGAGGGAGTGTGGTGATGTAGTGTCCACAACTAAATAATCACTTTGGAATCTGAAAAGACACGTATCCCAAAAGCGTAATGGTGTACTTACTCTACATGCAAAAGTTAAAAGAAAGGAACGAGGTGGGTAGATAACTAAGGGTGTCTTGTTAGCAAAGTTCATTTTTGTTCTATTATCTATACAATAGGTGTCACGTTCGTCATAATGATTGGACCAAGGCGCAGCGTGATATGCGTACATCTTTTTAATAGTGTACTGGCAACACGATACAAAATACAAAACAACCAAACGAAACGTGAAGTCCTCGGTTAACAACACAAACCAACACGGAACAAGATCCCACAAAACACAAGTGCACAACAGGCTGCCTAAGTATGGTTCCCAATCAGAGACAACAAGCAACAGGTGATTCTCGTTGCCTCTGATTGAGAACCACCCCGGCCAACCTAGAAAACACATGAACTAGAAACTGAACATAGAACACAAAACATAGACCCTACACACCCTGGCTCAACATTTAAGAGTCCCCAGAGCCAGGGCGTGACAGTACCCCCCCCAAAGGCGCGGACTGCGACTGCGCCAACATAAACCCAACAAGGGAGGGGCCGGGTGGGCATTCCGCCTCGGAGGCGGATCCGGCTCCGGGCGTGACCACCACCCTCTAACAACCCCCCCGTAGCGCCCCTGGTCTGGTCTGGCCCCGCTGGCTGGAGCTGGACATCGGTGGAGCGGATTGCTTAGGCTCCGGTGTGGAGCAGCTGACCGGTACCTGACCAGGCACCGGTGAAACAGGCACGGGCTGTGCCGGACTGACGACGCGCACCACAGGCTTGGTGCGGAGAGCAGGAACGGGCCGGACCGGGCTGACGACGCGCACCATTGGCTTGGTGCAGGGACGGGCCGGACCGGGCTGACGAAGCGCACCACTGGCTTGGTGCGGGGAGCAGGAACAGGCCGGACCGGGCTGACGACGCGCACCAATGGCTTGGTGCGGGGAGCAGGAATGGGCCGGACCGGGCTGACGAAGCGCACCACTGGCAGGGAGCAGGAACAGGCTGGGCCGGGCTGGCGACGCGCACCATAGGCTTGGAGCGGGGAGCAGGAACAGGCCGGGCCGGGCTGGCGACGCGCACCATTGGCTTGGTGCAGGGAGCAGGGACGGACCGGGCTGACGAAGCGCACCCTTGGCTTGGTGCGAGGGGCAGGAACAGGCCGGGCCGGGCTGGCGACGCGCACCATTGGCTTGGTGCGAGGGGCAGGAACAGGCCGGGCTGGCGACGCGCACCATTGGCTTGGTGCGAGGGGCAGGAACAGGCCGGGCCGGGCTGGCGACGCGCACCATTGGCTGTGTGCGAGGGGCAGGAACAGGCCGGGCCGGGCTGGCGACGCGCACCATCGGCTTGGTGCGAGGGGCAGGAACAGGCCGGGCCGGGCTGGCGACGCGCACCACAGGCTTGGTGCGAGGGACAGGAACAGGCCGGACCGTACTGGGAACACACACCACTGGCCTTGTGTGAGGATCAGGAACGGGCTGGACCGGACTGGTAACACACCTCAGTACTTCTCGCCGTGCCTCTACACTCTCCTTCCCTCTACTGACCAATGGCCCCCGTAACCTGGTGGCCTTCTCTCCTCGTCCACAAACTCGCCCTGTATCTGCCTCCAGCAGCCCCGTCGTCCATGCCGTGTGCCCCCCCCCCCCCCCCCCCCCCCCAAAACATTTCTTGGGGTTGCCTCTCGCCTGTCCGGCGACGACACTGTTGGCGCCGTACCTCCTCTCTCGCCAGGCCCTTTGCCCGCGAACATATCCTCCCAGGACCACCATTGGCCCACCTGGGCCATCGCCAACCTCTCCAGCTCCTTACCCGGCGTTTGCTCCTGGAAACGCTGCTTGGTCCCGTTTTGGTGGGATCTTCTGTCACGTTCGTCATAATGATTGGACCAAGGCGCAGCGTGATATGCGTACATCTTTTAATAGTGTACTGGCAACACGATACAAAACAACCAAACGAAACGTGAAGTCCTCGGTTAACAACACGGAACAAGATCCCACAAAACACAAGTGCACAACAGGCTGCCTAAGTATGGTTCCCAATCAGAGACAACAAGCAACAGCTGATTCTCGTTGCCTCTGATTGAGAACCACCCCGGCCAACCTAGAAAACACGAACTAGAAACTGAACATAGAACACAAAACATAGACCCTACACACCCTGGCTCAACATATGAGTCCCCAGAGCCAGGGCGTGACAATAGGCCATCATTGATTTTGGCTCAATAGGCCTGGCTTATTCCCACGTTCAAGAAGCTTTCCGTTTTTGTTGGGTTATTTTGCCTAAAAACCTTTCAGGCCTACCTATATTAAAAAAAAACTCTGCATCTCTGCTCAGCCTGTCAAGAATGGCCAAAATGATGTTTAGCATCCCCAGTGGCTCTGCAAGTGTGGAGAGGATGTTCTCTGCTGCTGGCCTGCTCTCCAGGCACCATCTCTGCTGCTGGCCTGCTCTCCAGGCACCATCTCTGCTGCTGGCCTGCTCTCCAGGCACCATCTCTGCTGCTGGCCTGCTCTCCAGGCACCATCTCTGCTGCTGGCCTGCTCTCCAGGCACCATCTCTGCTGCTGGCCTGCTCTCCAGGCACCATCGCATGAGCCTGAAGCCACACTGGCAAAATTCGTGTTTCTAAAAATTATAAAAATGAATTCAAAGGCACTGTCATTTTTTCGTTTAATTTGTATTTAATTCTAAGTCACAGCCTATATGCAAAATGTATGGACTATAATGATTTAATACAACAAAATGTTTAAATGCTGAGCTCTTTATGTCCCTACCAGCCTGTTGTGTCAAATCAAATCAAATTGTATTGGCCACATGCGCCGAATACAACAGGTGCAGACATTACAGTGAAATGCTTACTTACAGCCCTTAACCAACAGTGCATTTATTTTTAATAAAAAAGTAGAATAAAACAACAAAAGTGTTGAGAAAAAAAGAGCAGAAGTAAAATAAAATAACAGTAGGGAGGCTATATATACAGGGGGGTACCGGTGCAGAGTCAATGTGCGGGGGCACCGGCTAGTTGAGGTAGTTAAAGTAATATGTACATGTGGGTTGAGTTAAAGTGACTATGCATATATAATTAACAGAGTAGCAGCAGCGTAAAAAGATGGTGTGGGGGGCCAGTGCAAATAGTCTGGGTAGCCACGATTAGCTGTTCAGGAGTCTTATGGCTTGGGGGTAGAAGCTGTTGAGAAGTCTTTTGGACCTAGACTTGGCACTCCGGTACCGCTTGCCGTGCGGTAGCAGAGAGAACAGTCTATGACTAGGGTGGCTGGAGTCTTTGACAATTTTTAGGGCCTTCCTCTGACACCGCCTGGTATAGAGGTCCTGGATGGTAGGAAGCTTGGCCCCAGTGATGTACTGGGCCGTACGCACTACCCTCTGTAGTGCCTTGCGGTCGGAGGCCAAGCAGTTGCCATACCAGGCGGTGAAGCAACCAGTCAGGATGCTCTCGATGGTGCAGCTGTATACTTTTTTGAGGATCTGAGGACCCATGCCAAATCTTTTTAGTCTCCTGAGGGGGAATAGGCTTTGTCGTGCCCTCTTCACGACTGTCTTGGTGTGTTCGGACCATGATAGTTTGTTGGTGATGTGGACACCAAGGAACTTGAAGCTCTCAACCTGTTCCACTACAGCCCCGTCGATGAGAATGGGGGTGTGCTCAGTCCTCTTTTTTCTTTTTTTTCCCTGTAGTCCACAATCATCTCCTTTGTCTTGGTCACGTTGAGGGAGAGGTTGTTATCCTGGCACCACACGGCCAGGTCTATGACCTCCTCCCTATAGGCTGTCTCATCATTGTCGGTGATCAGGCCTACCAGTGTTGTGTGGTCCGCAGACTTAATGATGGTGTTGGAGTCGTGCCTGGCCATGCAGTCATGGGTGAACAGGGAGTACAGGAGGGGACTGAGCACGCACCCCTGAGGGGCCCCCGTGTTGAGGATCAGTGTGGTATATGTGTTGTTACCTACCCTTACCACCTGGGGGCGGCCCGTCAGGAAGTCCAGGGTCCAGTTGCAGAGGGAGGTGTTTAGTCCCAGGATCCTTAGCTCAGTGATGAGCTTTGAGGGCTCTATGGTGTTGAATGCTGAGCTGTAGTCAATGAATAGCATTCTCACGTAGGTGTTCCTCTTGTCCAGGTGGGAAAGGGCAGTGTGGAGTGCAATAGAGATTGCATCATCTGTGGATCTGTTGGGGCGGTATGCAAATTGGAGTGGGTCTAGGGTTTCTGGGATAATGGTGTTAATGTGAGCCATGACCAGCCTTTCAAAACAATTCATGGCTACAGACGTCAGTGCTATGGGTCGGTAGTCATTTAGGCAGGTTATCTTAGAGTCCTTGGGCACGGGGACTATGGTGGTCTGCTTGAAACATGTTGGTATTACAGACTCAGTCAGGGACATGTTTAAAATGTCAGTGAAGACACTTGCCAGTTGGTCAGCACATGCTCGGAGTACACGTCCTGGTAATCTGTCTGGCCCTGCGGCCTTGTGAATGTTGACCTGCTTAAAAGTCTTACTCACATCGGCTACGGAGAGCGTGATCACATAGTCATCCGGAACAGCTGGTGCTCTCATGCATGCTTCAGTGTTGCTTGCCTTGAAGCGAGCATAGAAGTGGTTTAGCTCATCTGGAAGTCTTGTGTCACTGGGCAGCTCGCGGCTGTGTTTCCCCTTTGTAGTCTGTAATAGTTTTCAAGCCCTGCCACATCCGACGAGCGTCAGAGCCGGTGTAGTACGATTCAATCTTAGTCCTTTATTGACTCTTTGCCTGTTTGATGGTTCGTCGGAGGGCATAGCGGGATTTCTTATAAGCATCCGGGTTAGAGTCCCGCTCCTTGAAAGCAGCAGCTCTACCCTTTAGCTCAGTGCGGATGTTTCCTGTAATCCATGGCTTCTGGTTGGGGTATGTACGTACGGTCACTGTGGGGACGACATCATCAATGCACTTATTGATGAAGCCAGTGACTGATGTGGTGTACTCCTCAATGCTATCTGAAGAATCCCGGAACATGTTCCAGTCTGTGCTAGCAAAACAGTCCTGTAGCTTAGCATCTGCGTCATCTGACCACTTTTTAATTAACCGAGTCACTGGTGATTCCTGCTTTAGTTTTTGCTTATAAGCAGGAATCAGGAGGATAGAGTTATGGTCAGATTTGCCAAATGGAGGGCGAGGGAGAGCTTTGTATGCGTCTCTGTGTGTGGAGTAAATGTGGTCTAGAGTTTTTGTTCCTCTGGTTGCACATTTAACATGCTGGTAGAAATGAGGTAGAACGGATTTAAGTTTCCCTGCATTAAAGTCCCCGGCCACTAGGAGCGCTGCCTCTGGATGAGCGTTTTCTTGTTGACTTATGGCCTTATACAGCTCATTCAGTGCAATCTTAATGCCAGCATTGGTTTGTGGTGGTAAATGGACAGCTATGAAAAATATAGATGAAAACTCTCTTGGTAAATAGTGTGGTCTACAGCTTATCATAAGATACTCTACCTCAGGCGAGCAGAGTATCTTATGATAAGTGTCGCACTCGCAAATGCTTCACAATGTATTTCTTTTTAGGCTATAGCCTTGAATTAATTGAAATAATATAGTCTAAATAATTCATTTTTGTTCCCTCTTAGGCTCCCTGATCTATTTAGTGTTTATATGCTGTTTAATATGACATGTAGCCTATTTGAAATGTGCGCTTCTTACATTCACCTTTTCATGTTTATTCAAATACTTTTCATTCAAATCATATGGTTTGGTTTCAATACTTCAAAACCAAATGGTAGGTCCAGGTAGTCACAAAAATAGTTGGGTGTTGGTTAAATTGTGATTTTAATGAGTGGAGCGAATTTGGAGCAGCAGTAATTCTTCCTGTGAGCTCGGAGCGGTTTTTAGCTGAGCGGTTGGAATGGAGCAAGCACTGCTCCGTGAGCGGGATTTCCAACCGCTCAACTCCGCTCACATAAGCTGCTCTGAAGCAGCACGTGTACATGCTGTGTCTGTGTGGAGTCTGGAGTCGCTAGGGCAATGGACCTGCCTGCTCTGCTGGGAGAAGATGGGGGAGGAGTAGAAGGGCTGAGAATGGAGAGGAGAAAGAAAATATTTCTCAAACACGGCAGAAAGCTTACACAATATGATGCCCCGTTACCTTATTAATTCAGTAACGTACTTAGATAACTAGCAAGTTAAACTTTTTCATTTTTCAGGCAGGAAAGAAATATAATGCCTAAGAAATCTCTTCCTGTGTTTTGTAAACGCAGATCTAAAATGCTTCTTATTGTAATTTCTGCTCAACATTTTCTTGGTGTAGCCGGCCTACTTTTCTTTGGTAAAATGCAAGATTAACTTTAAGCAAAACATTAGGAAATGTAGCTGGCTACATTCTTTCTATGCTAAACATTAGAAATATTATGGCCATGCATCATTTTGGCTAAAAATATATTTATTTTTCATTGTAAGCTCATTTACTTGTGTGGCTGCCAGCCAAATAGCATTGTACTTGAAGCTATTTTCTGCTGAATGTGTTGGACTAATGTATTTTACTATAGTTGCACGTCACTGATAAAATGCAACCCCTGTCAGTACACATCTGGACTCCTCCCGCTTTCTCCCATTGTGCTGTTTACAAACAAACTCCTGACTGGCTCAACTGTTCTGGGGAACTACTGTAAGCTTCATCATTTAAAATAATGTGACAGGTGAAATGAAGAAGTAATCTGCTTTGTCTCCTAACATATTACACAGTTGACTGCAGGCAGTAGCTACAAATACTATCTATTGAAAAATGTCAAATAAATAGTTTAACAGTATTGAAAAACCATCCCTGGCTATTTCCAAATACCCCGGTATACAGTATACCATCCAAGCTTAGCATCAACCTTGTATATGACCGCAGTTGTCAACAGACTGGTACCAGTTGTGGTTAACAGCAGTCCAGTAACAGTTAGGTAGGGCCTGAGTCATTTAATATCACAACTGTGGTTCATTGTAGCAGAAAGCAGGCTCTCCTGTTATCAGTGGCGATTTGAGCATGTCAATCTTGGTGGGGCAAACAACTATTTTTTTTTAGATGCATGCCAGCGAAGCCACTACACAACTCTAAACAATACATTAAATGAACTATAACGGTGATAAACGGTGCCCACAAACTTTTAGGGTCTACATCAAGCTGTCCCGAGATTGGAGCTTATGGCTGATTTGCTTAAATATATATGGTTTCTACTGACTCCTTGTGGATTTGTGTAACTGGATAAGAACTGCATTCTCCTTCAATAATAATGAATATCGACATGAGTTTTGACCCATACACAAACATTATTACATTTATGTTCAGTAAATTCATAATGTTTGTTCTTATATAATTAACACTTAGCTCTAAGTATAAGCAAGTGCAAGCAAACGAGCTGCGATGAGGTAGGCCTTAGTTCAGCAGTTTTAAAATGGACAGCGACAGAAATTCAGATGTTAGTTCAGCAAGATGTTGAGGCCTTAACTTTACTCTTCTTTAAGTCACCACAGAGAGAGACCCAGACTCAGCGGATAGCCTACCATTTGAAGTATTTTATTAGGCCTACGTGGTTTAAAAAGGAAGGACAAAACAATCACGAGGATGAGCTTTTATAGACAATATACAGACACACTGACAGCGCATTGCGCAAACAATACAAACCTCGCAATATTAACTGGAATTACATGGGTCTATTACTGAACTTTTTGTTGAACAAAAGTATTTGAATGAAGAGACTGTCACTGGCAAACATGGTTACGAGGAGGGGATACTATAATGTTGTTGGGTCTGTAACTTAATCCCAACAACATTATAGTATCCCCACCTCGTGGAGAAAATCACCTGAGCTAATTATAAAATACAAAGTAAGCAAAACAATTAAATGCATCATTCTAACATTTCCTAAAATAATGAATACGATACTAATGAGAGACCTATACAAGCAATATAAAAATGCAGATGTACAAACTATGGTATATACAGTGGCTTGCGAAAGTATTCACCCCCCTTGGCATTTTTCCTATTTTGTTGCCTTACAACCTGGAATTAAAATGGGTTTGTATCATTTTGATTTACACAACATGCCTACCACTTTGAAGATGCAAAATATTTTTTCTTGTGAAACAAACAAGAAATAAGACCAAAAAAAAACAACTTGAGCGTGCATAACTATTCCCCCCCCCCCCCCAAGTCAATACTTTGTAGAGCCACCTTTTGCAGCAATTACAGCTGCAAGTCTCTTGGTGTATGTCTCTATAAGCTTGGCACATCTAGCCACTAGGATTTTTGCCCATTCTTCAAGGCAAAACTGCTCCAGCTCCTTCAAGTTGGAAGGGTTCCACTGGTGTACAGCAATTTTTAAGTCATACCACAGATTCTCAATTGGATTGAGGTCTGGGCTTTGACTAGGCCATTCCAAGACATTTAAATGTTTCCCCTTAAACCACTCGAGTGTTGCTTTAACAGTATGCTTAGGGTCATTGTCCTGCTGGAAGGTGAACCTCCGTACCAGTCTCAAATCTCTGGAAGACTGAAACAGGTTTGCGCCAGACATTGCGTTTCCCTTGATGGCCAGAAAGCTCAATTTTAGTCTCATCTGACCAGAGTACCTTCTTCCATATGTTTGGGGAGTCTCCCACATGCCTTTTGGCAAACACCAAACGTGTTTGCTTATTTTTTTCTTTAAGCAATGGCTTTTTTTCTGGCCACTCTTCTGTAAAGCCCAGCTCTGTGGTCCTATGGACAGATACTCCAATGGATTTAATGGTGCTCCGTGGGATGTTCAAAGTTTCTGATATTTTTTTATAACCCAACCCTGATCTGTACTTCTCCACAACTTTGTCCCTGACCTTGGTCTTCATTGTGCCGCTTGCTTGGTGGTGCCCCTTGCTTAGTGGTGTTGCAGACTGGGGCCTTTCAGAACAGGTGTGTGTGTATATATACTGAGATCATGTGACAGATCATGTGACACTTAGATTGCACACAGGTGGACTTTATTTAACTAATTATGTGACTTCTGAAGGTAATTGGTTGCACCAGATCTTATTTAGGGGATTCATAGCAAAGGGGGTGAATACATATGCACGCACCACTTTTCCGTTATTTATTTTTTAGAATTTTTTGTAACAAGTTATTTTTTTCATTTCACTTCACCAATTTGGACTATTTTGTGTGTCCATTACATGAAATCCAAATAAAAATCCATTTAAATTACAGGTTGTAATGCAACAAAATAGGAAAAACGGCAAGGGGATGAATACTTTTGCAAGGCACTGTACAATTGTTTTTGGATTGTGCTAGATGTACCCTTAAAAATGGGTTGGTCGTCATAATGCCTTTGTAGCCTGTAATCTCCTTCAAGCATGGTCTCAAAAATACACCTGAAAACGCCTGGATTCAAGGAGTCGGCCGACTCGTCATGGCCCCGCAGTGTTGTCTCACAATTGCCACACAATTTAATGCATGCTATAATTCTGCCAAGCACGTACGCTTCTCCTCCATTTGTTGGTTGTGAAGGTCGACGGCTCGTCTTAATGCGGTTTCTAGCTGAGTCACAATGTTTGACTTCCCCAGTAATCCCAGTTTAACAGCGCTGTCTAAATGTCATGCACAATTCTCATGTTTTGAGAATATATGGAATCATGTAGTAACCAAAAAAGTGTTAAATCAAAATACATTTTATATTTGAGATTCTTCAAATAGCCACCCTTTGCCTTGATGACAGCTTTGCAAACTCTTGGCATTCTCTCAACCAGCTTCACCTGGAATGCTTTTCCAACGGTCTTGAAGGAGTTCCCACATATGCTTAGCACTTGTTGGCTGCTTTTCATTCACTCTGCGGTCCGACTCATCCAAACCATCTCAATTTGGTTGAGGTCGGGGGATTGTGGTGGCCAGGTCATCTGATGCAGCACTCCATCACTCTCTTTCTTGGTAAAATAGCCCTTACACAGCCTGGAGGTGTGTTGGGTCATTGTCCTGTTGAAAAACAAATTATAGTCCCACTAAGCCCAAACCAGATGGGATGGCGTATCGCTGCAGAATGCTGTGGTAGCCATGCTGGTTAAGTGTGCCTTGAATTCTAAATAAATTACAGACAGTGTCACCAGCAAAGCACCCCCACACCATACCACCTTCTCCTCCATGCTTTACAGTGGGAAATACACATGCGATGATCATCCGTTCACCCACACCGCGTCTCACAAAGACACGGCGGTTGGAACCAAAAATCTCCAATTTGGACTGCAGACCAAAGGACAAATTTCCACCGGTCTAATGTCCATTGCTCGTGTTTCTTGGCCCACGCAAGTCTCTTCTTCTTATTGGTGTCCTTTAGTAGTGGTTTCTTTGCAGAAATTCGACCTGATTTCACATAGTCTCCTCTGAACAGTTGATTTTGAGATGTGTCTGTTACTTGAACTCTGTGAAGCATTTATTTGGGCTGCAATTTCTGAGGCTGGTAACTCTGTAATGAATTTATCCTCAGCAGCAGAGGTAACTCTGGGTCTTCCATTCCTGTGGCGGTCCTCATGAGAGCCAGTTTCATCATGGTGCTTGATGGTTTTTGTGACTGCACTTGAAGAAACTTTAGAAGTTCTTGACATTTTCCGGATTGACTGACCTTCATGTCTTAAAGTAATGAAGGACTATCGTTTCTCTTTGCTTATTTGAGCTGTTCTTGCCATAATATGGCCAAATTTGGTCTTTTACCAAATAGGGCTATCTTCTGTATACCCCCCCCACCCACCCACCACCTTGTCACAACACAACAGATTGGCTCAAACGCATTAAGAAGGAAAGAAATTCCACAAATTAACTTTTAACAAGGCACACCTGTTAATTGAAATGCATTCCAGGTGACTACCTCATGAAGCTGGTTGAGATAATGGCAAGAGTGTGCAAAGCTGTCATCAAGGCAAAGGGTGGCTATTTGAAGAGTCTCAAATATAAAACTTTTTTGGTTACTATATGATTCCATATGTGTTATTTCATAGTTTTGATGTCTTCACTATTATTCTACAGTGTAAAAATAAAGAACCCTGGAATGAGACGTGCAGCTGTAATTGCTGCAAAAGGTGGCTCTACAAAGTATTGACTTTGGGGGGGTGAATAGTTATGCACGCTCAAGTTTTCTGTTTTTTTTTTTGTCTTGTTTGTTTCACAAAAAAATATTTTTTGCATCTTCAAAGTGGTAGGCATGTTGTGTAAATCAAATGATACAAACCCCCCAAAAATATATTTTAATTCCAGGTTGTAAGGCAACAAAATAGGAGAAATGCCAAGGGGGGTGAATACTTTCACAAGCCACTGTAAGTGGTGCAGAGCCTGTGGTCTAGCGGTAACCCCTCCCCTCTCCCCACTGAACACCAGGGTTAAATTCCCAGCTTCAACCCTTCAATCTGTTTCATTACAGCCTTATTCTAAAATAGATTAAATAAATAAAACATCCTCATCAATCTACATACAGTACCCCAAAATGACAAGGCAAAAACAGGTTTTTAGAAATGTTGGCAAATGTATTAAAAATACAAAACAGAAAATACCTTATTTCCATAAGTATTCAGACCCTTTGCTATGATACTTGAAATTGAGCTCAGGTGCATCCTGTTTCCATTGATCATCCTTGAGATGTTTCTACAACTTCCTTGGAGTCACCCTGTGGTAAAATCAATTGATTGGACATGATTTGGAAAGGAGCACTCACACTGTCTATATAAGGTTCCACAGTTGACAGTGCAAGTCAGAGTAAAAAACAAGCCATGAGGTGGAAGGAATTGTCCGTAGAGTTCCAAGACAGGATTGTGTCGAGGCACAGATCTGGGGAAGGGTATCATAACATTTCTACAGCATTGAAGATCCCCAAGAACACAGTGGCCTCCATCATTCTTAAATGGAGGAAGTTTGGAACCACCAAGACTATTGTGTGTAGATTGCTGAGGATTTTTTAAAATTAATTTTAGAATAACATTTTACATTTACATTTTAGTCATTTAGCAGACGCTCTTATCCAGAGCGACTTACAGAAGCAATTAGGGTTAAGTGCCTTGCTCAAGGGCACATCGACAGATTTTTCACCTAGTCGGCTCGGGGATTAGAACCAGCGACCTTTCGGTTACTGGCACAACGCTCTTACCCACTAAGCTACCTGCAAGGCTGTAACGTAACAAAATGTGGAAAAAGTCAACGGGTCTGAATACTTTCTGAAGGCACTGTATGTACATACATACAGTTGAAGTCAGAAGTTTACATACACTTAGGTTGGAGTCTATAAAACTCGTTTTTCAACCACTCCAAAAATGTCTTGTTAACAAACTATAGTTTTGGCAAGTCAGTTAGGACATCTACTTTGTGCATGACACAAGTAATTTTTCCAACAATTGTTTACAGACAGATTATTTCACTTATAACTCACTGTTTCACAATTTCAGTGGGTCAAAAGTTTACATACACACTAAGTTGACGGTGCCTTTAAACAGCTTGGAAAATTCCAGAAAATGTCATGGCTTTAGAAGCTTCTGATAGGCTAATTGACATCATTTGAGTCAATTGGAGGTGTACCTGTGGATGTATTTCAAGGCCTACCTTCAAACTCAGTGCCTCTTTGCTTGACATCATGGGAAAATCTAAAGAAATCAGCCAAGACCTCAGAAAACAAATGGTAGACCTCCAGAAGTCTGGTTCATCCTTGGGAGCAATTTCCAAACGCCTGAAGGTACCACGTTCATCTGTACAAACAATAATACGCAAGTATAAACACCATGGGACCACGCAGCCGTCATACCGCTCAGGAAGGAGACGCGTTCTGTCTCCTAGAGATGAACGTACTTTGGTGTGAAAAGTGCAAATCAATCCCAGAACAACCGCAAAGGACCTTGTGAAGATGCTGGAGGAAACGGGTACAAAAGTATCTATATCCACAGTAAAACGAGTCCTATATCGACTGCTTAGCAAGGAAGAAGCCACTGCTCCAAAACCGCCATTAAAAAAGCCAGACTACGGTTTGCAACTGCACATGGGGACAAAGATCGTACTTTTTGGAGAAATATCCTCTGGTCTGATGAAACAAAAATAGAACTGTTTGGCCATAATGACCATCGTTATGTTTGGAGGAAAAAGGGGGACGCTTGCAAGCCGAAGAACACCATCCCAACCGTGAAGCACAGGTGTGGCAGCATCATGCTGTAGGGGTGCTTTGCTGCAAGAGGGACTGGTGCACTTCACAAAATAGATGGCATCATGAGGAAGGAAAAGCTTGGTCACAAATGGGTCTCCAAATGGACAGTGACCCCAAGCATACTTCCCAAAGTTGTGGCAAAATGGCTTAAGGACAAGAAAATCAAGGTATTGGAGTGGTCATCACAAATCCCTGACCTCAATCCTATAGAAGATTTGTGGGAAGAACTGAAAAAGCGTGTGCGAGCAAGGAGGCCTACAAACCTGACTCAGTTACACCAGCTCTGTCAGGAGGAATGGGCCAAAATTCACCCAACTTATTGTGGGAAGCTTGTGGAAGGCTACCCAAACGTTTGACCCAAGTTAAAACAATTTAAAGGCAATGCTACCAAATACTAATTGAGTGTACGTAAACTTCTGACCCACTGGGAATGTGATGAAAGAAATAAAAGCTGAAATAAATAATTCTCTACTATTATTCGGACATTTCACATTCTTAAAATAAAGTGGTGATCCTAACTGACCTAAGACAGGGAATTTTTACTAGGATTAAATGTCAGGAATTGTGAAAAACTGAGTTTAAATGTATTTGGCTAAGGTGTATGTAAACTTCCGACTTCAACTGTAGGTCGTTTTTTGGGGGGGCTCAAAACAGGTGGGGCTCTGAATGATGGGTCGCCACTGCCTGTTATGCTACTATAGGGGCATTGTTTCAGAAATAATGGCTAGGCTGGTGGGCTCACTCAACCTTGAATAGGCTAACAGTTGGTTTAATCTCAATGGCTTCTATGGCTAATAGTGTTGTCACGATACCAGATTTTTTTACTTCAATACCGATAAAAGGTTTAGTATCATAATACTCGATACCAAAACGATACCACAGCAAAAACAGAAAGCGCATTAGCTAAAGTCACAGAATAACCACTGGGTTAAATTTTTCTAAACATTTAACAAAATGTTTATAACTGTTAGAACAAATAGAATATAATATATTTTATGTTCAACTTCTTGCAAAAATAAAACACCATATTAAATAACAGAATACCTTCAATTTTCTCATGCAATACCATATCGGAGACTGAGCAGACAAAATCATTTTAAAAGTACATTTAAACTGTTAAAAAATATATTTGATACATTTCAGGGTTAATTTGCTCATATATGGCCATAATATTGGGTCAAATGGCATTCATTTAGACCTATGATTAATTATTAATTACAGCTAAATCATTTAATGTATTAAATTAATGGTTTAGTTGCAAAACTACAAACAGTGAAGCTAATTTCTGCAATAGTCTACACACCATAGAAATACAATGGAAGTTACACGGCATACTACGATTCCCAGAGTGCATTTCACTTCCCAGGGTGCAATCCTCTGCCAAGGGCCATCAGTAGTTACCACAGCCACAAAGTCAGAAATCCTGCCTATTTCCACAGTTTGTCATCTGGAAATCGGATATTAAACCTAACCACACTGCTAACCTTATGTCTAACCTTAAATAAAGACCAAACAGTTCATTTTTGTTTTCATACAATTTTATGATATAGCCATATATATTTTGACTGTGTGGCTGTGGTAACTAGTGAAAACCAGAGGGCAATTTGCTTGGCTAGTGGTTACTGCTAGCAAGCCCAGACAAGGTAGTCCTAAATATATTGCTGTCAAGTAATGAATGCATTTCACATTACTGTTGGGTTTGCAATCATATTATAATGCTCACATGAAAGTGATACTGAATATATACTGAGTATACCAAACATTAGGAACACCTTCCTAATAGTGAGTTGCAACCCCCGTCCCCGCCTTTTGACCTCATAACAGCCTCAATTCATCAGGGCATGGACTCTATAAGGTGTCAAGCATTCTACGGGGATGCTGGCCCATGTTGACTTCAATGCTTCCCACAGTTGTGTCAAGTTGGCTGGATGTCCTTTGGGTGGTGGAGCATTCATGATACACACAGGAAACTGTTGCGCGTGAATAACCCAGCAGCGTTGCAGTTCTTGACACACTCAAACTGGTGCCCCTGGCACCTACTACCATACCCTATTATTCAAAGGCACTTAAATCTTTGGTCTTGACCATTCACCCTCTGAATGGCACACATACACAATCCTCAATTGTCTCAAGGCTTAAAAATCCTTCTTTAACCGGTCTCCTCCCCTTCATCTACACTGATTTTGAAATGGATTTAACAGATTACATCAATAAGGGATCATAGCTTTCACCTGGATTCACCAATCTATTTCATGGAAAGAGCAGGTGTTCTTCAAGCGGCTATATGTAACTTTTTGGGCGTCCTGACCAAATTCACATAGAATGTGTGTTATAGATCGGTCATTCTCATTGAAAGCAAGTCTTAATAAGCGGTAGATCTGTTCTATGTGCTCTATTTCTGTGCTTCCCATCTTACGTTTCCAGTCCTTTACTTTAAGGTTTCTGCACCAGCTTCAAACAGCTGAAAATACAATTATTTTTGGTTATGGAAAATATATTTCACAGCGGTTTAGATGGTACAACAATTTTCTACACTATACTTGTTTGTTTAGTCACATAAACTAAAATTAGGCAAACTATTTGAATTTTATCAACCAGGAAATGGCGCAGCGTTTCTGCAAAGTGCATCTTTAATGTTTTGTATACTCAGTGTATGTTCATGTCATTGTCACTCCAAAGTTCTTTAAATTTAGTAGAATAACGACAACGTTACAATGGAAATGTTATGTGTAAAATAGTTTGGCATTTTGCAACTAAACCTCCCTTGCCTGCACTGCTTTGTAACATCTTTTGCTTAGTTGTTTCAGTGGGCTGGCCGTCATCTGCTCAGTAATCAAAGTATTCCCATAGTTCGATTCTGCAGCCAGTTTTGTCAACAAGCTGTGGGCGTTGAGTTATGTTTTCGTTAGAAGAAGCCATGCTGTCGGCATTTTCTGTCTCTCGCTTGCTTCTCAAAAGTGGCTCGCGCTGTGTCAGCTGCAGCCTGCCTAGCTACTGCCCCCTTGAGAAGATTGACAAATTACTAGACAGACTCGATCCTCTCAATCCGTATATGACGCAAGACACATTTAACAGAAGTACAGAAAGTAACAAATTCTAGTACCTAAAAGTTTTTCATATTCTAGTATCGGGGGGGGGGGGGGGAAGGTACAGAAGTTTCGGTATACCGTGCAACACTAATGGCTAACAAATGTCTTTCTTTGGCCTGTTCTTTCTCCCCACCTTCATCTTCTGTCCCCTTTCTTCCCTTTCATCTGGACTCTTATCTTTCTTTCTCTCTACTTCTCACTTCTTCCATTTATTCTTGTCGTTCCTTTTCTGTCTTTTCCTGTTATCAGGAGGTTGAGTTACTGAATGGGCAGATCGATGGTGATGAAGCCAGAGAGGAACCCGTTCCCCTGACCCAGCTGGCTCTCAGTTCAGCACTAGAACAAGAGGTACATACAGCGAAGAGACAAAATAAAAATAAATGTGTCTTGGAATGTAGGCTAGCTAGATTACAAGTAGGCATGCCTTCATTTATCATACTATTTGCTCAGTGTGATGACCCTCATGTTTTGTGTGTAATAGGTGCTATGCTTGCCTTGTCACATGTTTTCATTGTGTGCATGTCACATGTTTTTCGTCACAGATTTTCCAGTGTTTGTTGACTGTGTGTGTTGTTGATTCCAGGGTTTGTTCACTAGCGGAGCTTCTCTCGCTTGCCCTGAGGACCCCCCTCCCCCTGCCATCGACATCCACCAGCACTGGAGCCACTTCCTGTCTCTACCCGTCTCTGAATTTGACGTAAGTGGTGTCGGTTGATGATGATGTCATGGTGATATTTGGCAATAGAGAAGGCGATTTGAAATAGTTAGTTAGGTAAAATGGTTCCCTTTGTCAGTCAGTTTCGGTACATACTATGGGGGAGTTGTATTCTTGTGACTTCAGTTGAAGGATCTACAATCACGCCTGAAAAGGCCAATGAAATTCGCGCCTCGCTGGAAGCCCCGCCTTCCACGGGTGATAAGCGTGAGGCTCAGATTCATTTCTTCAATTATTCTGCTCTTCACCTCGGTGTGAACAAGAACGATTCACGCTACTAAAACAAACAATTGGGAAACGAGACTGTCTTGTGTTGCGCCAACTAAACTGTCCCATAGTAGTAGAGCGTGCTCACGCCCTGGATGTTGTGTGCGGAAGGTTGTACTTGTTCTCATACGTTTTCGAATCACAAACAATTAGTTATTTTTTAATTTCCAGGCGCAATGATTAAGATGGCTAAGAAAACGACCGAGACGACGATGGCAAAGCCGGGTTCTGGGTCGAGATCATGCCCCAGTCAGGCAGTTATAGCATTTCTCTGAAAGATACTTACGCTCTGTGTATTTTGTCTCGGCTTGGAGCACGCTCAGGGGGCCCTCGCTCAAACCATTGTCACGTACTGCGTACAAACTCTCTGGAAACACGTGTAGCATTCTTGAGGAAGCTTGGAATTACCGATGGAAACTTTCCTTTCTTGGATGCCGGTACTTTGGCTGGGACCAAGGTGCAGGAAGCGGAGATGGAATAGGTGGTCGGAGCAAATGTCTTGTCTGCATGGGCTTGGGATATGCGGTGGCTACCTGTGCCCAACCCTGCTCCTGTGTGCTCTGTCACCAGTTATGGGAGGCTACTCGAAGAGAGAAGGCGGCCAGGTTCGGTGGGTGCCCCCCGCCGCCTGTGTCTGCCTTGGTCAAACACCGCTTGCCTCTCTTCCCAGACTTGTTGATGAAGAGTCCGGTCCCACTTCAGTGATCTGGTCCTACGTGGACTTTCGAGACTGGGCTAGCTAAACGAGCGCTGCATAGCGTGCTAGCCAAGTTGGGTAACTCGCTGAGGCGGACTAGCTACTGTATTACTAGCTATTACTGCCTCCCCTCAGTGGAGTTGCTGGGGTAGCTCTCTTGTTTAGTATACGTAGCGTTAAGTCGCTTGGTTATTCTAAACGGACCGTGCTGCAGTCAGTCTAGCTAGGCAAGCTATACGCTAAAAAGCCTCCTGGCTAACGTCGGCTAGCATGATTAACTTCTGGCGAATGAAACTTACTAGCTTTCCCCCGGCGTTATGGTAACCCCATTCCTATTTTCAGTTCCTGGAGTGAAGGAAACGGTGTTTGCGTGCTCCTCAGATGAAGAAGCAGCTCCCCCGAGCACTTGGCTGGGGTAACCCCCGGAGCGAGGGGCTTTGGCACGGGTCTGAGTGACCAGTGCACCCCTCCGCAAAGACATTGCTGTGACAACAGCAAACGGGCTACTACGTCAGCCATTGCCAGAGCCCCCCTGAGCACTTAAAGGGGCCGGGCTTCATGCAGGCTATGCAGTCTTACGGAAGCACAATGTATGTTGGAAGCTTGTCCATGTTTAATGCTGCCCCATCTGTTACCCCACATTCCACGGTGTTCACAGGGTTCAAGGTCTATATCAATCTCCCCACAGTGAGAGTGATAAGTTGGGTCACTGTCCACAAGGGGGCGACCCTCCCCCATAGGTGGCTCATTATTGGGATTCATTGCTGATTCCTACCTGTAGCTCACTAGTACCTATGAGGTGTCTAGGGATACAGGTTATGGGCTCTATAGGCGATGAGTTGTTTCTAGCGGAGTCAAAGGAACGAGCAGGGTTGGACACGACCACGCTGTATCCCACACTCCTGGGAATTAGATACAATTATGAATCGCCCATCTGTTACAACAGAAGGGGTCCGTTTTTCAGAGCTGTCTGTCCCATTCCCAGCTAGGTTACAAGGCGCTCTGTCGCCAGTACCTATGACTGGTCGTTATTAGTGTGGTGATGTAGTGTCCACTACGGTAGTCCTCTGTAGCTCAGCTGGTAGAGCACGGCGCTCTGTCGCCAGTACCTATGACTGGTCGATATTAGTGTGGTGATGTAGTGTCCACTACGGTAGTCCTCTGTAGCTCAGCTGGTAGAGCACGGCGCTTGTAACGCCAAGGTAGTGGGTTCGATCCCCGGGACCACCCATACACAAAAAAAATGTTATGCACGCATGACTGTAAATCGCTTTGGATAAAAGCGTCTGCTATATGGCTTATTATTATTATTATTATTATTATTATTATTATTATACTAAAGAATCACTTTGGAATCTGAAAAGACACGTATCCCAAAAGCATAATGGTGTACTTACTAGTACGTGCACATGCTAACAGAAAGGAATTAGGTGGGTAGATAGCTAAGTGTGTCATTGTAGCAAAGTATTTATAAACTAAACATCAGATCTATTAAAAGTTATATCTATATAATAGGCTATCATTGATTTTGGTCCAATAGGGCTAACATATTACCTAATTTAAGGAGCTTTCTGTTTTGATAGGGTTATTTTTTAAATTTAATTTCTGAATCCCTGCCCAGCCTAAAGAGTGGCCTGAAGGCTGTTTAGCATCCCCAGTGGCTTTACAAGCGCTGAAGGGGTATTCTCTGCTGCTGACCTTGTCTCCAGGCACCATCGCATGAGCCTGAAGCCAGACTCTGGCCAAACTCCTGTTTCTAAAAATGTATTCAAAGGCACCAAATGGTAGGTCCAGGTGGTCACACAAATAGATGGGTGTTGGTTAAATTGTGAATTTTTTTTATGAATGGAGCGAATTTGGAACGGCAGTTTTATTTATTTTTGTGAGCGAGGATAGGTTTTTAGAGGAATGGTTGGAAAGGACGTGGAGCTGCTTGCAAGCACGGCTCCGTGAGCGATGAGCGGGATTTCCGACGCTCAACTCCGCTCACATACTCTGGCTCTGACCAATGGCTCGCATGCGCAGTGTCGCCCTAGATCATATGACCAGTGACATCCGGGTACAGGCTATAATTTGTTGTGCGTACCCCACCCTTCTGCGTAGTCATCACTTCGACTGTTCCCCAGGCCTCAGCGACAGTTTTAAGGGAGGAAATATACTCTTGTCTCCAGAAACTGGCTATCCGAGTGGGTCCTATGAAGAAGATCCGGAACGGCTGGTACAGCCGATATTTCCTGGTTACGAAAAGGGACGGGACTTTGCGTCCCATTCTAAACCTACGGGCCCTCAGCAAGCACCTCAGTCTACAAACTCAGAATGATCAAAAGTCGCTGGCTATTACAGCGATTGGCTGGTGGTGGCAGAGTCCATAGGGAAAGCAGTTTTACACACATCCATGCTACTGTCCCATATTCAGTCTAGGCTTCATAAGAAACCAGAAAAATAGCTGTCGGACTCCATCTCAGCACATTCCGTTTCTGGGTATCGAACTAGACTCACTCACGTATCATGCTTTTCAATCCCCACGGAGGGTGCCCGGGTTCCGTCTCTGCTTAGGCAAATTTCAGCGGGGTTACAGTGCGTCTTCATCAGTTCCTATGCCTACTAGGGATGATTGCTTCTGTGATGGAAGTCGTTCCCGTGGGGCTTTTGTTGATACGGCCCTTCCAGCCACTCACCTGGACGCATCTCGCAGCCTAAACCGGTCGCTTCTGGGGTCCCTGTCAGGCCAACGGGCCAAGGCCCAGTAGTGGGACCCTCTGCTGTTGTCAGGGGACTCCCATGGGCTGAGTTGTATCCCGCAAGGTGATCACAAAAGACTCATCCACCCGAGGGTGGGGTGCACTGTACGAAGGTAACTCGATTCGGGGGGGGGGTATAGACAAATAAAAATTACCTGGAGTATCTGACGCTCAGGCGCTTTCCCCGTTTTTTGTCGGGCCGGCTTGTGCTGGTCAGAACCGACTATGTCAGTGGTGGCGTGCATCAACAGATGGGAGAGACTGTCTCTCTCCCTCCTAACCTTGGCTCGCTCCCTATTGCTGGGGAGCATTGCGCACATACTTTCGCTTTGGGCGACGCATGACCCCGGTTGCCTCAACTCTGTTGCAGAACTTTTATACAGGTTAGGACTCTCTCTCAGGAGTGGAGGCTCTCCCAGGTATGGGACATTTTTGGCAGGGCCGACGTAGACACTATAACCCAACGCAACTATACCAGTCGGAGAGGGGAGTGAACTACTGTGAACTGTTACTGCTTCTAAGGTGAGTGCTGAGTAGATAGAAGCTTGCCTGCTCAATAAAGAGCCAAAAATGCGCACTGGCCATATACTGTTGCGTGGAGTGTCGTGACAAACAATGGATGCTATGCCCAAATGTAAAGCAAGTCGTGTGCTAAGAACGTTCAAACTATGTGTTAACGTTACAGCAGTGAATCCCACAATATCTGATGTTATATTAGCTTTTTGCGAAGGGTATTCCTCAAGCTTTGTCATTCAAATGTTTTCAGAGACACTAAAAAAACATAGTAGGTTACAAAGTAGCGCTTCGTAGATACATTTTGATGTTTGGGTTGTCACTTGTCAGGAACTCGTCCAAATTCACAGTTCTATTTTTGTTTCATCAAACCAGAGGACATTTCTCCAAAAAGTACGATCTTTGTCCCCATGTGCAGTTGCATACCGTAGTCTGTCTTTTTTATGGCGGTTTTGGAGCTGTGGCTTCTTCCTTGCTGAGTGGCCTTTCAGGTTATGTCGATATAGGACTTGTTTTACTGTGGATATAGATACTTTTGTACCTGTTTCCTCCAGCATCTTCACAAGGTCCTTTGCTGTTGTTCTGGGATTGATTTGCACTTTTCGCACCAAAGTACGTTAATCTCTAGGAGACAGAACACGTCTCCTTCCTGAGCGGTATGACGGCTGCGTGGTCCCATGGTGTTTATACAGTGGGGGAAAAAAGTATTTAGTCAGCCACCAATTGTGCAAGTTCTCCCACTTAAAAAGATAAGAGAGGCCTGTAATTTTCATCATAGGTACACGTCAACTATGACAGACAAAATGAGAAAAAAAATCCAGAAAATCACATTGTAGGATTTTTTATGAATTTATTGGCAAATTATGGTGGAAAATAAGTATTTGGTCAATAACAAAAGTTTCTCAATACTTTGTTATATACCCTTTGTTGGCAATGACACAGGTCAAACGTTTTCTGTAAGTCTTCACAAGGTTTTCACACACTGTTGCTGGTATTTTGGCCCATTCCTCCATGCAGATCTCCTCTAGAGCAGTGATGTTTTGGGGCTGTCGCTGGGCAACACGGACTTTCAACTCCCTCCAAAGATTTTCTATGGGGTTGAGATCTGGAGACAGGCTAGGCCACTCCAGGACCTTGAAATGCTTCTTACGAAGCCACTCCTTCGTTGCCTGGGCGGTGTGTTTGGGATCATTGTCATGCTGAAAGACCCAGCCATGTTTCATCTTCAATGCCCTTGCTGATGGAAGGAGGTTTTCACTCAAAATCTCACGATACATGGCCCCATTCATTCTTTCCTTTACACGGATCAGACGTCCTGGTCCCTTTGCAGAAAAACAGCCCCAAAGTATTATGTTTCCACCCCCATGCTTCACAGTAGGTATAATAATAATAATAATAATAATAATAATAATAATATGCCATTTAGCAGACGCTTTTATCCAAAGCGACTTACAGTCATGTGCGCATAAAACATTTTTTTTGCGTATATAGAAGGTATGGTGTTCTTTGGATGCAACTCAGCATTCTTTGTCCTCCAAACACGACGAGTTGAGTTTTTACCCAAAAGTTCTATTTTGGTTTCATCTGACCATATGACATTCTCCCAATCATCTTCTGGATCATCCAAATGCACTCTAGCAAACTTCAGACGGGCCTGGACATGTACTGGCTTAAGCAGGGGGACACATCTGGCACTGCAGGATTTGAGTCCCTGGCGGCGTAGTGTGTTACTGATGGTAGGCTTTGTTACTTTGGTCCCAGCTCTCTGCAGGTCATTCACTAGGTCCCCCCGTGTGGTTCTGGGATTTTTGCTCACCGTTCTTGTGATCATTTTGACCCCACGGGGTGAGATCTTGCGTGGAGCCCCAGATCGAGGGAGATTATCAGTGGTCTTGTATGTCTTCCATTTCCTAATAATTGCTCCCACAGTTGATTTCTTCAAACCAAGCTGCTTACCTATTGCAGATTCAGTCTTCCCAGCCTGGTGCAGGTCTACAATTTTGTTTCTGGTGTCCTTTGACAGCTCTTTGGTCTTGGCCATAGTGGAGTTTGGAGTGTGACTGTTTGAGGTTGTGGACAGGTGTCATTTTTATACTGATAACAAGTTCAAACAGGTGCCATTAATACAGGTAACGAGTGGAGGACAGAGGAGCCTCTTAAAGAAGAAGTTACAGGTCTGTGAGTGCCAGAAATCTTGCTTGTTTGTAGGTGACCAAATACTTATTTTCCACCATAATTTGCAAATAAATTCATTCAAAATCCTACAATGTGATTTTCTGGAATTTTTTTCTCAATTTGTCTGTCATAGTTGATGTGTACCTATGATGAAAATTACAGGCCTCTCTCATCTTTTTAAGTGGGAGAACTTGCACAATTGGTGGCTGACTAAATACTTTTTTTCCCCACTGTATATCCTAGATTTAGGACACACTTCAAAATCTTTTCTCATAGGATTTGTTTTTTGACTGTCTTTTATGCCATTTAAACATTTATGCGTTTCTATGGGCTTTAATAGTAATGGTATGACCATCTTAAAACAATTCCAAATGTCAACTTATCACCCCCAACGTCTTAGACTCTAAGGAATTAAGCACAATCCATACAGAAAACATTTATTATTTTCACTCCAGCTATAAGAATAAAAATATTGGCAGATATAGAAGGTATCTGTGAATATTCCACTCTAAAATCTGAAAAGGTATCGGATTCCAGAAATATGAGTCGGGCTCTAGACGACATTGCTCGTTGAGGGCCCCTCGGACCCTCCTTTACACGTTTCCGCCAGTGGTTCTGATTCAGCCCACATTGGAGTGGGTACGCCGGTAGGGCTTACCATTGAGTCTTGTGGCTCCCCATTGGCCCAGGCAACCTTGGTTTGCGGAGATCATTTGCCTTTCAGGCAGGGACACGTGGAAATTCCCGTTGTCCCAGGCGCACGGGCAGGTTTGGCAATCGAGGCTGGAGATTTGGTTCCCATGGGCCTGGCTCCTGAGAGGGCTGATCTGATGGCTAGAGGTTTACCTCCAAAAGTTATTGCTACCATTGTCTGCAAGGGTTGTAGAGGGCTGTATGTGTATACGTGGCAAGCGTTTGAGCTCTGGTGCCAAGATAATGGACTTTTCAGTGCTCTGTGAGGGACATCCTTATGTTCCTACAGGAGCTTTTTAAGCATTCTCCTCTTGAAAAGCGGTCTCAGCATGTAATGTGGGAATTGACGGAACCCCACCCGGGGCTCATCCCCTGGTGGTGCATTTCCTGAAAGGTGTACGTCGTTTTAGACCGGTCTCTAAACCTTGGCACTGGTTTTGGAGGCACTGAGTGCGGCCCCCTTTGAGCATCTGGAGTCAGTGGATGTGAAGATCCTCTCCTAAAAAAACTCCCTGCTTTGGCCTCGGCTAAACGTGTTGGGGACCTCCACGTGTTATCCGTACACCGTTCCTGTACCGAGTTCGCCACTGGCGACTCTAAGGTGACGTTGCGGCCTTCGGCCCAAAAGTCATGGCTATGTCCTACAGGTCCTCAGCTTTTGAGCTATTTCCCTTTTCACCTCATCTTTTTGCTTCTGAGGAGCAACAGAGGTTACATGCCCTGTGTCCTGTGCCAGCTTTACGCACGTACATTGAACAAACACAGGATATCTGGTTATTCACCAACTGGTTTCGCTAATCCAGCTCACGGCAGGGCAGTATCTAAGCAGCGTCTCTCCCACCGGATTGTGGAGGCTATCTCCCTGGCATATAGCAACAAGGGGCAGGGGTCTGGCAGCGTCTTGGAGTTGTTTTAAAGGATTGACTATAAGAGATATTTGTGCTGCGGCGAGATGGGCATCACCACACACTTTTGTGAGGTTTTATTGCTTGGATGTAACTGCTCCCAGTATAGCACACAGTGTGCTTACGGCCGGGACAGGGGAAAGTCACTAGGCAGTGCGCTGTGTGTGTAATACCCAGACTTTCCGTTGGGGTCGGCTTGGGGCGTGATTATATTTCCCCATAGTATGTTGTACTGAAGTTGACTGACTGAAAGAGAGCGTAGAGTTAAGACTATAACTACTATTCCCTAAAGGAGGGAAACGAGGTACAACACCTGTTTGTCTCCGTACCGCCTGTTCCTGGGCTCGGTAAAGAGCGGTATTAAATTGATGGAATTATTCAGAGCCTCACGCTTATCACCTGTGGAAGGCAGGGCTTCCAGCAAGGTGCGGATTTCATTGGCCTTGTCAGGCGGGATTGTAGATCCTTCAACCGAAGTCGCAAGAGTGCGACTCACCCATAGTATGTTGTACCTCATTTCCCTCCTTCAGGGAACTGTAGTTATAGTCATAACGCTACGTTAGGGTGTTAGGATTTACCTGTGAGATGCTGTGATGTACCTGGGAGCTGCTGGGATGTACCTGGGAGCTGCTGGGATGTACCTGGGAATTGCTGGGATGTACCTGGGAGCTGCAGGGATGTACCTGGGAGCTGCTGGGATGTACCTGGGAATTGCTGGGATGTACCTGGGAGCTGCAGGGATGTACCTGGGAGCTGCTGGGATATACCAGGGAGCTGCTGGGATGTACCTGGGAGCTGCAGGGATGTACCTGGGAGCTGCAGGGATGTACCTGGGAGCTGCAGGGATGTACCTGGGAGCTGCTGTGATGTACCTGGGAATTGCTGGGATGTACCTGGGAGCTACTGGGATATACCAGGGAGCTGCTGGGATGTACCTGGGAGCTGCAGGGATGTACCTGGGAGCTGCTGGGATGTACCTGGGAGCTGCAGGGATGTACCTGGGAGATAGTGTCCTGTGAGCTACTGTGACTTACCTGGGAGATACTGTGTTCTGTGATTTACCAGGGAGATACTGTTTTCTGTGAGCTACTGTGATTTACCTGTAATACTGTGTTCTGCTCTTTGTATTTCAGGCCGGTCAGGGTGTCTTTTTATAATATGTGTGTTTTGTCTTATCCAGGATTTAGACCCGCTGGTTCCTCAGCAGCTGTCTGACCTCGACGCCAGCATCTCCAGCGCCATCAGCCAGGACGTCAGTCTTCGCGATGCAATGGTAACAGGTTCCACCTACGATATGATCCCACCGAGGGGAGGAGTCAGGACCCTGGTAGCCAGGCAACCAAGAGGGCCCCTTTTCCGACTAGAGTCCACAAACTCCTCCAACTCTGACTCGTCACCAGGGACGACCACAGGGCTGGCCGCACTACCGTTTACCGCAGTGGTCAACGGAACGCATAACGGAACATTGTCCCATGGTGCACTAGGAGGCTGTCTGGACGAGGCAGTGTTTGACCAGATCAACCTACTGGGGCTGGAGGGCTGCTTGGACACCATGGACGCCCAGCTGCTGGGGAATCTACAGGGCATCGACCCTTGTATCCTGGAGGACCTCGACTCAGACTCCGGCCTCTCTCTGGAGAGCAGCTCTCGAGGCCCGACCTCCCCGGGTGAGTTGGAAGACTTCTGGGGCTGCTTTAGAAAGGTGCAATGTTCAGATAGGGGACATAATGATCCTCTGCTTTGCAAGAGAAGGGATCTCTTCAACCCTAGCCTATAGATCACACACATCTGCAACATTCTAAACATTGCACCCTTCTGAATAGCTAGTTGAGCATACTACATCTCCATTCTAAAGTAGCTTACATATTCCTATGTACATTTGACTCCCCAGGTGCGTCTGAGGTGTCGTCAGCGTCTTCTAGTTCATTCTGTGAGGACGAGGGCGGAGCTATGGGCTACAGCAGCGAGGCGGACTCCCTCCCCTCCAAGGGCATCGCAGAGTACGACACAACATGGTCGCCTGTGGACCTCAGTGAGAGCGTGTGGCACGACCACAGCTACTCCTCCCCAGCCTTCTCCCACCCATCAGCCACCATGTTCCCCCACAAAGCCATCAAACAGGAGCCTCTCAGCGACGAAGATGACGACAGGGAGGATTACGAAGATCGAGAGCTTAGCCGCGACGAACTTCGTGCCCGGGCGTTGCACGTCCCGTTCTCCGCGACAGAGATCGTCAGCATGCCCGTGGAAGAGTTCCTGGAGCTGCTGGAGGGGCGTGGCCTATCTGCAGCCCAGGTCACCCTCCTGAGGGACATCCGGAGGCGAGGGAAGAACAAGCTTGCAGCACAGAACTGCCGCAAGCGCAAGCTGGACGCCATCACAGGGCTCCAGGAGGAGGTGGAGAGGCTTCAGGCCCAGAGGAACAGGCTGCTCAGGGAGAGGCAGCACACGGCCAAGGCTCTGGGCGCCGTGGGCCAACGCATGGAGCACCTCTCCAGGGACGTCCTTTCCAGGCTGAGGGACGACTCAGGACGACCCCTGACCCCAGAGCGATACACCCTGCAGTGCGGGGCCAATGGGAGGGTCTTGGTGCAGCAGATCAGGCGGTCTGGTGTTGCCACGACGACAGCTGGAGGTAAAACGGACAAGAGGAAGAAGGAGAAAAAGCCTTGATGCAGCAAGGGCTGCTGGGACTTGAAGTTTTAAGGATGTGTTATTGTTTTTTCTGAACTTATGGGCCAGATTCTGGTCATGTGACTGTGTTTCCGGATCTTTCTCTTCCTTCTTGTCTGGACTTTCCGACCTTGGGAGCCTAAAAGGACAGAAACGCAGAAAAAAATTACACCCAAAAACGTGCATGTAAATACAAATAATACAGAATATGTGTGAATGATTGAGATTTTTTTTCTGGAAAAACAAACGTAGCTCAAACACTGGACTCTAATGGTTTCTCGCTATATAAATGAAAGGGTTTTATTATCATTAAATTATTTCTTACAAGGAGAATTGTAGTATTTCCTACTAAAATAAATTAGAGGCTAGTTAAAAAGAATGGAACTCCAATTCTATAGCTTAAAGGCCCAATGCAGACGTATTTTTATATCAATATCAAATAACACCAGGCAAGTTGAAACTCCACCCATGCAAAACCTGCTGATTAGAAGGTCCTGTGTAGATTTTACACCAGCATCTCTGAGAAAATAACACTGATCACATTTTTTCACACTTTTACAGTGTTTCATCAGCTGTTGTACAATATGATACAAGACACAGGAAGAACTGAATTTTGACTGCACTGGGCCTTTAACCTCAACTGGAAATTGATAGCAGTTTTTTGGCATCTATTGATAAAGATTTCTTAACATTCTGAAAAGTTGTCAATCAATCAATCAAATGTATTTATAAAGCCCTTTTTACATCAGCAGATGTCACAAAGTGCTATACAGAAACCCAGCCTAAAACCCCAAACTGCAAGCAATGCAGATGTAGAAGACTGACGTTCCCCAATAGATCCTAGTTCTGGAGTTGTAAATTGAAATTCTTTAAAAACTGAATTTAACTGGCGACATGTTAGACATGTCATTTGAAATATAAGACATTTGAGATGTTACATTTCCAAAACAAATTTTATACACGGATGTAGCTATTGCTTTATGTATGATTTTATTCAAAATAATCTTTTTTTAAGCACTGTATGCTTCCTCCCTTTGATATTTTGAAACAGGGCTTTGAGTCTGATGGTTTTCATTCTACCTCACAACTACAACGGATTTATATGGATGATTTGGGCATATTTTGGGAGAGACCATTTTTTTATTCCATGGGGTTGGGGAACACAAGTGCACTCAAGTCACTGCAAATGCTTCACTGTAGGTCAAGGTTGGTGAAACAACTGACCTAACCCCCCTCAACTTCGTGAAACAATGCATTCACCCACTTTTGTGTTCAGAGGTAAAGTGTGTTTGTATGTATGTATGTATGTATGTATTATTTGAGAAATGCTCACCGAGATTGAAGAAAATGTGTACTGAAAGATAAAACAGAAAAAAGTATACTGTGCAGAGTTATACAAGAAACAGTCAGAGGTAGGTTATATAGTACCTACATCAAGCAAGTAAAGATTTTCTTTACGTCTCAGAAGTTAGTTTTGCCTTGGACAAAACCAATCCAATTCCCAGGCTGAACAGTTATTTTATTTTTATTAGGCACTTTTAGTTTTGTCTGTGTGTGTGTTTCTGATTGCCATGTGTGTTGGAATAAATGAGGCTGAAATGAATTTTTACAAATCCATAAAATAAAAAAAATGGTGTTTTGTTTTCCCTTTGATTGTTTTATATATAAACATGGCTCTGTTGCTCAACTGGGATTGATTGTGTTAAAGCTGTACGGGGAAGGGTATTGAAAACTGAGTTATGCGACTTAAATCTCATTTTTCTAAGAGCACTAATGATGTTCTTGGTGACATGGTTCTTTCCTAAGAAAAAAAATAAAATGGTTAACAAAACTAAGTTGTCTGTGTTAGGTGTTTGGTCTGAACACTTCTATGTGGAATCCTATCTACGGCATGTTTTTCCCACCTCTCAATATCCACACAGGCTACTGTACTGGAGCAGGGCCCGGTTTCATGGTTCTATTGATAAACTTAACCTTAAAGTTACATTATTTCCAAAAACTATATTTTGGTATTTAATTACTCCAATGTTGACAGTCCCAAAATGTTATGCTTATCAGCAATCACGTTTAAAAGATATGAAACTTTCAAAATACAGAAATCCTCCCTGTATGATACATTTTGCATCATATGATGCAAAATGCATCATATGGGGATGATTGCTGTATTTTGAAAGTTGCTTTTGGTCATTCCAAAATCATGGGCATTGACATATGTAAAAATGTATGCACACATGACTGTAAGTCGCTTTGGATAAAAGCGTCTGCTAAATGGCTTATTATTATTATTATTATTATTATTATTATATGGAGTTAGTCCCCCTTTTGCTGCTATAACAGCCTCCACTCTTCTGGGAAGGCTTTCCACTAGATGTTGGAACATTGCTGCGGGGACTTGATTCCATTCAGCCACGAGCATTCGTGAGGTCGGGCACTGATTTTGGGCGATTAGGCCTGGCTCGCAGTTGCCGTTCCAATTCATCCCCAAGGTGTTCGACAGGGTTGAGGTTAGGGCTCTGTGCAGGCCAGTCAAGTTCTTCCACACAGATCTCGACAAACCATTTATGTACGGACCTCGCGTTGTGCACGGGAGCATTGTCATGCTGAACCAGGAAAGGGCCTTCCCCAAACTGTTGCCACCAAGTTGGAAGCAGAATTGTTTAGAATGTAATTGTATAGTGTAGCGTTAAGATTTCCCTTCACTGGAACTAAGGGGCCTAGCCCAAACCATAAAAAACAGCCCCAGACCATTATTCCTCCTCCACCAAACTTTATAGTTTGCACTTGCATTGGAGCAGGTAGCGTACTCCTGGCATCCGCCAAACCCAGATTTGTCCGTCAGACTGCCAGATGGTGAAGCGTGATTCATCACTCCAGAGAACGCGTTTCCACTGCTCCAGAGTCCAATGGCGGCAAGCTTTACACCACTCCAGCCGACGCTTGGCATTGCGCTTGGTGATCTTAGGCTTGTGTGCGGCTGCTCGGCCATGGAAACCCATTTCATGAAGCTCCCAACAAACAGTTTGTGTGCTGACGTTGCTTCCAGAGGCAGTTTGGAACTCTGCAGTGAGTGTTGCAACTGAGGACAGACGGTTTTTACGTGCTACGCGCTTCAGCACGTTGGTCCCATTCTGTGAGCTTGTGTGGCCTACTCTAGCAGGGCAGAAATTTGACGAACTGACTTGTTGGAAAGGTGGCATCCAATGACGGTGCCACATTGAAAGTCACTGGGCTCTTCAGTAAGGCCATTCTACTGCCAATGTTTGTCTATGGCAATTGCATGGCTGTGTGCTTGATTTTATACACCTGTCAGCAACGGGTGTAGACCTTACAGTGAAATGTTTATTTACAAGCCCTTAACCAACATTGCAGTTTTAAGAAAGAATACCAAAAAAAATCACTAACAAATACAATATAAAATACTACGAAATAAAAGTAACAAATAATTAAAGAGCAGCAGTAAAAATAACAATAGCGAGGCTATATACAGGGGGTACCGGTACCGAGTCAATGTGTGGGGGCATCGGTTAGTCGAGGTAATTGAGGTAATATGTACATGTAGGTAAAGTTATTAAAGTGACTATGCATAGATAATAAACAGAGAGTAGAAGGGGGGGGGGGCAATGCAAATAGTCTGGGTAGCCATTTGATTAGATGTTCAGGAGTCTTTTGGCTTGGGGGTAGAAGCTGTTGAAAAGCTTCATGGACCTAGACTTGGCACTCAGGTACCGCTTGCTGTGCGGTAGCAGAGAGAACAGTCTATGACTAGGGTGGCTGGAGTCTTTGACAATTTTTAGGGCCTTCCTCTGACACTGCCTGGTATAGAGGTCCTGGATGGCAGGAAGCTTGGCCCCAGTGATGTACTGGGCCGTACGCACCACCCTCTGTAGTGCCTTGCAGTCAGAGGCCGAGCAGTTGCCATACCAGTCAGGATGCTCTCGATGATGCAGCTGTAGAACCTTTTGAGGATCTGAGGACCCATGCCAAATATTTTCAGTCTCCTTAGGGGGATGCCCTCTTCACGACTGTCTTGATGTGCTTGGACCATGTTAGTTTGTTGGTGATGTGGACACCAAGGAACTTGAAGCTCTCAACCTGCTCCACTACAGCCCTGTCGATGAGAATGGGGTCGTGCACGGTCCTCTTCTTTTTCCAGTAGTCCACAATCATCTCCTTTGTCTTGATCACGTTGAGGGAGAGGTTGTTGTCCTGCCACCACACGGCCAGGTCTCTGACCTCCTCCCTAAAGGCTCTCTCGTTGTTGTCGGTGATCAGGCCTACCACTGTTGTGTCATCGGCAAAACTTAATGATGGTGTTGGAGTCGTGCCTGGCCATGCAGTCATGAGTGAACAGGGAGTAGAGTAGGGGACTGAGCACGCACCCCTGAGCGGCCCCCGTGTTGAGGATCAGCGTGGCGGATGAGTTGTTACCTACCCTTACCACCTGGGGGCAGGCCGTCAGGAACTCCAGGATCCAGTTGCAGAGGGAGGTGTTTAGTCCCAGGTTCCTTAGCTTAGTGATGAGCTTTGAGGGCACTATGGTGTTGAACGCTGAGCTGTAGTCAAGGAATAGGATTCTCACATAGGTGTTCCTTTTGTCCAGGTGTGAAAGGACAGTGTGGAGCGCAATAGAGATTGCATCATTTCTTGGGGCGGTATGCAAATTGGAGTGGGTCTAGGGTTTCTGGGATAATGGTGTTGATGTGAGCCATGACCAGCCTTTCAAAGCACTTGGCTACAGATGTGAGTGCTACGTGTCGGTAGTCATTTAGGAAAGGTTACCTTAGTGTTCTTGGGCACAGGGACTATGGTGGTCTGCTTGAAACATGTTGGTATTACAGACTCAGACAGGGAGAGGTTGACAATGTCAGTGAAGACACTTGCCAGTTGGTCAGCGCATGCTCGGAGTACACGTCCTGGTAATCTGTCTGGCCCTGCGGCCTTGTGAATGTTGACCTGTTTAAAGGTCTTACTCACATCAGCTACGGAGAGCGTGATCACACAGTCGTCCGGAACAGCTGATGCTCACATGCATGTTTCAGTGTTACTTGCCTCGAAGCGAGCATAGAAGTGATTTAGCTCATCTGGTAGGCTCGTGTCAATGGCAGCTCGCGGCTGTGCTTCCCTTTGTAGTCTGTAATAGTTTGCAAGCCCTGCCACATCCGACGAGGGTCGGAGTCGGTGTAGTACGATTCGATCTTAGTCCTGTATTGACGCTTTGCCTGTTTGATGGTTCGTTGGAGGGCATAGTGGGATTTCTTATAAGCGTCTAGGTTAGAGTCCCGCTCCTTGAAAGCGGCAGCTCTACCCTTTAGCTCAGTGAGGATGTTGCCTGTAATACATGGCTTCTGGTTGGGGTATGTACGTACAGTCACTGTGGGGACGACTTCATCGATGCACTTATTGATGAAGACAGTGACTGATGTGATGTACTCCTAAATTCCATTGGAAGAATCCCGGAACATGTTCCAGTCTGTGCTAGCAAAACAGTCCTGTAGCTTAGCATCTGCTTCATCTGACCACTTTGTTATTGACCGAGTCACTGGTGCTTCCTGCTTTTGTTTTTGCTTTTAAGCAGGAATCAGGAGGATAGAATTATGGTCAGATTTGCCAAATGGAGAGCGAGGGAGAGCTTTGTACGCGTCTCTGTGTGTGGAGTAAAGGATGGTCTAGAGTTTTCTTCCCTCTTGTTGCACATTTAACATGCTGGTAGAAATGTGGTGAAACAGATTTAAGTTTCCCTGCTTTGGAGTTCACCTGTGGTAAATTAAATTGATTGGACATGATTTGGAAAGGCACACACCTGTCTATATAAGGTCCCACAGTTGACAGTGCATGTCAGAGCAAAAACCAAGCCATGAGGTCAAAGGAATTGTCCGTAGAGCTCGGAGACAGGATTGTGTTGAGGCACAGATCTGGGGAAGGGTACCAAAGAGTGTCTGCAGCATTGAAGATCTCCAAGTACATAGTGGCCTCCAACATTCTTAAAAGGAAGAAGTTTTGAACCACCAAGACTCTTCCTAGAGCTGGCTGCCCGGCCAAACTGAGAAATCAGGGGAGAAGGGCCTTGGTCAGGGAGGTGACCAAGAACCTGATGTTCACTCTGACAGAGCTCCAGAGTTCCTCTGTGGAGATGGGAGAACATTCCAGAAGGACAACAATCTCTGCTGCACTCCACCAATCAGGCCTTCATAGTAGAGTGGCCAGATGGAAGCCACTCCTCAGTAAAAGGCACATGACAGCCCGTTTGGAGTTCGCCAAAAGGCACCTAAAGGACTCTCAGACCATGAGAAACAAGATTCTCTGGTCTGATGAAACCAAGATTAAACTCTTTGCCCTGAATGCCAAGTGTCATGTCTGGAGGAAACCTACCCATCCCTACGGTGAAGCATGGTGGTGGCAGCACCATGCTGTGGGGATGTTTTTCAGCGCCAGGGATTGGGAGACTAGTCAGGATTGAGGGAAAGATGAATGGAGCAAAGTACAGAGAGATCCTTGATGAAAACCTGCTCCAGAGCGCTCAGTTTTTACGGCCCCCTAACCAACTGTGCTATTATGTGTGTTTTTTTCGCATTATTTGTAATTTACTCTGTACATAATGTTTCTGCCACTGTCTCTTATGACCAAACATAGCTTCTGGATATCAGGACAGCAATTACTCATAATCCCCATAATTCGCAGGAGAAAGAGACGGAGATATCGTGGACGTAGGTCGGGGTGCCTTGTAAGGATCCGATGACGAGCGAGTAATCTGCCTCTGCCATCAGTCCTATTAGCCAACATACAATCATTGGAAAACAAAATGGACGACCTACGATCAAGGTTATCCTACCAACGGGACATTAAAAACTGTAATATCTTATGTTTCACTGAGTCGTGGCTGGCGGGATATACGCTACATCGGCAGGATAGAACGGCTGACTCCGGTAAGACAAGGGGTGGCGGTCTGTGTATATTTGTAAACAACAGCTGGTGCACAAAATCTAATATTAAGGAAGTTTCGAGGTTTTGCTCGCCTGAGGTAGAGTTTCTCATGATAAGCTGTAGACCACACTATTTACCAAGAGGGTTTTCATCTGTTTTTCGTAGCTGTCTATTTACCACCACAAACCGATGCTGGCACTAAGACTGCTCTCAATGACCTGTATAAGGCCATAAGCAAACAGGAAAATTCTCATCCAGAGGCAGTGCTCCAAGTGGCCGGGGACTTTAGTACAGGTAAACTTAAATCTGTTCTACCTAATTTCTACCAGCATGTTAAATGTGCAACCAAATGTGCAAACTCTAGACTCCTTTACTCAACACACAGACACGCGTACAAAGCTCTCCCTCGCCCTCCATTTGACAAATCTGACCATAATTATATCCTCCTGATTCCTGCTTACAAGCAAAAACTAAAGCAGGAAGCACCAGTGACTCGGGGAATAAGAAAGTGGTCAGATGACGCAGATGCTAAGCTACAGAACTGTTTTGCTAGCACAGACTGGAATATGTTCCGGGATTCTTCCGATGGCATTTAGAGTACACCACACAAGTCACTGGCTTCATCAATAAGTGCATCGATGACGTCGTCCCCACAGTGACCGTAAGTACATACCCCAACCAGAAGCCAAGGATTACAACATCCGCATTGAGCTAAAGGGTAGAGCTGCCGCTTTCAAGGAGCGGGACTCTAACCCGGACGCTTATAAGAAATCCTGCTATACCCTCTGATGAACCATCAAACAGGCAAAGCGTCAATCCAGGACTAAGATTGAATCGTACTACACCGGCTCCGACGCTCATTGGATGTGGCAGGGCTTGCAAACTATTACAGACTATAAATGGAAGCACAACCGCGAGCTGCCAAGTGACACGAGCCTACCAGACGAGCTAAATCACTTCTATGCTCGCGTTGAGGGAAGCAACACTGAAGCATGCATGAGCGCATCAGCTGTTCCAGATGACTATGTGATCACGCTCTCCGTAGCCGATGTGAGTAAGACTTTTAAGCAGGTCAACATTCACAAGGCCGCAGGGCCAGACGGATTACCAGGACGCATACTCCGAGCATGCGCTGACCAACTGGCAAGTGTATTCACTGACATTTTCAACATGTCGCTGACTGAGTCTGTAATACCAACATGTTTCAAGCAGACCACCATAGTCCCTGTGCCCAAGAACACTAAGGTAAGCATTCCTAAATGACTACCGACCCATAGCACTCACATCTGTAGCCATGAAGTGCTTTGAAAGGCTGGTCATGGCTCACATCAACACCATTATCCCAGAAACCCTAGACCCACTCCAATTAGCATACCGCCCCAACAGATCCACAGATGATGCAATTTCTATTGCACTCCACACTGCCCTTTCCCACCTGGACAAGAGGAACACCTACAGTGAGGGAAAAAAGTATTTGATCCCCTTCTGATTTTGTACGTTTTCCCACTGACAAAGAAATTATCAGTCTATAATTTTAATGGTATGTTTATTTGAACAGTGAGAGACAGAATAACAACCAAAAAATCCAGAAAAACGCATGTCAAAATGAGGGAAATAAGTACAGTGGGGAAAAAAAGTATTTAGTCAGCCACCAATTGTGCAAGTTCTCCCACTTAAAAAGATGAGAGAGGCCTGTAATTTTCATCATAGGTACACGTCAACTATGACAGACAAATTGAGAAAAGAAAATCCAGAAAATCACATTGTAGGATTTTTTATGAATTTATTTGCAAATTATGGTGGAAAATAAGTATTTGGTCACCTACAAACAAGCAAGATTTCTGGCTCTCACAGACCTGTAACTTCTTCTTTAAGAGGCTCCTCTGTCCTCCACTCGTTACCTGTATTAATGGCACCTGTTTGAACTTGTTATCAGTATAAAAGACACCTGTCCACAACCTCAAACAGTCACACTCCAAACTCCACTATGGCCAAGACCAAAGAGCTGTCAAAGGACACCAGAAACAACATTGTAGACCTGTACCAGGCTGGGAAGACTGAATCTGCAATAGGTAAGCAGCTTGGTTTGAAGAAATCAACTGTGGGAGCAATTATTAGGAAATGGAAGACATACAAGACCACTGATAATCTCCCTCGATCTGGGGCTCCACGCAAGATCTCACCCCGTGGGGTCAAAATGATCACAAGAACGGTGAGCAAAAATCCCAGAACCACACGGGGGGACCTAGTGAATGACCTGCAGAGAGCTGGGACCAAAGTAACAAAGCCTACCATCAGTAACACACTACGCCGCCAGGGACTCAAATCCTGCAGTGCCAGACGTGTCCCCCTGCTTAAGCCAGTACATGTCCAGGCCCGTCTGAAGTTTGCTAGAGTGCATTTGGATGATCCAGAAGAGGATTGGGAGAATGTCATATGGTCAGATGAAACCAAAATAGAACTTTTTGGTAAAAACTCAACTCGTCGTGTTTGGAGGACAAAGAATGCTGAGTTGCATCCAAAGAACACCATACCTACTGTGAAGCATGGGGGTGGAAACATCATGCTTTGGGGCTGTTTTTCTGCAAAGGGACCAGGACGACTGATCCGTGTAAAGGAAAGAATGAATGGGGCCATGTATCGTGAGATTTTGAGTGAAAACCTCCTTCCATCAGCAAGGGCATTGAAGATGAAACGTGGCTGGGTCTTCCAGCATGACAATGATCCCAAACACACCGCCCGGGCAACGAAGGAGTGGCTTCGTAAGAAGCATTTCAAGGTCCTGGAGTGGCCTAGCCAGTCTCCAGATCTCAACCCCATAGAAAATCTTTGGAGGGAGTTGAAAGTCTGTGTTGCCCAGCGACAGCCCCAAAACATCACTGCTCTAGAGGAGATCTGCATGGAGGAATGGGCCAAAATACCAGCAACAGTGTGTGAAAACCTTGTGAAGACTTACAGAAAACGTTTGACCTGTGTCATTGCCAACAAAGGGTATATAACAAAGTATTGAGAAACTTTTGTTATTGACCAAATACTTATTTTCCACCATAATTTGCAAATAAATTCATTAAAAATCCTACAATGTGATTTTCTGGATTATTTTTTCTCATTTTGTCTGTCATAGTTGACGTGTACCTATGATGAAAATTACAGGCCTCTCTCATCTTTTTAAGTGGGAGAACTTGCACAATTGGTGGCTGACTAAATACTTTTTTCCCCACTGTATTTGACCCCTCTCAATCAGAAAGATTTCTGGCTCCCAGGTGTCTTTTATACAGGTAACGAGCTGAGATTAGGAGCACACTCTTAAAGGGAGTGCTCCTAATCTCAGTTTGTTACCAGTATAAAAGACACTTGTCCACAGAAGCAATCAATCAATCAGATTCCAAACTCTCCACCATGGCCAAGAGCAAATAGCTCTCCAAGGATGTCAGGGACAAGATTGTAGACCTACACAAGACTGGAATGGGCTACAAGACCATCGCCAAGCAGCTTGGTGAGAAGGTGACAACAGTTGGTGCGATTATTCAAAAATGGAAGAAACACAAAATAACTGTCAATCTCCCTCGGCCTGGGGCTTCATGCAAGTTCTCACCTTGTGGAGTTGCAATGATCATGAGAACAGTGAGGAATCAGCCCAGAACTACACGGGAGGATCTTGTCAATGATCTCAAGGCAGCTGGGACCATAGTCACCAAGAAAACAATTGGTAACACACTACGCTGTGAAGGACTGAAATCCTGCAGGGCCCGGAAGGTCCCCCTGCTCAAGAAAGCACATATACAGGCCCGTCTGAAGTTTGCCAATGAACATCTGAATGATTCAGAGGAGAACTGGGTGAAAGTGTTGTGGTCAGATGAGACCAAAATCGAGCTCTTTGGCATCAACTCAACTCGCCGTGTTTGGAGGAGGAGGAATGCTGCCTATGACCCCAAGAACACCATCCCCACCGTCAAACATGGAGGTGGAAACATTATGCTTTGGGGGTGTTTTTCTGCTAAGGGGACAGGACAACTTCACCGCATCAAAGGGACGATGGACGGGGCCATGTACCGTCAAATCTTGGGTGAGAACCTCCTTCCCTCAGCCAGGGCATTGAAAATGGGTCGTGGATGGGTATTCCAGCATGACAATGACCCAAAACACACGGCCCAGGCAACAAAGGAGTGGCTCAAGAAGAAGCACATTAAGGTCCTGGAGTGGCCTAGCCAGTCTCCAGACCTTAATCCCATAGAAAATATGTGGAGTTATAGATTGATCATGTCTTTGTCAGTGGGCAAACGTACAAAATCAGCAGGGGATCAAATACTTTTTTCCCTCACTGTACATATTACCTCAATTACCTCGTCTAACCTGTGCCCCCGCACATTGACTCTGTACCGGTACCCCCTGTATATAGTCTCCCTACTGTTATTTGATTTTACTGCTGCTCTTTAATTATTTGTTATTTTTATTTTTTAATTATCTTTTTTTTTACTTAACACATTTTTCTTAAAACTGCATTGTTGGTTAATGGGTTGTAAGCAAGCATTTCACTGTAAGGCGTTGTTGTATTCGGCGCATGTGGCAAATAAAATTTGATTTGATCTCAGTCTGTGGTGAAGGTTCACCTTCCAACAGGACACTGACCCTAAGCACACAGCCAAGACAACGCAGGAGTGGCTTCGGGACAAGTCTCTGAATGTCCTTGAGTGGCCCAGCCAGAGCCCGGAATTGAACCGGATCTAACATCTCTGGAGAGACCTGAAAATAGCTGTGCAGCGATGCTCCCCATTCAACTTCATAGAGCTTGAGAGGATCTGCAGTGAAGAATGGGAGAAACTCCCCAAATACAGGTGTGCCAACCTTGTAGCGTCATACCCAAGAAGACTTGAGGCTGTAATCGCTGCAAAAGGTTCTTCAAAAAAGTACTGAGTAAAGGGTCTGAATACTTATGTAAATGTATTATTTCAGTTTTGTATTTTTTGTAAATTTGCACAAATCTATAAAAACCTGTTTTTGCTTTGTCATTTTGGGGTATTGTGTGTGTGTGTGTGTGTAGATTGGGGGGGACGGGACTATTTAACCCATTTTAGAATAAGGCTGGTAGGTAACAAAATGTGGAAAAAGTCAAGGGGTCTGAATACTTTCCAAATGCACTGTAGTGTATCTTGAAAACTTCATTGCTGACAAGTAAAACATTTTGGGACTATGTCAACAATGGAGAAATGAAACAAATGCCAAAAGATAGTTTTTGGGTGGAGTTTTCTTTTAAGATGCTTTTGGGAAACCAGGCCCAGGTCCATAATTAATTGGTGAAATTAAACCGAGTGATAAGGGAAACCGAGTGAAAGGAGTTTGTTGTTAGAACCAAATGACATAAATCGAATGACATTATTTCCTACATCTCTGTTAGAACTATTACTTCAAGGTTTTGCTTAGTAATTGAGAGACTTTCTGAAACCTTAGCCAACATATCACTATTTCGGTATAAAAATATTAGGAGGAGAATAACAACCTAAAAAATAAACTATCCACTATAAGGGAACTTTTGTTTTAACATTCTTAGGTGCCACTGTGACTTATGTGATAAAAACAAACAATGTAGCAAATAACAGATGATTTGACATAAAGTTAAGACGATTACGTAACATCTCATTACGTTTTCCGGGGGTGCATGTTACAGAATGTGGCTTTAAAGTTCCTTTTTGGGTTTAGATTCATCCATGAACATTTCCTTTGAACAACCACATTACGAAGTTAGTTACCCTTGCGGCACCCGTAGAAAAAGGCAGAGGTTTATTTTTGGCGCGCGCGCAGCAGCAACATATATTCTGCACCACACGCGGGTGAGAACGAAGACGCTTGTTCCTTTTCCGTCGTACATTCTGCATCAGCGTGTTCTTGATTTGGAAGGTGAGTCCCTCAATGTCCAACGTCAAATTATTATGCAAAGTATAGGCTGTAAACTGATAATTGTTGTTGTGCATATTTGTGTCGTCTTTATTATTTTGTTATAGCGCGCGGTCATGCTAGCCACCGGTAGCAAACTTGCTACAGTTTTGCTAGCTAGCTACACTGACAAAGTGATTCCATTGTGCTAGCTAGGAATCTTATGTAACTGCGCTTGATAGCTCGCTGCCATTTTAGGAAAATAAGATCTGATTCTCACTTCCCAATCAACTAGATAGTGTAGCTATGTTCAGTTTGCAGGTTTTAGGCCTTGCAATCACAATTTGTCCGGCCTTTGTGTTCAAACAAACGTCTGGTAAGCCCCTGAAAGCTTTCTAGCGAAGATTGTTGAATTCCACTTCACTAGCAAGCTACCACCACAATAATTGTATATAAAAAATAACGTTTAGTTAGCTAGCTAATGTTGGCACACAGGTTGCACACTAGTTAGTTGGCTAAGCTCCCGCCGGTTGTTTAAAATCAAATCAAATTTGGTCACATGCGCCGGTGCAGACTACCGTGAAATGCTTGCTTACGAGCCCTTCCCAACGATGCAAAATCTGAAAATAATAAAACAGTAACACGAGGAATAAAATACAATTATGAAGCTAACGATACTGTATATACCGGGAGTACCAGATTAATGTGCAGTCAGAGGTACGAGGTTTTTGAGGTAGATATGTAAGTGAAGGCAGGGTAAAGTGATTAGGCATCATAATACGATTAAGAGTGGTTTAGTCAACGATATAGCTACAGTCTGGTTTAGATAGCTTATGCTTGCTAACGTTAGTTCAACATCTATATTAAATTCAGTAACTACTTAACTTTGCTAGCTAGTGAAATCAATACAGGCATTAGGTTAGCCTAGGCCTTGTAAAAATGGCTAACGTTAGATCGTGGCTTTGGGGGAGGGGGCTCAACGGATTGTGCATAACGTTAGATTCTGTGCACATAAACTGCTCTAATACAAAATGGCTAGCAAACGTTACCGAGAATAACATGACAACCTGTGTGCCTTTTTTTGTTTAGCTAACAGTTAATTTGATAGCATTGTCTGTGTGAGGATGTAGTGTAAGGCGCACGAGCTCTGTGTGATTCCCTCCACTTTGATCGAATGATCTAATGTTGCTTGGCAACTAACGACTAGAAGAGCAGAAACGTGTTCATGGCTAGATAAGGATAATAACAGAAAACGATGGGAAATACTATATTTGGGACAGAGGTATCACTACTTTTAGCTTTAAAGTAACTGTCCAGTGTTTCCAGATTTCTATGAAATATGACCTGTAATTAATTATGGTACGAGTGAAATAGTTTTCTTGCCAAAAAATTGTAATTAAGTAGCCATGTTTAAAAGCAGCTTTTCTGTGTTGAAATGGTTTGGGATTACCCCAACAACAATGGTGGGGGCAAGTACACTGCTGATTGGCCACCTCAGCTTCCTCAGGAGGATAATGACATCCTCTAGGGAAATGGCAAGCATTTATTAAACGTCTGTTTGAGACACGAGACTGATATAGAGTTTTTCTCCACTTTATGCTTTGGCCACATACGAGCAGGGGAGACACTTTGGTTTTAGAAGTGTGGGGATATAGATATATATTTAAAACAGCCTACCCGAGGTTAACTCATACCCAAGTGTTGTTGACTCCTCCTATACTTGTATTCAGGGACACAACTTTCCCCTTCCCCAGTGAAAGTTGTGACCCTGAATATGAGTATAGGATGAGTCAACCACATTTGGGTATGAGTTAACAGAATGACATTTTAAGTGAGATTTCCACTGGACAGTTATTGTGGGTGTACAGCAAACTTTACATGTCACCAAATTATCACTTCCAAAAATATATTTGATATTGTATTGATATGCTGGACCAGTGTTTCCCAAACTCAGTCCTGGGGGGCCCCCCTGAGCGCACATTTTGTGTTTTGCCCCAGCACTACACAGCTGACTCAAATAACCAACTCATCAAGCTTTGATTTGAACCAGCTGTGTAGTGCTAGGGAAAAAAACCAAAGCATGGGGGGGGGGGGGGGGGGGGACAGGGCAGGAACGAGTTTGGGAAACCCTGGTCTGGAAAATAACCTGTATAAACATTGTGTCAGGTGGTCTCATGTTATTAAAACCCAAATTCGTCTCTTTAAAAAGATGAAAACCTCCTCCCCTCTTGCTTTGCAGCCTAACATGGGTAAAAAGCAGAATGGCAAAGGGAAGAAGGAGGTGCTGGAGGCAGAGCCGCCAGAGGAGTATGTTGTGGAGAAGGTGATGGACCAGCGCATCGTCAACGGGAAGGTGGAATTTTTCCTCAAGTGGAAAGGATTTACAGAGTGAGTGCACAGTTCCAGGGACGCTGGCCTGGAAGTACTTCCTTGGTATGGGGTTGTACTTGTGTGGCATGCTTATCCTGCAGAACCTAGCTAGTTGAAATAATCGGAGTTGTGAATTGAATTTCAGACTGCCATTTTAGTTACAGGTATGGCTCGCTTGTAAAAATTTAATAAATAGGTTGCTGCATTTCTAGAGCATGTGTAGATCTTCTTACCAACATGCTGATGGTTTTTGTAGAATAAATATCCACTGACTATTCTCTTTCCTTTCAGAGCGGATAACACTTGGGAGCCAGAGGATAACCTGGATTGTCCTGAGCTGATTTCAGCCTTCCTGGAAGCCCAGAAGAACGTGGTGGAGAAGCCTGACTCCAACAAGAGGAAGTCCTCAACAGATGAGCCAGAGACAGAGGAAAGCAAAGCCAAGAAGAAGAAGGATGTGGTGAGTGTTTCAAATCATTGTAGGATGACTGTGTTGTGTAGGCCTAATGACTTTGTGTATAGGCTAGTCTGTGTGCGATGGTTATTGTATCCATATGTTTTGATATGCCAGATGGTTTGCATGGAAGCTGTGATTTATTTCTGTACTGTGTGTTTCAGAGTGACAAGCCACGGGGCTTTGCCAGGAGCCTGGACCCAGAGAGGATCATTGGTGCAACCGACAGCAGTGGAGAACTTATGTTCTTGATGAAGTGGTGAGTCTCAAATTGCAAAACACAACCTCCTGTGATGTTCTTCTTAAATATCACCTCTTTTCAGTGTTGCACAGCCCAAGAGCCATTCCTCATGTAATTTATCTTCCCTGATAGCATGATATTCACCTCCTAAAATGACTGTGCCTTCGGGAACTTCACATTCTCTATTTTTATAATGTGCATCTGAACTTCATTATCCTGAATAGTGCTACTAGCTAACTAGGTCAACCTTATTATTCTGATCAATAGCCACTAGTAAACACCAACCACTGTTGTCCCTTGGCTCTACAGGAAAGACTCAGACGAGGCGGACCTGGTCCCGGCCCGCGAGGCCAACACCCGCTGCCCTCAGGTGGTCATCTCCTTCTATGAGGAGAGGCTGACCTGGCACTCCTGTCCTGAGGATGAGGCGCAATAGCACCCCTTCCTCACCCAGCTGATGTCCCCTGTGTGCCCCCCTGACCTTCGACCTCTATCCTGTCCCTGATCCTGCCTCTCAGGACTGTTCTCCATGTCTCCTCTCGCCCCATGTACTTTTTTGACATTTACAATATGTTTAGCCATAGTGTTAGTGCAGAGCAGTCGGGTGGAAGCCTGTGCTTTAGTACATACTTTAGTGATAGGACAACATTGTTTACTGGGAAAGGGACTGAGGAGGATGCAGAGAAATGGGTAGGATGTAGAAATAATGGGATGGGCGATTTGTCGCTTTTCATGGACCTATTCCTCATCCAAAACTGTCAGGGACTAGTTCCTCAAACGATAAATAGTTACAGTTGAAAATGTACACCATGGATCATATGAAATCTTGATTTTATTTCTCTCCCACCCATATAATCACTTGTCAGACATGTATTTTCAAGGTGGTGCATGGCTGTTCTTCTGTTCAGTCTAGCCCCCTTTCCCCTCTTCTCCTCCCTCCCATGAAACTAGTTTCTTTGAGTCCCCCCCCCCCCCCATGGTTGCATACTTGAATTCCTTGAACAGCATGTCTTTTGCTGTATATTCACTTTGTAAATATTTTTTCAAAAAGCTGTTCAATAAAGGTTTATATGCTTCATTTTACCACCCCCTCTGCCTGGGCTGAGTTGTGTTACGTAGGGCTGAGTTAAAGGTAGTTGGAACTGTTATTGACCATTGTAACCATAGACTCTACAACTCTGCCAGAAGATAATTGTTCACTGTGATGGATTTCTGTCATTTTGATTCTGGAGGGGTAGTTTTTGAGATCAGTGTCGATACGCAATAAAATAAAAAACTCCCCGGTGGGGGGCTGGTTTTGAGATTACATATTTAACACTATTCGGAATGGATACGTTTTACTAGGGGAGTTTAGATAATTATGTCCACAAATCACAGCCGTAATTTTTGTCCCGTCCGGATCTAATTTTTTACTTGCAGGAAGGTTATCCCAGCCCTAAACCAGTTTTTCGGCAAACTCCCAGGTCCTCTAATACTTCCCCCGTGCGAATCGTCATCCCTGCGTTTTGGGTGCAGGCAGCACTCAGTTTGGGTAAGAACATGGTAACACATTGATGCTTAAAACAGTACTGTTCACGTAGCCTACAGATTATCTGTTTTGTCACATCAACTTTCCTAGTGTCATACTTCTCTTTTAAAAGATAAAATGGACGATATTGTGCCAATGAATTGATAAATACTGTCATTTAAATGTCTGCATAGGTTACAGTTCATGGTTCTTATATGCATTATTTTGACTTTCTCCGAACTGAGGGCGAATGCTACGCGCTCCCTAGACGTTTGAAATATCTTCACGCCTAGAAGAGCCTCCAGGCTTCTGTCATAACAGTCAATTTTGAATGAGGGGGGAAAATGGGCGCAGTTTGGTAAAACTAATCCCGTCTGAATCCACTGGACATGCTTGGGTCATAATTATATAACCGAAATGCTATAGTAATACTAGTCCCGTGCGAATAGGGCTATAGCTTAATACAGACGCATGTCTGTTCTACCAAATTATTCTAAAATATAGAATTTTCTGTAATGTTCTGTGCACTGACTGACATGCATGATTGTTGATGACACGCCTGTTCAGATGAAGGGAATTAAATAGTCTAATGCACAGCAGCGCTCAACTCAGACAGCGGTGTGTAGGCTACTGTAGCTGCTGGCAAAGTAATTAAAAGCCTATACTGTCACTAAGGACTCTGACACATGAAAGGAGGCAGTGAAATGCTTATCTGTTTTGTGCATTGTAAAATTCTACCAGTAGGTGATGGCAGTCAGTCATTGTCTCTAGGGAAGCTGATTTAGAAAATAGTGACCAAGTCTTTACTGTTGGACGGTGTTCTCATAAAAATAGATGAGTCTGAACAGCAAAATTAAAGAACACATGAAATTATGACTTACTGAGGTGATTTGTTGAAAGACTATTGGCCTACCCTGACAATAGACTCATACACACCAGTCCCTAATAGTGATGGTGTGCAAAATATCTCCAGTGTTTGTTATACCCCCATTTCACATGTATAAAAGCAGGTTATGAATTGTATCTATAATGTAGCCTACATATGACAAAGGTGGCTTAGTGACATCCTGGAAACTAAGCTATTTGAATGTTGACTAAAGTTGGTGATCTTGTTATGTGATGTACTGGTAGAGCACAGCGGTTGTAACGCCATGGTAGTGGGTTCGATCCCCGGGACCACCCATACACAAAAATGTATGCACACATGACTGTAAGTCGCTTTGGATAAAAGCGTCTGCTAAATGGCATATTATTATGTACCTCTCTGGAATGGGGAAACATGGTTGCTATTTTGTTTATTCAATTTGGCAAGGGCAAACATACCTTCGGCTAGTAAAGGGTGAGGACATTCCAGAATGTTTAGCAAAACAATATCTAATGATAAGAAACAATGGGCTCTCTGTTTATAACATTTCCATTTAACAGCGGACTGTTTTAATCTCTCTTTTCATTGCTCTGTCGTGAAGGTCACTGTTTTGATTGTTTGCTATCACATACACAACACATGCAGCACACACTGGCTATCAGTCTTTAGACACCACCCACCATTTGGGGAAACAGTTTTACATTTAAGCAAAAGGCCCAAGGGGGTGTGGTATATGGCCAATATACCACGGCTAAGGGCTGTTCTTATGGACAACACGACGCGGAGTGCCTGGACACAGCCCTTAGTCGTGGTATATTGGCCATATACCACAAACCCCAGAGGTGCCTTATTGCTATTATAAGCTGGTTACCAACGTAATTAGAGCAGTAAAAATAACTGTTTTGTCATATACCACGGCTATCAGCCAATCAGCATTCAGGGCTCGAACCACCCAGTTCATAATATTGAATAGCTCACCTGCTCTAAGCACATGTTTTAGTCACATTTCTCAGATGGGCCAAACTTCTGACTATGCAGCATTTTCCAGCCAGGTTGACTCCCATTTTCCTGAAATAAACAGAAGGATTACTGATTGCAACACTGGTTAATGCATTTCTAATTTGTTCAAACAAAGAAACATTCTGCAAACCTCCTCAATTACTAGAGTTTAGATGTAACCCCAAGCTCTCAACTACAGATGAAGGATCAGCTTATCCTACCCTAATTCCATCCTAGCCTAAAACCATTATATAAAAATGGATGTAAAAATGTCAATCTTAGATCAATTTTTATTGAGATTCTTCCAAGTAGCCACCCTTTGCCTTGATGACAGCTTTGCACACTCTTGGCATTCTCTCAACTAGCTTCATGAGGTAGTCACCTGGAATGCATTTCAATAAACAGGTGTGCCTTGTTAATTTGTGGAATTTCTTTCCTTCTTAATGTGTTTGAGCCAATCAGTCGTGTTGTGACAAGGTAGGGTTGGTATACAGAAGATATCCCTATTTGGTAAAACACCAAGTCCATATTATGGCAAGAACAGCTCAAATAAGCAAAGAGAAACAACAGTCCATCATTACTTTAAGACATGAAGGTCAGTCAATCCGGAAAATTTCAAGAACTTTGAAAGTTTCTTCAAGTGCAGTCGCAAAAACCATGAAGTGCTATGATGAAACTGGCTCTCATGAGGACCGCCAGAGGAAAGGAAGACCCAGAGTTACCTCTGCTGCAGAGGATAAGTTCAGAGGAGAATAACTGCACCTCAGATTGCAGCCCAAATAAATGCTTCACAGAGTTCAAGTAAAAGACACATCTCAACATCAACTGTTCAGAGGAGACTGCATGAATCAGGCCTTCATGGTCGAATTGCTGTAAAGAAACGACTACTAAATAAGACACCAATAAGAAGAAGAGACTTGTTTGGGCCAAGAAACACAAGCAATGGACATTAGACCGGTGGAAATCTGTCTTTTGGTCTGATGAGTCCAAATTTGAGATTTTTGGTTCCAACCGCCGTGTCTTTGTGAACGGATGATCTCCGCATGTGTGGTTCCCACCGTGAAGCATGGAGGAGGAGGTGTTATGGTGTGGGGGTGCTTTGCTGGTGACACTGTCAGTGATTTATTTAGAATTCAAGGCACACTTAACCAGCATGGCTACCACAGCATTCTGCAGCGATACGCCATCCCATCTGGTTTGCACTTAGTGGTACAATCATTTGTTTTTCAACAGGACAATGACCCAACACACCTCCAGGCTGTGTAAGGGCTATTTGACTAAGAAGGAGAGTGATGGAGTGCTGCATCAGATGACCTGGCCTCCACAATCACCCGACCTCAACCCAATTGAGATGGTTTGGGATGAGTTGGACCGCAGAGTGAAGGAAAAGCAGCCAACAAGTGGTCAGCATAAGTGGGAACTGCTTCAAGACTGTTGGAAAAGCATTCCAGGTGAAGCTGGTTGACAGAATGCCAAGAGTGTGCAAAGCTGTCATCAAGGCAAAGGGTGGCTATTTGAAATATATTTTGATTTGTTTAACACTTTATTGGTTACTACATGATTCCATATGTGTTATTTCATAGTTTTGATGTCTTCACTATTATTCTACAATGTAGAAAATAGTAAAAATAAAGAAAAACCCTTGAATGAGTAGGTGTGTCCAAACCTTTGACTGGGACTGTATATTATTACATTTTTTGTCAAATCTGTCTGCAGACCTACAGAAGGGGGGCCAGTTTCCCACCTCTGTTCAAGACCTACTCCATTCTGTGGTTCATTGAACCTCATTCTTTGAACTATCGATACTAAAATAAAAATGTAAACATCATGGGCCCACCATAATTCATTTTTACTCTTAGGAATGTTTAGTAGGGTCATCGTAAATATGGTTTAACATCTGCTTTGTGCTGTTGAACACGGTAGAATAGACTGCCTGACTTTATCTGTGAAGGCCATGGAAGCTAGCCTACTCTTCACAGACCTTCTTAATAGTCTCCGGTGAGTGACAGCAGTCACAAATTCCCTGAAAGATAAGATCAGACAGATATGACAATTCATTGAACCTCAAAGTTCAATGAGATGGGGAAAGTCCCACAAGAATGAAAGATTGACAGAATCCCACAGTCAGACACATGATAGTGCTGTTCTGATGCATTTCCCTTTCTGACCCCACTGATCACTAATGCTGATAATGTCACTATGACCTGATCCCAAAGGTCAGGAACCAGTTGTCTCTCTGGGAGGTATGGATCACAGAGTTTACTAAGTTTGTTAGAGTGGTTACCTCCATCAAATTATATATTTTTATTTTGGAGGAGGCAAGGCAGGGAGGCTTTTTTGCAGGAAAGCCCCTAATTATTTTGCTCAGCAGTCAGGATTTGGAAGGAGTAGAAAGCTGCCTTTAGATGCTGGTCCTAGGTCTGTGTTTATGGACAACAAAATTCATGGGACACTTAGGTTTATTATGACTCTGCTGGCCAGCTGGCATTGATATCATGGTAGCTGCAGGAACAGGGGTCCAATGACTGGCATTAGGGGGCTGGAGATGGACTTTAGACCTCAGTGATACAATACAAGGAATTCCCATAGCAACTTCCTCTAGCCTCTGGAGCGACAGCTTCTCAAAACTGTGGCTTCCCGTAGGCAACTGTATTGCAAGCTCTGATACTGCTAGAATTTGGAATGCAAGTAGTCAGTTATCTACCCTACATACACAAACAAACAGCATTATTTTTTAAATCTTCAACATAGAAATGCTACCAAAAAGAATTTACTGAAACTGGTTACAAATGATGGAGTCACCCATGATTCACCAAATTATATTTTGAAGGAGGAAGCAAAGTACTTTAAGCATATGTTTTCATTTCAGTCGCCTCCATCTCCTCTAACTGAAGCTAATTTTAGGATTTTTTTTCTATTGATAATGTAAAATTAACAGCCATACAGAAAGACTCATGTGAAGGTGAAATTACTGAGTAGGAACTTCTGGATGCAATTAATAATATAATAATATGCCATTTAGCAGACGCTTTTATCCAAAGCGACTTACAGTCATGCGTGCATACATTTTTTGTGTATGGGTGGTCCCGGGGATCGAACCCACTACCTTGGCGTTACAAGCGCCGTGCTCTACCAGCTGAGCTACAGAGGACCACAATTAAAGACTTTAAGTCTGGGAAAACTTTTTTGATATACTCAGAGGACCGTTATTAGCATGTTTTAACCACTCCTATGTAAATGGTAGATTATCAGACACTCAAGAAGAAGGTCTGATTTCATTATTACTGAAACAGGATACAAGTGGGAAATATAAAGATACAGTCCATAAAAAAAATTGGAGGCCCCTTACACTTCAGTGTTGTGATGCAAAAATTCTAGCAAAATGTATAGAGCAAAGAATTAAAAAGGTATTGTCAGACATTATTCATTCTAATCAGACAGGTTTTTTTTACATAGACGATACATTGGAGGCAAGTACTGGAAACAATAGAACACTATGAAACATCTGGGAAACCAGGCCTGCTATCATAGCAGACTTTGAAAAGGCATTTGATAAAGTACGACTGGAGTTTATATAAAATGCCTGGAGCATTTCAGTTTTGGAGAATCTCTTATAAAATGGGTTAAAATCATGTATAGTAACCCTAGGTGTAAATTAGTAAATAATGGCTATTTCTACGAAAGTTTTAAACTGTCAAGAGGAGTAAAACAAGGTTGTTCACTATCGGCATATCTATTTATTATGGCCATCGAAATGTTAGCTATTAAAATCAGATCCAACAATAATATCAAGGGATTAGAAATCCAGGGCTTAAAAACAAAGGTGTCATTGTACGCTGATGATTCAAGTTTTCTTTTAAATCCACAATTTGAATCCCTCCACACCCTCATAGAGGATCTAGATACATTTTCTAACCTCTCTGGATTACAACCAAATTATGATAAATGTACTATATTACGAATTGGATCACATAAAAATTTTTACATTACCATGTAGTTTACCAATAAAATTGTCTGATGGTGATGTGGATATACTGGGAATACATATCCCAAATGAAATAAATGATCTCACTCCAATACATTTTAATGGAAAGTTAGCAAAAATAGATAAGATCTTGCTACCATGGAAAGGTAAATAAATACCTGTCTATTTGTGGAAAAATCCCCCTGATTAACTCTTTAGTATTATCCCAGTTTACCTATTTGCTTATGGTCTTGCCTACACCTAGCGAACAGTTTTTTTAATTATATGAGAAAAACATATTCAATTTTATTTGGAACGGCAAGCCAGACAAAATTAAACAGGCCTATTTATATAATGAATATGAATTTGGAGGACAGAAATTATTAAATATTAAAGCATTAGACCTATCACTAAAAGCTTCAGTCATACAAAAGTTATACTTAAATCCGAACTGGTTCTCTAGCAAATTAGTAAGATTGTCTCACCCCATGTTCAAGAATGGCCTTTTTCCCTTTATTCAGATTACAACCTCTCACTTTCAGTTATTTGAAAAGGAAATAATCTCCCAAATATCACTATTTCTAAAACCATAGAAAGTTGGTTGCAATTTCAATTTAATCCTCCAGAAACGACAGAACAAATAATGCAACAAATATTGTGGTTAAACTAAAATATACTAATGATAAAAAAACATTATTTTTTGAAAATATGTTTATAAAAAGTATAATCTTCGTAAATGATATCATAGGTAGGACTGGTGGAGTTATGTCGCACATGCAGTTAACAAAAACATATGGAAATGTCTGCTCTACCCAAAATTACAACCAAATAATTGCAGTAATACCGCAAAAATGGAAGAGGAAAGTGGAAGGGGGAAAAAGTAAGGAACTTGTCTGTCGGCGCTGCATTAAAGAACATAATTGGTTAAAGAAAATTGTGATAAATAAAAAAGTATACCAGTTTCATTTAAGGACCAAAGGATTGACAGCCGTCCCATATAGATTGCAAAATAGTTGGGAAGAGATTTTTGACGTACATATTCCATGGCATAGTGTTTATGAACTGATACACAAAACGACGCCGGATTCAAAACTTAGTTGCAAAGAAAAAGCCATATCTCAGACTGCCCATCTTAATATTTTATTTTTATTGGCCAGTCTGAGATATGGCTTTTTCTTTGCAACTCTGCCTAGAAGGTCAGCATCCCGGAGTCGCCTCTTCATTGTTGACGTTGAGACTGGTATTTTGCGGGTACTATTTAATGAAGCTGCCAGTTGAGGACCTGTGAGGCATCTGTTTCTCAAACTAGACACTCTAATGTATTTGTCCTCTTGCTCAGTTGAACCAACACACCTCTCTAATGTCAATGCCATCCTGAATCTCCCAGAACTGTCCTCGATAGGCCCAGTCTACATGTTGACTTGGTGACATTATGGTGTATGAGGTTGATGCAACTACATATGTCCGGAGGCCATTCAACAGCTGCTGGTGTGCATTGCCCTCATATGTACAGTGCCTTGCAAAAGTATTCATCCCCCTTGGCATTCTTCCTATTTTGTTGCATTACAACCTGTAATTTATTGGATTTTTATTTGGATTTCATGTAATGGACATACACAAAATAGTCAAAATTGGTGAAGTGAAATGAAAAAAATTACTTGTTTCAAAAAATGCTAAAAAATAAATAACGGAAAAGTGGTGCGTGCATATGTATTCACCCCCTTTGCTATGAAGCCCCTAAATAAGATCTAGTGCAACCAATGACCTAAAGTCCACCTGTGTGCAATCTTAAGTGTCACATGATCTCAGTATATATACACCTGTTCTGAAAGGCCCCAGAGTCTGCAACACCACTAAGCAAGGGGAACCACCAAGCAAGCGGCACCATGAAGACCAAGGAGCGCTCCAAACAGGTCAGGGACAAAGTTGTGGAGAAGTACAGATCAGGGTTGGGTTCTAAAAAAATATCCAAAACTTTGAACATCCCACGGAGCACCATTAAATCCATTATTAAAAAATAGAAAGAATATGGCACCACAACAAACCTGCCAAGAGAGGGCCGCCCACCAAAACTCACAGACCAGGCAAGGAGGGCATTAATCAGAGAGGCAACAAAGAGACCAAAGATAACCCTGAAGGACCTGCAAAGCTCCACAGCGGAGATTGGAGTATCTGTCCATAGGACCACTTTAAGCCATACACTCCACAGAGCTCGGCTTTATGGATGAGTGGCCAGAAAAAAGCCATTGCTTAAAGAAAAAAATTAGCAAACACGTTTGGTGTTCGCCAAAAGGCATGTGGGAGACTCCCCAAACATATGGAAGAAGGTACTCTGGTCAGATGAGACTAAAATTGAGCTTTTTGGCCATCAAGGAAAACACTATGTCTGGCGCAAACCCAACACCTCTCATCACCCCGAGAACACCATCCCCACAGTGAAGCACAGTGGTGGTTGCATCATGCTGTGGGGATGTTTTTCATCTGCAGGGACTGGGAAACTGGTCAGAATTGAAGGAATGATGAATGGCGCTAAATACAGGGAAACCTGTTTCAGTCTTCCAGAGATTTGAAACTGGGACGGAGGTTCACCTTCCAGCAGGACAATGACCCTAAGCATACTGCTAAAGCAACACTCGAGTGGTTTAAGGGGAAACATTTAAATGTCTTGGAATGGCCTAGTCAAAGCCCAGACCTCAATCCAATTGAGAATCTGTGGTATGACGTAAAGATTGCTGTACACCAGCGGAACCCATCCAACTTGAAGGAGTTATAGCAGTTTTGCCTTGAAGAATGGGCAAAAATCCCAGTGGCTAGATGTGCCAAGCTTAAAGAGACATACCCCAAGAGATTTGCATCTGTAATTGCTGCAAAAGGTGGCTCTACAAAGTATTGACTTTGGGGGGGGGGGGGGGGGGGGGTGAATAGTTATGCACGCTCAAGTTTTCTGTTTTTTTGTCTTATTTCTTGTTTGTTTCACAAAAAAAAGTATTTTGCACCTTCAAAGTGGTAGGCATGTTGTGTAAATCAAATGATACAAACCCCCAAAAAATCCATTTTAATTCCAGGTTGTAAGGCAACAAAATAGGAAAAATGCCAAGGGACACTACGGCATTCACAGAGCGCTTTGTACACCATATGGGGGTCTTAACATCTAAGAGGTTAACCACACAAGAATTGTGTTGAGACATAACATCTTTGTTGTACGATTTGTGAATATTTTCTAGATTCTCAATCCTTCTATTCCAATTTGTAATGAGAACGGAGGGTATTCTATCCAACAAACTAGTGAACTCCTTGAGTGAAAATAAATGGAAACTGAGGAAAGAGTGATTCCCTAAAAGCACTGAGAACATTCCTTACGGGCAACTGTTTTTTTTACGTCGACAAGTTAGGTATACGTCCACAACATACAGTACTTTCTAAATGTTATGAGAGGCAGACGATTAGACAGGATCAGCCTGTGCATTCTGTCTGGGCTATGGTTAGAATGTTGACGTGGTGTTGCAGCATCACAATGGCATCCAGGCTTCCAGGCAGCAGCTCGGGGTCAGGCAGAGTCCTATGCTCAATCAGGCAAATCTAGTTAAGTACTTGTAGCTGGACAGACTAGGGATTCATTCCAAATTTCACCCTATTACCTATATAGTGCACTACTTTTGACCGAGGCCCATGTGCACTATGGGCCCTGGTCAAAAGTAGTGCACTTCATAGGGAATATGGTCCATTTGGGACAGAGCCCAGGTCTAGAACTAGACAGTAGCTGACAAACTAGAGATGTAGGATATTTATATGTTGACCTACATCTATGGCTCGACATTTAATCAGCTATAGGATTAACCCACAAAAGATGATGATGGTGAAAACGTGTAAATAAAGATTGAGAAACTCCTATAAGAACCTAAATATGATTGTGTGTCTTAGTTCAATGCTAGCAATGATTTTGGGGTGTTTTAGCCCGTTTGGATATTTTGACTATTCACCAACTGGTTGCTCAAAGGATATTTTGGATATATTGATAATCCCAGTTGTATCAATTTAATTGTCTTTGGCAGCACTTTGTATTCTACCATTACATTTAGCCCTATCTTTAGTGCATCAGACTCTTCTAGGTTTGTAAGGACAGCCATATATTAAGTTATACGGATAAGAATCCGATAAGTATGTAAAAAAAAAAAAAAAATTATATATATATATATATATATATATATATATATATGTATACGGAGTACACGATGTAGCGGAGTGTGTATGGAACAAAAGTTCGGCTTTCAAACGTTGGTCCTAACCTGGTCACGGTCCCCCGCCCACTTTGCTCTCCTTCATTGAAAATGAATGGGGCTCCCATATTTCATCGCCCCCAACATGCTAGATGGATTTCCGGTGTGAGGCTACGTACTGCCTGTGGGGGTGGGGAATTCAGCAAAGAAAGATGTATCCTCTCCTGTAGCTCAGTCAAAGGAGTGTTTGATTTGTTTTTAAATGCGTTGTTGTGTACGGAAGTTTTGGTTAAAGTACTCCCCAGATTTCATACCAGGAGCGTGCACGAGCAAAATGAAGGAACAGAGGGCGTGTCATTCTCAAGTTCTTCAGACAACAACTACAGTCGGTTTAACCGCGAGCAGAGCACGTAGTGACGGAATCAAGTCTGCCCGAGAGGCACCAAATCCTATCGAACGATTTGCCAGCCGAAGGGTAAGAAGAAAAGTAGTATGGCTATATTATAAGAGATAAGCAGGCTTTTAATTTGGTGGAAAAGTCATCAGTTTGCCATGTTTTGTCTGGTGTGTTTCAAATGTTTGGCTCATGAGTTTGCAACGGTTCAAATGCCAATCAAATCTAGGCTACCTTACATTTACATTTTTGTCATTTAGCAGACGCTCTTATCCAGAGCGACTTACAGTTAGTGAGTGCATACATTTTTCATACTACCTCAAAGGCAATCACATTATTTCTCAGAATTGTTTTGTATTTCAACAGAAATCTGGAGCGTGATTTTGTTATTGTCGCTTAGCCTTTCTATGGGTTTGCAGAATTTAACCTTATTGCAGGCAGTCTGGCTAACATCTCAGTTTAGCCCATTTCAAACCGAACCTACCTGTCTCTCACTTTCTCCAATTGCTTCCAAGCAAACTCGCATTGTTAACTCGCAACAAATACATTTTGTAACTGTACAATATACCTCAACAGAATGAGGAATGTCTGTCTCGTTTCAATCATTAGTATGTTGTTCAAGTAGTTGTATAAGGTCAATTCCATGGTTACGGAATTACGTTGAAATTCAGATTTTTCACACAAATGTATACCAATCAAAAACCATTTATTTAAAAGTTGAACAAATCATAGAACTCAATGAACAGTGACACTTTAAAAAAAACACATTTACAGGAAGAACTGTGCATATACAGGGAGAACTGAGGGATATTTTACCGTAATTCTGGGATGTAGCTCAGTTGATAGAGCATGGCGTTTGCAACGCCAGGGTTGTGGGTTCGATTCCCACAGGGGGTATGAAAAAAAATTATGTATGCACTAACTGTAAGTCGCTCTGGATAAGAGCGTATGTTAAAATGACTAAAATGTAAATGTAAATGGTACCAAACTTTGCATCAGCACAGTAAATGTTTTTTGTCTGTTACTGTTCAAAGCAGTCATTGTGCATGCAGTTGTATGGTTTGTTAAACTTTGAAATCAATGTTTTTCAAGCCTGCCATGGACGTTTCCCAGTTGCTTTGAATGTTCAAAATCAAAGTGTAAGAACACTTAAAGCCTCAAAGGATGAGATGATCCAACTTTCAAAACGAGTCCTTTGTGGCAATCCACAGCAGCTAGCTAGCTATATGGCTGTTTAGCTTTCTAGCACATTCACTTTGTAAACAAATAACAAGCTAGTTAGCTACCACATGTTCTTGTCAAACTGCCGACAGAGTAGCTCACAAGCAACAAGAAAAGCCAAATAAGTCTGAAAACCACTTGAGGGCAAGTACATCACATTTGACCTTTCAGACAAGTCACATGGCCAGGAATAAGATTTGTTTCTGACTTCAAACCACCTATGAAGGGAGTTTGAAATGTGAATTGACATATCAGATTGCAGGAAAAAGAAGATTAGAATCAGCTATTTCAAAAAATTGGATTTGAGTCACTTCAAACTGCCAATGTGAACAATAATTCAGACACAGCTCTGAAGTCCTGGTACAATGACTATTGAATTATGATTAATAGGCTACCATAGAATTATATATAATGTATTAATTTCTGTGCCATATAACTGAATTATGTCAGATTTGTTGATGCATATCTAGATGTTATCAGTCAGTCATGCTGTGTAAATTTAGCCATGCATAGGGAGTTTACCTATATCTCAGTAAATTAGATGATAATCTGTTGTGCTGTGAACTGGCCACTAGTGGCAAGAATAATATCATGTGATATTTAGTAGGATGGGGTTAGTTGATAGCCTTTTCCGGTGAGAGGTTGGCAGTAGACTCTCTACACATGGCTCTGCTTGAGTAGGTTAATTAGCCCTGCATCCTGTCCTCAGTTCCTGGAAGTGACAGTGAGTGGAGAAAACATGAGTCTCTCTGAAATGTCAATAGCTCATCTTGGTGTCAGGAAGAATGTCTCCACTGTAACCTGAAAGATGTGCATCTCAAAAACAAAATGTCACACAGGGCCCTGTGCCACATGGATAAAGAAATTGCCTCCCAGGTTCTATAAATCTACTTATTAATTCAAGTTTTCTGTGTTATTTCATTAGAAGTGGGAAATGGTTTAGTAGTTCTTGATTTATTTTCTAAACAAATCAACAAACCAATACCCATTGATGCCCAATAAACATTTGCCTATTGTAGCATGTCTTTTGCCCTGTTCTTCTTCAATGTTCTGTCTCTTTAATAGACCTTTTCAGCTGTCAAAACAATAACACGTTCTATAATACACTCACAACCAAGAGGTTCCCCAGTACACATCCGGCGCTGATAGCTAGTTAGTTGGCTAGCAATCACAAGTTCGTATTTCTTGATCCAACAAAAAAAACCTGAAGAAACAAGTTATATACACACTGATTTGTTGCTACCAGATCCACTAAACAAAATAATCAGACAACGTTTATTTCCTGTTTTATTATCCATTTTGCTCTGGTGGTGTTACATTTGGCTAGCACAGCAAATAACCACAGAGCTCGCTAGTGGTAGAGAAATGTGAAGGTAGAGAAAGATCAGCTTACCTTGTTAGCCAGCTAGATGAATTTCTCTCACGACAGCCAATAATATAACTAAACTAAATGTAGCTGGCATACAAGTAATGTTTGACGGCCACATTGTTTACATAAAAAGTTAGCTAGCAGCAGTAATTACCCCACTATCAACCTCTTCCCCCTCAACAATCTGTCTCTCCTAGCTCTTCGTCTGATTCCTCAAAACGCAACTATATTTTACCCAGGTGTATTGCCCACTTAGTTTCAAGTAAGAAACATACTGTAGTTTTAATGAACCGCTAGTGTGTGCTAGGCATGTATTATCCACCTCATGTTACGAGACCTAGCTGGTGGTTTGTTTACATGTAGTAAAGTGAGACTATAATACAAATCTAGCGCTGACACCCTGTGTTGATAATGTTGAATTGCATATTAATTACCAGGATGAGACATACACCACATGACCAAAAGTATGTGGACACCTGCACGTCGAACAAAATCATTAGCATTAATATGGAGTTGGTCCCCCCTTTGCGGCTATAATAGGCTCCATTCCTTATTAGACTCCCGAGTGGCGCAGTGGTCTAAGGCACTGCATCGCAGTGCTAGCTGTGCCACTAGAGATCCTGGTTCGAGTCCAGGCTCTGTCGCAGCCGGACGCGACCGGGAGACCCATGGGCGGCGCACAATTGGTCCAGCGTCGTCCAAGATAGGGGAGGGTTTGGCCGGCAGGGATGTGGGTTCGTTTCCCACGGGGGCCAGTATGAAAAAAAAAAAAAAAAAAGGTAAAAAAAATAAATAAAAATGTATGCATTCACTAACTGTAAGTCGCTCTGGATAAGAGCGTCTGCTAAATGACTGAAATGTAATGAAATGTAATTCTCCTGGGAAGGCTTTCCACTAGATGTTCGAGCATTGCTGCGGGGACTTGCTTCCATTTAGCCAACAGCATTAGAGAGGTTGGGCATTGATGTTGGGCGATTAGGCCTGGCTTGTAGTCGGTGTTCCAATTCATTACAAAAGTGTTTGATTGGGTTGAGGTCAGGGCTCTGTGCAGGCCAGTCAAGTTTTTCCACACCGATCTCGACAAACCATTTCTGTATGGACCTCGTTTTGTGCACAGGAGCATTGTCATGCTGAAACAGGAAAGGGCCTTCCCAAACTGTTGCCACAAAGTTGGAAGCACAGAATCGTCTAGAATGTCATTGTATGCTGTATCGTTAAGAATTCCCTTCAGTGGAACCAAGGGGCCTTGCCCGAACCATATAAAACAGCCCCAGACCATTATTCCTCCTCCACCAAACTTTACAGTTGGCAGTATGCATTGTGGCAGGTAGCGTTCTCCTGGCATCCGCCGAACCCAGATTCGTCTGTCAGATTTCCAGATGGTGAAGCGTGATTCATCACTCCAGAGAACGCGTTTCCACTGTTCCAAAGTCCAATGGCGGCGAGCTTTACACCGCTTGTTGGCAGTATGCATTGGGGCAGATAGCGTTCCACAGACAATTTTTAAATCCTTCAGCACTATGCGATCCCGTTCTGTGAGCTTGTGTGGCCTACCATTTCGCGGCTGAGCCGTTGTTGCTCCTAGACGTTTCCACTTCACAATAACATCACATACAGTTGACTGGGGTAGCTCTAGCAGAGCAGAAATGTGACTTGTTGGAAAGGTGGCATCCTATGAAATAGCCGAATCCACTCATTTGAAGGGGTGTCCACATACTTTTGTATATACAGTGCATTCAGAATGTATCCCCTTGACTTTTCCATATTTTGTTACTTGACAGCCTTATTCTAAAATGGATTAAATTGTTTCCCCTCATCAACCTACACACAATACCCCATAATGACAAAGCAAAAACTGGTTTGTAGAAATGTGTGTACATTTATAAAAAATGAAAAACTGAAATATCACACTTACATAAGTATTCAGACCCTTTACACGGTACTTTGTTGAAACACCTTTGGCAGCGATTACAGCCTTGAGTATTCTTGGGTAAGACGCTACAAGCTTGGCACGCCTGTATTTGGGGAGTTTCTCCCATTCTTCTCTGCAGATCCTCTCAAGCTCTATCAGGTTGGATGGGGAGCGTCGCTACACAGCTATTTTCAGGTCTCTCCAGAGATGTTCGATCGGGTTCATGTCCGGGCTCTGGCTGGGCCACTCAAGGACATTCAGAGACTTGTCCCGAAGGCACTCCTGCGTTGTCTTGGCTGTGTGCTTAGGGTTGTTGTCCTGTTGGAAGGTGAACTTTCGCCCCAGTCTGAGGTACTGAGCGCTGTGGAGCAGGTTTTCATCAAGGATCTCTCTGTACTTTGCTCTGTTCATATTTCTCTCGATCCAGACTCTCAGTCCCTGTCGCTGAAAAACATCCCCACAGCATGATGCTGCCACCACCATGCTTCACCATAGGGATGGTGCCAGGTTTCCTCCAGACGTGATGCTAAGCATTCAGGCCAAAGAGTTCAATCTTGGTTTCATCAGACCAGAGAATCTTGTTTCTCATGGTCTGAGTCCTTTAGGTGCCTTTTGGCAAACTCCAAGCGGGCTGTCATGTGCCTTTTACTGAGGAGTGGCTTCCGTCTGGCCACTCTACCATAAAGGTCTGATTGGTGGAGTGCTGCAGAGATGGTTGTCCTTCTGGAAGGTTCTCTCATCTCCACAGAGACACTCTGGCGCTCAGTCAGTGACCATCAGGTTCTTGGTCACATCTGTGGTCCTCTGTAGCTCAGCTGGTAGAGCACGGCGCTTGTAACGCCAAGGTAGTGATTTCGATCCCCGGGACCACCCATACACAAAAGAAATGTATGCACGCATGACTGTAAGTCGCTTTGGATAAAAGCGTCTGCTAAATGACATATTATTATTATCCCTGACCAAGGCCCTTCTCCCCCAATTGCTCAGTTTTGCCAGGCAGCCAGCTCTAGGAAGAGTCTTGGTGGTTCCAAACTTTTTCCATTGACGGAGGCCACTGTGCTTTTGGGGACCTTAAATGCTGCAGAAGTTTTTTGGTACCCTTCCCCAGATCTGAGCCTCGACACAATCCTGTCTCGGAGCTCTACGGACAATTCCTTCGACCACATGGCTTGGTTTTTGCTCTGACATGCACTGTCAACTGTGGGACCTTCTACAGATAGGTTGTGTGCCTTTCCAAATCATGTCCAATCAATTGAATTTACCACAGGTGGACTCCAGTCAAGTTGTAGAAACATCTCAAGGATGAGCAATGAAAACGGGATGCACTTGAGCTCAATTTCAAGTCGCATAGCAAATGGTCTGAAATACTTATGTAAGTAAGGTAATTCTGTTTTTTATTTTTAAATATATTTGCTAAAATTTCTAAACCTGTTTTGGCTTTGTCATTATGGGGCATTGTGTGTAGATTGAGTATTTTTATTTAATCCGTTTTAGAATAAGGCTGTAATGTGGAAAAAGTTGAGGGGTCTGAATACTTTCCGAATGCAGTAGTGTATCATGACGCAAACAAATTGCAACTTTATTTCAATATTTTTTTTATTTTGAAATGAAATAACCTTCACATTTCTTTCTGCACACCCTCATGATAGTCATATTTGCTAATAATGTCTCTCTTGTGCATGTCATCATTAAGGCCTACCGTCATGACAAGGGTAGGGCTTGCACTAATCCATTTCATGACGGCATGCACTGTAGCTGTAGAAGTCTAATCTGGTATCCTTCAACATGGTTAGCCTCATTAATTGTCTAATGAAAAAGAAAAACCCACACACTGATATTGCCAGTATCAGCCTTTTCTTTTCTTTCAAGTTATTAGCAAATGATTCCCACACAAGTTATCTCAGAGGTGAGTGATTTTCCTATTTCTAATAGTATCATTTGAAATGGAGAAAACATCTCAACAAAATGTTAACGTGTGAGGATTTGCTAATCCTGTTTCAGTATAGAAATGACAAATGCATTGGTCATGCCCACGATGCCATTACCAATCCCATCATACTGTATGTCTGCATTGGGCATGCATGCCATAAATCATCTCACATCCATTGTAACCAAAAGGGTAGAGCACGGATAGTGGATGCAAGACAGAAATACCCTGGAGAGTGACCACAGTGAAGGGTCACTTTTACATGGACTGCAAAGTAGCCCTGTAATATATGAGTTCTGTCCCTGTATGGCTGACCGGGCCGGGACGCAAACTCTAATCCAATGACACTTGAAGCTAGCATGCCAACCACTGGAGAAGGACAGTGAGTGTAGTAGAATGAAGCAAATCGGCACAAAATTGCAGGAGGAGATCCTCCCGCAGCTGAGATGCTTACGGTATTAAAATATATTGTGCATATATTCATGATAGACCAGAGACACTACTTCAAGTCTCAGGGGGGATGACATCATAGTGGCTACTAGAACTCTCCTGCAGCTTACCTCTGCTACAGTCACACCCCTTTCACCACCAGCTACACCACCGACAGTATAACTCAGCCGCAGACTGTGATCTGAGTCAATGTAGCAGAATTAATGCCTACAAAATTAATTCTGTGGGTGCTAGATTGACTTAGTTCGCTCTGCTGGCTGCTGAGGTTGAGAAGGAGGTCAGTGAGTGTAACAGAGGGGTGAATGTGTAGCACGTGAGCTAGTTGACAGGTGAGTGCTAAGCTCTTTCTCAATTCATCTTTCCTCGCCTCCTTCTAAAAACCCATTGGAGAAGGTCAGAGGGGAGGGACCTTGTACCTTCTCCTCCAATACAGTTGCGATATAATACAGGTGAGTGGATAGGATGTGAGCAATCAAGGAAAGACAAAGTGAGGCAAAGCCCTAGTAGCCGTCGCGTGGTGCTGTCACCCACACTGAGACCTGAAGTAGTGTTAGCCTAACAAAGGTTATGGTTTTGTGGTTTTAGACATTAATCTTACTCCAAAACAAGACGATAGACTCTCAGATCCACCTCTACGCAGACGACACCATTTTGTATACATCTGGCCCTTCATTGGCCACTGTGTTAACAAACCTCCAAACGAGCTTCAATGCCATACAACAATCCTTCAGTAGCCTCCAACTGCTCTTAAACACTAGTAAAACTAAATGCATGCTTTTCAATCGAACGCTGCTGGCACCCGCCCACCCGACTAGAATCACCACTCTCGACGGGTCTGACCTAGAGTATGTGGACAACTACAAATACCTAAGTGTCTGGTTAGACTGTAAACTCAACTTCCAGACTCACATAAAGAATCTCCAATCCAAAGTTAAATCTAGAATCGGCTTCCTATTTCGCAATAAAGCCTCCTTCACTCATGCTGCCAAACATGCCCTCGTAAAACTGACTATCCTACCGATCCTTGACTTCGGCGATGTAATTTACAAAATAGCCTCCAACACTCTACTCAGCAAATTGGATGTAGTCTATCACAGTGCCATCCGTTTTGTCTCCAAAGCCCCATACACTACCCACCACTGTGACCTGTACGCTCTTGTTGGCTGGTCCTCACTACATGTTCGTCGTCAAACCCACTGGCTCCAGGCCATCTATAAATCACTGCTAGGCAAATCCCCGCCTTATCTTAGCTCATTGGTCACCATAGCAGCACCCACCCGTAGTCTGCGCTCCAGCAGGTATATCTCACTGGTCATTCCCAAAGCCAACACCTCCTTTGGCCGCCATTCCTTCCAGTTCTCTGCTGCCAATGACTGGAACGAATTGCAAAAATCTCTGAAGCTGGAGACTCTTATCTCCCTCAATAACTTTAAGCATCAGTTGTCAGAGCACCTTACCGATCACTGCACCTGTACACAGCCCATCCGAAATTAGCCCACCCAACTACCTCATCCCTATATTGTTATTTATTTTGCTCTTTTGCACCCCAGTATCTCTATTTGCACATAATCTCTTGCACATCTAGCATTCCAGTGTTAATACTATTGTAATTATTCTGCACTATAGCCTATTTATTGCCTTACCTCCATAACTTGCTACATTTGCACACACTGTATATATATTTTCTGTTGTATTTCTGACTTTATGTTTTTTTTTTTTACCCCATATGTAACTCTGTGTTGTTTTTATTGCACTACTTTGCTTTATCTTGGCCAGGTCGCAGTTGTAAATGAGAACCTGTTCTCAACTGGCTTACCTGGTTAAATAAAGGTGAAATAAAAAAAAAAAGTTACGTGAATAGTGTCTAATACAAATAATAAGCAGAATGCCAGGGTTGGGCCGGAACAGAAACCTGCACACCCAGTAGCTAGATCTCTGGGAGCAAGGTTGGCCATGCATTTTCTAGGTCTATGCATTAATACTTTTAACAGTATTTTTGTCATCCTACAACCAATTCTAAAAGTAAATCAAAGCATATACAACCCATTGGAGACATACCCTTTAGTCTCTCCAGGACTTGGGACCTTCATCCGCAGACATGGTGTAGCAGCTTCCACAGGTCTCTGCATCTGAGGTTAGGAAACATATAAATTAGACCAGGACTTACTTAATTATACTCAAGTGATATAACATTGGATATTTCGTTGCAATTGTGTTTTTGTATTGTCATATTTCTCTTTGGGACTGGAGATCTGTTCATTAGCTAGGTAGCCAACATTGTTTTTAGCAGATCAAGATAACGTTTGTCATTTAAAGAAAACAAATATTGGATGGCTGTCTATCCTATTTATATGTAGCTAGCTAGCTGACGTTACATATAATAGATGGTTAACTTGATAAGCAACTTTCCCCGTGTGCTACACATCATCCTGGCAGCGCCACCTCCTGCTGCTAGCGCTACCATCCATGCAGACAGTGCATGCCATGCTTCTTTGGGAAGTCTATCAACTTTAACTTTCAAAAATAGATGATTCCCTGGATGTAAGGACCATCCCACCCGCAAATACTATTGTAATTTTGACCTTGAGAAAACTAGACTAAGTTAGCTAGACTGTTTACCATCGCACTAGAACCTCTTTTGGGGTTCCCAGGTTCACTTCTGCTCGTTCTCAAAAAGCCGTTAAAAAGGTCTATACTTTCCAAAGTTTACCAGTACAGTATCAACTTTGCTTTATATAAATGGAATTGGTGTCATAGCAGTGTTTACCCTAGTCCTGTATACCTTGTAGCTTTACTCTTTTGCAGCCTGCCAAAGGCCTTGTATTGATTACAGGACTATGTTGTGCTGTTTATTACTGAGTGGGTAAGCTGTTTATGGATAAGGCAGATTTCTCTTCTCACAGCAAATCCACTTCCTTTTTTTGCTACAATGGCTTGTATTGTTAGAGTGCTCATGCAGTTTTTAGGTTATTCTCTAAGCAGTTGAGGTTTGCTGTTTTGCCCATGTGCACGGTTGGGCATCTTGGGTTGAGAACAGTGGACTTTGACTGTTTGACTAAACATTGCTGAGTGCACCTGTTTTTGTGTGAGAAAGAACCCCCTTATGTAATAAAACTGACTCTGGCAATGGAATAACTGTGTAGAAACACTGGTTACTAGAGAAAAGCATTATTTTCTTCATTCTTGCCTCACTGTTTACCAATTGACTCAATGAAGTTCTCTCCGCTGCCCTGTCTCTGTCCTCTCTCACTCAGATTCCATTCTACAATGGCTACGTTTGACAGTCGAATGAAACAGGTGCGTGATAGACCTATCTGTCATTACTATATTACAACAGTAGTCACTAATCCTGCTCCCAGAGAGTTTTTCTTCTTTACCCAGAGCTAATACTCTTGATTTAGTCTTTTGGTGCTGGTTTGGAACAAAAGCCTGCACAAAGCCTGTAGCTTTTGGTGAACATATTCAATATTAGGCCTCAATCTCATTTTGTGGATTTGGCCTATATATTTGTATTTTCTTGAATGACTGAAGAAGTTGGGTGATATTTCTGCTGAAAGGTTTCCTATCCTGTGGCCTCATTGTTCTTGTGTAAAAAATATATACAGTACCAGTCAAGTTTGGACACACCTACTCATTCAAGGGTTTTTCTTTATTTTTACTATTTTCTACATTGTAGAATAATAGTGAAGACATCAAAACTATGAAATAACACTTATGGACTCATGTAGTAACCAAAAAAGTGTTAAACAAATCAAAATATATGTTGAGGTTTTTCAAATAGCCACCCTTTGCCTTCATGACAGCTTTGCATTCTCTCAACCAGCTTCCTGAGGTAGTCACCTGGAATGCATGTCAATTAACAGGTGTGCCTTCTTAAAAGTTAATTTGTGGAATTTCTTTCCTTCTTAATGCGTTTGAGCAAATCAGCTGTGTTGTGACAAGGTAGGGGGGTATACAGAAGATAGCCCTCTTTGGTACAACACCAAGTCCATATTATGGTAAGAACAGCTCAAATAAGTAAAGAGAAATGACAGTCCATCATTACTTTAAGACATGAAGGTCAGTCAATCCGGAACATTTCAAGAACTTTGAAAGTTTCTTCAAGTGCAGTCGCAAAAACCATTAAGCGCTATGATGAAACTGGCTCTCATGAGGACCGCCACAGGAATGGAAGACCCAGAGTTACCTCTGCTGCAGAGGATAAGTTCATTAGAGTTACCAGCCTCAGAAATTGCAGCCCAAATAAATGCTTCAGAGTTCAAGTAACAGACACATCTCAACATCAACTGTTCAAAGGGGACTGTGTGAATCAGGCCTTCATGGTCGAGTTGCTGCAAAGAAACCACTACTAAAGGACACCAATAAGAAAAGACCTGCCTGGGCCATGAAACACAATCAATGGACATTAGAAATTTGGTCTGGAGTCCAAATTGCCGTGTCTTTGTGAGATGAACGGATGATCTCCGCATGTGTGGTTCCCACCGTGAAGCATGAAGGAGGAGGTGTTATGGTGTGGGGGTGCTTTGCTGGTGACACTGTCTGTGATTTATTTAGAATTCAAGGCACACTTAACCAGCATGGCTACTAAAGCATTCTGCAGCGACATGCCATCCCATCTGGTTTGGGCTTAGTGGGACTATCATTTGTTTTTCAACAGGACAATGACCCAACACACCTCCAGGCTGTGTAAGGGCTATTTGACCAAGAAGGAGAGTGATGGAGTGCTGCATCAGATGACCTGGCCTCCACAATCCCCCGACCTCAACCCAATTGAGATGGTTTGGGATGAGTCGGATGGCAGAGTGAAGGAAAAGCAGCCAACAAGTGCTCAGCATATGTGGGAACTCCTTCAAGACTGTTGGAAAATCATTCCAGGTGAAGCTGGTTGAGAGAAAGCTGTAATCAAGGCAATGGGTGGCTATTTGAAGAATCTCAAATATAAAATATATTTTGATTTGTTTAACACTTTTTTTGGTTACTACATGAGTCCATAGGTGTTATTTCATAGTTTTGATGTCTTCACTATTATTCTACAATGTAGAAAATTGTAAAAATAAAGTAAAACCCTTGAATGAGTAGGTGTGTCCAAACTTTTGACTGGGACTGTGTATAGAAACCACACACATCCCTAAGGCACACTTCTCCTCTGAACAACACTTTTGTTTTAGGGGGTTTTGAAGGAGTTTGTCCGTGTCTGGGTCCAAGATCCACAGTTCCACAAAGATGACTTCTGGCACACGCACATCGACTACGAGATCTGTTTACATGTGAGTACTGTATTTGCATGGCACGCTCCGCTTGATTAGCGTCATCTTATCATCATTAAACAATAACATTTATCTTCTGCTTCTGATATAATGAGGATTCTGAGGAGACTTACTGGCAACCTCTACCTTCCTGTCTGTTCTTCCTGCTTCCTGTGTGTAGACCAATAGCATGTGTTTTAGGAAGAAGACATCCTGTGTGCGTAGGCGGTACAGTGAGTTTGTTTGGCTCCGCCAGCGTCTGCAGGACAACGCTATGCTCATGTACGTATAACCCTGGGATACTTCACTGATGGCCCTCTTAACTGCATAATGTGTTCACTCCTGAAGCAATGATGCGGACACAGGGTATGCACTTGCCCATTTGTATACTTATCAGGGGTTGACTATTCACATTGTATGAAGTCCAAATGTATGACTAGAGTTATACATTTTTTTTTAAATAATGTTTTGTGTATCCAAATAAGGTGTTACAAATGTGTTGTCCCTTTCCAGAGAGTTGCCCAAATTACCTCCCTGGAACCCGTTCTTCAGTCTGAACAACCCCACTCAGGTCAACCAGCGGATGAAGGGGCTGCAGGAGTTTCTAGAGATGTGAGTCCTCATCTATTCCTCTCCTGTTCCCTTCTCACCCTCAGCCTTATGAATGACCACCCGTTTGTGCATGTTCAAAAGGCTTGACGGGATGAGCTAGAATCTAGATATAGCCCATTGTTGGGTCTGATGCAACCAATGTCAGTTTGCCAGATGTTTTCCTACCTCTAGTCGTCAGGTCAAGCAGTCCATATCAATCTGTGGTGTAGATCCCCTTGTGCGCATTAGGAAAAATTTGCTGGCGCAGGCCTCAATCCCAAATGAATGGCAATCTAATTCCATCTAATTAATTCCGTTTTTTTCCTCCTGTATTTTGACATTTGTTTTGGAAACCCTCTGCTTGCCCTGTATAAGAAGTTATACCCATAGTTTTATGGCACCAAACGCCATCTTGTGGCTACTTCATTAATTTCCTCCACTCCACACTTGTAATGCGTTGAAACAGAAAACATTGCTTACTGATGACCAGGAGTGAAAGTAAGCCGGACATATGACGTCCCGGCAATATATGAGCCTATCACAATAATTAAAACAAGATGTCAAAAAAAACTGTATGCTTTTATAACATTACCCACTGGGCACAAACGTCAGTTCAACGTCTTCCACGTTGGTTCAACGAAATGTCATTGAAATGACGTGACGCCACGTTGATTCAACCTGTGGGTATTTATCATGTCAGCCATAGAGCTGGAACGATAAACTGAAAATGATCGACACTGACCATACGGATCACTTATTGCTGATATCCTTCATTACGATAAGTAGCCTATACTAGAGAAATGTTAAGTTTGAAATGAAAAAGGTTTTCTAATATGGGTTAATGGGACAAATGGGACAATTGATGGCTACAACCATCAAAGTAGAAGTTAAAATTATAATAAAAATGTATGTTAAACTTATCGTTCTGTTGATCGTTATTGCATAAATTCAGGCAATTTATCGCATAATGGTATTTGTCCATATTGCCACGCTCTGGTCAGCCGCATGAAAAATGTACTTGAAAACGGGTGGTGTGCTCTAAAATGCGGTGTGGTAGAACACTGACGTTTTTTCCAAGGCAGAGATGACTGACGTGCGCAGACCGCAGTAGACTCATCAGTTCAGGCTAAAAGTGTAGGCTTAATGACAATCAGCAACTGTCATTACACTTTTTGGTGTTTTGAAGAGGTTTCTTTCCATTCATCAAATGGCGGGTGCACGTAGCACTGTTTGGCTGCTGGGATTAATTTGTGAGTGGACAAACCTGCGCGGGTAGCCTGTTTGACAATCAGATGAAAACATCATGACTGGTGTTTATGCCACATTTTAAAAGGTAATACATTTTAAATTACAAATATTTACTACTAGGCCTACAGAGATCCTATTAAATGAATAGGGATTCTATTATGTATTTCTATACAAATGTTTTGTGCACACGCTCACACATAGGAGGTTCCATACCGGGAAGAAATGAAATCCACTTTCACCTGCTGAGACTACAATCTCCTTCTCTCTTCATTTCTCCTGTTGTAGTGCTTTGACATAGGGTACCAGAGCGCACAGAATAAAAATTCATTCAACCTCCTACCACACACTGTTATAATGTCTGTAACATTGAGTACTGATTACTTCAAACTGAAAATAAGACTTCTATGGTGTTCTTGATAGTTGTATGTATCTACTGCTAGTTTTTTGGCTGGCGTTCTTAATGATTCATTTCATTCATTGGGTAAATCTTTATCTTCTCATCATCAGCGTCCTCCAGGACCCTCTGCTGCTGTCTGACAGTAGAGTGCACCTGTTCCTCCAATCCCAGCTGAGCATGACCAAGATGGAGGCGTGTGTCTCGGGCCAGACACGCTACACAGTGGGCCAGGCCATCCAAATGTGTAGTGACTGTCACCGTACACGCTTCCCCATAGAGAAGAGCAGCAAGGTGTACTGCGACTCGGACTGCGAAAGGTAAGCGTACGGATTGAGCGATTTTGGTTTTTGCAATGTCATCCGTTGATTGACTCACAACTAAAAATGCACAATAATGCACATAAAGTTGATCAGCTGAACTGTCGATGGAGAAACGATGCAAGCCAAAATGGGCACATTACCTTTTACTGATTTGAGTGCTCTCATACTCTCCTCTCTGCCTCTCCAGCACCACGTCATCAGGTCTGGGCCACAGCCACGACTCAGGGGTCCCCCACAGCCCCAGCCCCCTACCCTGTGACCGCAGCACTTGTGAAGACTGTGACGGAAACCTAACCATCAGGGATGGAGGATTTTTCAGCGGTCTGTCAGAGTCCTCGTGACCAGGAACACATAGAGCCCTGACATACACATACACGCACAAAAGGGCTGTTTCTTGGACAAATATTCAGCCAAGTCCTGCACTAAAAATCATGCTAAATGATTGAAAGTGCTTTTCAGTCCAGGAATAGGCATAATCTTTTTCCTGGAAGCCGCCCCAAAGACTCTGTTTGCTGCTGTTCGAGGTGCACCTCTCAAACCTCTGAAGATGAGTAGAAAGGCCTTTTTTTTACGTGGTTCTCTGTTCGCATTCTCTCTGCGTCCCCTATCGGTCTTTTAACATGTCTGAGCTATATATTTTCTTAAAGGATATATGTTATTATATTGATGCACCCACTATTGTGGACTGACAAGTGTTGCTAGTGTGGTGTCGAGAAAACGTTGCTGAGATGCTGTGAGAACAAGAATTCCGCTGACACTGATATAAATAAACCTTTATAATCAAAGGACAAAGTGTTACAGCTTCAATTTACAGACATCTGCAGAATATCTGGAGAACAACAACCCCAATCTGTAATATGTTGTTCTGTCCTCCTTTGTTTTAACCAAGTATTTATATCCTATGCCCTATGTAACATAATATGGGTGTTTTCCCTACCGACCAATCCCAGGAGGCCACCTAACAGACTTCCTCGGCTTTAGGGTGCCCCTATAGAACTACTCCCCAGATGCTCCCTTTAAGCTGAGTCAACATCCTCTAAAACCATTTGAAACCATTAGCAAAGTCATACATTCCTCAGATACCACACTAGTGAACGAGTCTCTTCTCCAAAACGGAAAGTTGTCTTAATGCAATATCTTAGTCTTAATCTCTAACTTGTGCCTTACAGTTAAAAAAATAATAATGATTTATCAGTTAACCTGCAATGGTACTGGGAAATATTCTTAAATGATAAATTATACTTTATTTTTTATTTGCACTATTAAACTGTTCTAAGGAGTGTTGTATGTGTTGCACTTTTTAAAAAAAAGATTTATAAAATACTTTTAAATGGAGTATTCCAAGTATCAATAAATATTGTTTTTTGAAGAACTAACTTGATGGTTGATTGACTTTGTGGCTGGTGTCATCGTCTGTGCCCGTTGTGAAATTCTGGAATATTCAGCAAGTCTTTTTGGTTGAAATGTGCTTTGGTTTCTTGTCTCTTCTGCCAACAAATAATGTCTTATTTTCGTTATGTTAAAGGTTATCCATGGGCTTTCCTTCAATGTTAAGTTCCGTACATACACTACATGACCAAAAGTATGTGGACACCTGCTCGTCGAACATCTCATTCCAAAATCATGGGCATTAATATGGATTTGGTCCCCCCCTTTTGCTGCTTTAACAGCCTCCACTCTTCTGGGAAGGCTTTCTGCTAGATGTTGGAACATTGCTGCGGGAACTTGCTTACATTTAGCCACGAGCATTAGTGAGGTTGGGCACTGATGTTGGGCGATTAGGCCTGGCTTGCAGTCTGCGTTCCAATTTATCCCAAAAGTGTTCGATGGGGTTGAGGTCAGGGCTCTGTGCAGGCCAGTCAATTTCTTCCACACAGATCGACAAACCATTTCTGTATGGACCTCGTTTTGTGCACGGGAGCACAAACGGTTGCATGTCAATGTATGCTGTAGTGTTAAGAATTCCCTTCACTGGAACTAAGGGGCCTAGTCCAAACCATGAAAAACAGCCCCAGACCATTATTCCTCCTCCACCAAACTTTACACTTGGCAGTATGCATTGGGGCAGATGGTGTTCGACAGACGATTTTTACGCACTTCAGCACTTGCGATCCAGTTCTGTGAGCTTGTGTGGCCTACCACTCCTCGACCCAATCCTGTCTCGGAGCTCTACGGACAATTCCTTCGACCTCAAGACTTGGTTTTTGCTCTGACATGCACGATCAACTGTGGGACCTTTTTATATAGACAGGTGTGTGCCTCAATTGAATTTACCACAGGTGGACTCCAAGTTATAGAAACATCTCAAGGATGATCAATGGAAACAGGATGCAGCTGAGGTCAATTTCGAGTCTCATAGCAAAGGGTCTGAATACTTATGTACGTGTTATGAGTAGTGATTAAGGCAGCCCCCCGCACCTCTCTGATTCAGAGGCGTTGGGTTAAATGCGGAAGACACATTTCAGTTGGATGCATTCAGTTGTACAACTGACTAGGTATCCCCCTACCCTTTCCCTTATAAATAATTTAGTTGGGTTTTGGATGCCACACTAGATGTACTGTGGTATCAGCCCAGTAGAGGGTGTTTTAACATCTAAAATGAGCTTCATAGGAGATAAAACCAGTTCAGTGTATTCATCCCCTTCACATCTTCACAATGTGTCTGATTTTGTAAATGGTGAAGTCAAAAGAATCCTGAAACTATGGTGTATAGATGTAGGTTTTCTGGGTCAGTTGTACCATGGTGTTGACTGGTTCTGGGGTACGTTGTGTTGTGGGTTTGAATCCCGGGTCCGCCGTGGTAGGGATGGATGGACAGTGTTCTATAGTACATCTCCTTGCCAACCTTTGTCCTCTAGCTCTATCTGGTTCTATCTCACACATGCTGCGTAGAGATCAAATCAAAATCTAATTGTATTTGTCACATGCGCTGAGTACGAGTATAGACTTTAATGTGAATGCTTGCTAATGAGCCGTTACCAACGATGCAGAGTTAAATAATAATACAATAAACACTAACAGGAGGAATAAAATACACAAGATAATAGTATGAACTTTCTGTACAGCAAAAGTCAAGATCATCATGAAAGAAGTCACTAAATAGCAAATTAATAATAAATAGCAAAGTTGAGTTGGAACTCGTAAGATGTAGTCCTTCTCCGTTGGCACCATCTTTCATGTCTTGAGCTCCGTGAGTATTTATCCCCTGACAGGAGAAGGGGGCAGCATATGGTGGTTGGATGTACCAGAGGGGTTGTCTTCTTTTCTTATGGAAGGTGTGTTTGTTTTCTCCCTGGGTGTGTGTGTGTGGTCTCCCTGGGTGTATGTCTGGCAGAGCGCAGGCTGTGCTGTGATTGGGGTGTGCTGACAGGATGTGTTTCATGGCTGCTGGCTAATGTCACTTTCCCTCTCACAAAGACAGGCCAGCAGCCTGAACACACCTACCTGTGTGTGTGTGTGTGTTCTTTCTGCTGTACTAGAGCTTGGGGGGGGGGGGGGGGGGCGTGTTTGAGTGAGTATCTATTTGGGGAGTGTAGGAATATCAGACAGCACATACATTGAAAGTGGGGGAAACAGGTGAAAGCTCATTAAATAAGACTGCATCTGTCGCCCCCCCTTCTGTCCCGTGTCCTGACAACGCTGCCCACTTTAACCAAAAATCTGTCCAGCCCCCCCAGCCCGTATTGGTCTCCTCTCTCTTGGTCCCTCAAGCCTATAGTCTGTAATGGCGCTGTCTGAGGATAAGAGTCACTACTCTGCAGCTCTACTGATATTCAGAGGACTCTGTCACACACATCACAAAGAGTGATATTCAAACTCAGTACAGTTTTTTGTTTGACCTTATCAATGTTGACACCCTCAGGGGCAGATGCACAAGCGATTGCACACACACAGACACACACACATGCGCACACAAACAGTTTTATTCCTCCAGGGCCTATAGTACATTTTCTGATCAAATCAAATGCTGCTGCAACGTCCTCAAGGGAAGGGTGTGTGTTTATTTGCATGTGAGAGTGTGTGTGTAAATTCCGATATTGAGTATTCATGGTAAGTGTATTTCAGCACAGTAATTTATAACTCAATTTTCAGTGTGCATCGAGGCACTCCTTACCTCCAAAACACAAACTCCAACCCATTTGAAGAAAATCTATCTGATACTTGTTCTTAATTATTTTTTTTATTTTTTCATTGCATGATGTGAAATAAGTTATTGCTAAGAGAATTTGTAATCTTTTTTGTTGGATTGATGCTGTTAGTGTTACATTTCTACAGAATATTTTATTTATTTGTTCAATTATTCCTCAAAGCAATTAGGGTGTCTAGTGAATTGTGAACACGTTGCACTGCGTCGCCCGACGTGCCAGGCTGGCGTGATACTTAATTGTTTATCACAGTCAAGACTCTGGGCAGGTGACTGGCTTTCTAGGCGAAAGATGACTTTTCACAGTTGATATTGCACATCTTATATTTTCACAGTTGATATTTCACGTTCGGGTGGGGGAGTCCTGTACCCTGTGTCTGTGTTACATATGTATTTGTGTAATGGAGGGAGACAAAATAAAAACGTATTTTATGTTTTACATTTTGAACCATTCTAATTTCAGAGATGAAATGTCGAACTATGAATATCAAATATCCCCCAATATTCATTTTTCACGAGTTTAAGGATCAGACATTGAAATGGGTTTAGAATATTTATTGAGGATATGTAAGGAATGTGAGTGAGCATTCAGGAAGAGGAATAAGAGTGGACTGGATCCAGGGGGTGAACTCTTTAGAGTTAGGCTAGTAGACACCATCCTCTGGCTGTTGGAGTTAGGCTGCTGTGGTGATGGCAATCCCCCCCAAGAGATCCTTGGAAGAACCTAAGAGATACTAGATAGAAGGGGAGGAGGAGGGATGCAGCACTTGATAAGGCTAGTCATTCACAGTGATGTGCACAGCAGAACAAAGAGGAAGTGTATTTGTTTGGTCAGGTTTAGAGTGTGGAGGCTGATTCGCAATGAGTAGCAGTAGTGGTGGAAAAAGTACTCAATTGTCATACTTGACTAAAAGTAAGGATACCTTAATAGAAAATGACTCAAGTAAAAGTCACCCAGTAAAATTCTACTTGAGTAAAAGTATCTGGTTTTAAATGTACTTACATACAGTGGTGGAAAGTGTACTCAATTGTCATACTTGAGTAAAAGTAAATGTTGTACATCAAATTCCTTATATTAAGCAAACCAGATGGCACGATTTTCTAGTTCTCTTTTTTTACAGACAGACAGGGGCACACTCCAACACTCAGATATAATTTACAAATGCAGTATTTGTGTATAGTGAGTCTGCCAGATCAGAGGCAGTAGCGATGTCAACGCGTTATATTGATAGGTGCATGAATTGGACCATAATTCTGTCCTTCCTGAGAATTCAAAATGTAACAAGTACTTTTGGGTGTCAGGGAAAATGTATGGAGTAAAAAGTACATTCTTTTCATTAGGAATGTAGTGGAGTAAAGGTAAAAGTTTGTCAAAAATAATAAAGTAAAGTACAGATCCCCCAAAAAAGTATTTTTCCTTAAGTACTTTACACCACTGAGTAGCATCTGATGCTTGTTGAGGAGCTGCTTTCAAGGCAGCTAGTCTATCGACGCATCTAAGTAACAAAATAAAAAAATCCCCATAACAATCCATCAGTTTAAGCTAGAGATATCAGGTTTTTTGCATGGGCTGCATCTCAATCCACCGCATCCACCTATGTCGGTGTGACGGAGAAGTCCGTCACTGGCTGCAGGCAGCATTTGGTAAGCTAACACAACCACACATAGTCATCTCTCCCTCCCAGCTCCGTGTTCAGCTACGTTAGCAATGTGGGTCGACACACAAGTTAACCTAGCGATCTCAGTTCATACATTACACACATTATTCTTACCTCGCTTCAGTAACAGTTTGGTGAGGTTTAAAGAATACGCAGACAAGCTTTCATGTTTAATTTAAGTGATGGTTATTGTACTTATCAAGGTTTTGGATGAGCGCTCTGTTTGTTTCTGTTCCTCTCTCTCCATCTCTGTAGCTTCCAGGTATGCTGGAATAAGGACCGGAGCTATGGCAATCGGGCTGGCTTTGTAGTGCATGTCCCGAATTGTGAGTCCTCGTGAATGGGTGTATTGGAAGACACCATGTCAGGAGTGGTGGAGTTATGTAAATGTATTATATTAATATATTAAGTGCTATAAGGAGTTATGACTAGATGAATTAATGAATGAGTTTGGAATGTTCTGATGGGAGGGGCTTCCCCCTACATAATGAGCCTCTTTATCAGTTCAAAGGGGGGATTTTTCCATTGATATGTTGATAGGGCAGCACTAGTTAGCTGACCCCATAATTTATGTGTATACTTTTGGGGCAGTACAGGTTTTTTGGGAATCACTATGTAAATAAACACCTTTGCACAGAAGTGCTTTTGCGGCTCCGCCATCGTTTATTTCGTTTAAGTTTAATATAGGCTTACCTTTCAGTTAAGGTTTTTTAGTTTAGCCTTCTGGCCTACTCTACGTGACAGTTGTCCTTCTGCCTCTGCGGTGGAAGGTTGCCGAGCTACAGCGATGTTTGTCAGACCATGAGACATCCCGAAAATCGGTCTTCTCCCGAACACGTCTGTAGCGTCCGACCCCCACAAGTACTCTACGACACCCATAAGTGTCACAGGACACGTCTGAAGGTAACCCATACAAACAAATGGAAGTATGGAGGTAGTTTTGTGCCAACAATAATAAGTACGTGTCCAAAATACAAAAATATTTCCTGACCTTTCTTATATCTCCTAGATATAGGACACTTCAAAACCTTATTCCGTATGATTTATTTTTGGACTGTCTTTTGCCATTTATTAATGTATTATTCAATGCGTTTCTATGGCCTATAGTAGTAAAGGCCAAATTCAATATTTGATCAAATCATTTTTTTATACCTAAAGGGGTTCTAAAATTCTCAATCAAATAGCTAAATGGTACCTGGTATGACCATTTTAAAACAATTCCATATGTTAGCTTAAACCCTCCTATCTAACTACTATCAACACTCATCAGCAAGCTTTCCAACTGTCCATCCAAATCCACTGCCTTGTCTACTAGTATATTCCCAACAGTTATCTAGAACAGTAGCAGTGGGATGACCAACCTCACAGCTTTCCAGTCTAAGCCAATAAGCTAACAACAATTTTTATGGGATATGTCCAAAGGCATCTCTCCTGCCTCTGTTGATTTAAATGCACCAATACATATCCTTAAAGCTCTATACTGAATTCTGTCCAGCCTCTGAAGGAAAGTATTCGCCACTGTCCATAAACTATGCACCCATTATCAATTGCCGTTCTGATCAGAGCTCTATAGCTATCTATAAGTGATTGTCTTTCAGCACCAGAGACCGAGAGCATAAGATTCACCCCCTTCTTACACTTTGTTACAACATTAATTACATTATCTTTCCATGTCTATCTCTAATTGAACCATAAACCCCAATATTTGAACAGAAACCCTACCCATAGGCTGTCCATGCAAAACAACTGCTTATCATCAGCAACTTTCTTCTTTGAGAAGAACATACAGCAAGACTTCGCCACTGATCATTTAAATCACCAGTCAATCGACCATCTTTCAACAGCCAATATAGCTTGTTGAATTGATTTGATCATGAGAGACTGTTTGTTACAGGCAATATGCTTTGTGGACTTCACCGGACAGAGGTTGCTCTCCAGTTTTGTGATGAAACAAAGGTGTGGTTGAATTTTTTCTGCCACTGTGTCTAACAGGTTATAGAGCAAACAACACAATTATCACAACACATAGGTTGTAATATGGCTTTTCTTTTCTGGCTAGGCTTCTCCAGTGATTTGACCCACGCACTGCTACTGTTAGAAAGGCCTGTTGATGTTTGTGCTGCCTCTGTCCCTTCCGGGATCTTGAGTGCAGCGACCTTACATTTATCAGTGAGTGAAGTAGGTGAGAAATGGAAGGTGGTTCCTTGGTGGACTGACAATTTTACTGCGGCTATTCAAGAAAGAAATAGGGCCTACAGAGTATTACCGTAGGTCTTTGACTCCAGCCATTTATATATCAATTCCAGTCGTACTTTATCAAAAGCCTTTTCAAAGTCAGCTATGAATAGCAGGCCTGGTTTCCCAGATTTTTTATAGTGTTCTATTGTTTCCAGTACTTGTCTTATATTATCTCCAATGTATCATCCATTTAAAAAACCTGTCTGATTAGGATGAATAATATCCGACAATACCTTTTTAATTCTATGCACTATGCATTTTGATATAATTTTTGAATCCCAACACTGAAGTGTAAGGGGCCTCCAATTGCTTAAATGGACTGGATGTTTATATTTACCACCTGGGGCCTGTTTCAGTAATAGTGAAATCAGACCTTCTTGTTGAGTATCAGATAATCTACCATTTATATAGGAGTGGTTAAAACATGCTAATAACGGTCCTCTGAATACATCAAAAAAGGTTTGATACACCTCAACTGGTATGCCATCCAGCCCTGGAGTTTTCCCGGACTTAAAGGCTTTAATTGCATCAAGAAGTTCCTCCTCTGTAATTTGGCCTTCACATTAGTCTTTCTGTACAGCTGTTAATTTTACATTATTAATAAAAAACAATCAATTTCGGTTAGTGGAGACGGAGGAGACTGAAACGAAAATATATGCTTAAAGTACTTTGCTTCCTCTTTCAAAAAAGAATTAGGTGAATCATGGTTGACTCTGTCATTTTAGCAAGTTATTTTTGGTAGCATTTCTACAGTATGTTGAAGATTAAAACATAATTTGGTGCATTTTTCCCCATATTCCATCCAGTTCGCTTTATTTTAATAAAATATTACACTTGATCTTTCTTGAATAAGTTCCTCCAGTTATTTTTGTTTTTCCTCTAACTTATTCTGTGGCTCTATGGTACAGTTTTTATTGCTATCTATCTGTACGGTTAGTCCCTCTATTTCTGTTATGAATTATTTAGACCTAAATTGCTTCTGTTTTAAAGATGAGTATTGAATTGCATGGCCTCTAAAGGCACATTTACAACTGTCCCATACAACTAGGGGATCTGATGTACCTACAGTGCCTTTGGAAAGTATTCAGAACCCTTGACTTTTTCCATATTTTGTTATGTTAAACCCTTATTTTAAAATGGATTTAAAAAAAAATATGTTACTCAGCAATCTACACACAATACCCCATAATGACAAAGTGAAAACAGGTTTTTAGAAATCTTTGCAGAAATTTTGCAGAAAAAAACAGAAATACCTTATTTACATAAGTACTCAGACCCTTTGCTATGAGACTTGAAATTGAGCTCAGGTGCATCCTGTTTCCATTGATCATCCTTGAGATGTTTCTACAACTTGATTGGAGTCTAACTGTGGTAAATCCAATTGATTGGACATGATTTGGAAAGGCACACACCTGTCTATATAAGGTCCCACAGTTGACAGTGCATGTCAGAGCAAAAACCAAGCCATGAGGTCGAAGGAATTGTCCGTAGAGCTCCGAGACAGGATTGTGTCGAGGCACAGATCTGGGGAAGGGTACCAAAAACATTCTGCAGCATTGAAGATCCCCAAGAACACAGTGGCCTCCATCATTCTTAAATGGAAGAAGTTTTGAACCACCAAGACTCTTCCTAGAGCTGGCCGCCCGGCCAAACTGAGCAATCGGGGGAGAAGGACCTTGGTCAGGGAGGTGACCAAGAACCCGATGGTCACTCTGACAGAGCTCTAGAGGTCCTCTGTGGAGATGGGAGAACCTTCCAGAAGGACAACCATCTCTGCAGCACTCCACCAATCAGGCCTTTATGGTAGAGTGGCCAGACGGAAGCCACTCCTCAGTAAAAGGCATGACAGCCTGCTTGGAGTTTGCCAAAAGGCACCTAAAGACTCTGACCATGAGAAACAAGATTCTCTGGTCTGATGAAACCAAGATTGAACTCTTTGGCCTTAATGCCAAGCGTCACGTCTGGAGGAAACCTGGCACCATCCCTACGGTGAAGCATGGTGGTGGCAGCATTATGCTGTGGAGATGTTTTTCAGCGGCAGGGACTGGGAGACTAGTCAGGATCGAGGCAAAGATTAATGGAGCAAAGTACAGATAGATCCTTGATGAAAACCTGCTCCACAGTGCTCAGAACCTCAGACTGTGGTGAAGGTTCACCTTCCAACAGGACAACGACTCTAAACACAAAGCCAAGACTACGCAGGAGTGGCTTCGGGACAAGTCTCTGAATGTCCTTGAGTGGCCCAGCCAGAGCCCGGACTTGAACCCGATCGAACATCTCTGGAGAGACCTGAAAATAGCTGTGCAGCAACTGTCCCCATCTAACCTGACAGAGCTTGAGAGGATCTGCAGAGAAGAATGGGAGAAACTCCCCAAATACAGGCGTGCCAAGCTTGTAGCGTCTTACCCAAGAATACTCAATGCTGTAATCGCTGCCAAAGGTGCTTCAACAAAGTACTGAGTAAAGGGTTTGAATACTTATGTAAAAGTATTCATCCCCCTTCGCGGTTTTCCTATTTTGTTGCATTACAACCTGTAATTTAAATGGATTTTTATTTGGATTTCATGTAACGGACATACACAAAATAGTCAAAATTGGTGAAGTGAAATGAAAAAAATAACTTGTTAAAAAAAATTATACAAAGAAATAACGGAAAAGTGGTGCGTGCATATGTATTCACCCCCTTTGCTATGAAGCCCCTAAATAAGATCTGGTGCAACCAATTACCTTCAGAAGTCACATAATTAGTTTAATAAAGTCCACCTGTGTGCAATCTAAGTGTCACATGATCTGTTCTGAAAGGCCCCAGAGTCTGCAACACCACTAAGCAAGGGGCACCACCAAGCAAGCGGCGCCATGAAGACCAAGGAGCTCTCCAAACAGGTCAGGGACAAAGTTGTGGAGAAGTACAGATCAGGGTTGGGTTATAAAACAATATCCAAAACTTTGAACATCCCACTGAGCACCATTAAATCCATTATTAAAAAATTGAAAGAACATGGCACCACAACAAACCTGCCAAGAGAGGGCAGCCCACCAAAACTCACGGACCAGGCAAGGAGGGCATTAATCAGAGAGGCAACAAAGAGACCAAAGATAACCTTGAAGGAGCTGCAAAGCTCCACAGTGGAGATTGTAGTATCTGTCCATAGGACCACTTTAAGCTGTACACTCCATAGAGCTGGGCTTTACGGAAGAACGGCCAGAAAAAAACAATTTCTAAAAGAAAAAAATAAGCAAACACGTTTGGTGTTCGCCAAAAGGCATGTGGGAGACTCCCCAAACATATGGAAGAAGGTACTCTGGTCAGATGAGACTAAAATTGAGCTTTTTGGCCATCAAGGAAAACACTATGTCTGGTGCAAACCCAACACCTCTCATCCCCCCAATAACACCATCACCACAGTGAACCATGGTGGTGGCAGTATCATGTCTGGTGCAAACCCAACACCTCTCATCCCCCCAATAACACCATCACCACAGTGAACCATGGTGGTGGCAGTATCATGCTGTGGGGATGTTTTTCATCGGCAGGGACTGGGAAACTGGTCAGAATTGAAGGAATTATGTATGGCGCTAAATACAGGGAAATTCTTGAGGGAAACCTGTTTCAGTCTTCCAGAGATTTGAGACTGGGACGGAGGTTCACCTACCAGCAGCACAATGACCCTAAGTATACTGCTAAAGCAACACTCGAGGGGAAACATTTAAATGTCTTGGAATGGCCTAGTCAAAGCCCAGACCTCATTCCAATTTAGAATCTGTGGTATGACTTAAAGATTGCTGTACACCAGCGGACCCATCCAACTTGAAGGAGCTGGAGCAGTTTTGCCTTGAAGAATGGGCAAAAATCCCAGTGGCTAGATGTGCCAAGCCTATAGAGACATATCCCAAGAGACTTGCAGCTGTAATTGCTGCAAAAGGTGGCTCTACAAAGTATTGACTTTGGGGGGGTGAATAGTTATGCACGCTCAAGTTTTCTGTTTTTTTGTCTTATTTCTTGTTTGTTTCACCCCAAAAAATATTTTGCATCTTCAAAGTGGTAGGCATATTGTGTAAATCAAATGATACAACACCCCCAAAAAATCAATTTTAATTCCAGGTTGTAAGGCAACAAAATAGGAAAAATGCCAAGGAGGGTGAATACTTTTGCAAGGCACTGTATAACCAGGGCTGGCATAAAACATTTTTTTGGCAAGCAATTATTATTTGGGGAAACAATTATTGTGATTCATCCTATACTGTCCCCAACATCATTACCCCATTGCAACATATGTGGGATACAGTGGGGAAAAAAAGTATTTAGTCAGCCACCAATTGTGCAAATTCTCCCACTTAAAAAGATGAGAGAGGCCTGTAATTTTCATCATAGGTACACGTCAACTATGACAAACAAAATGAGAAAATTAATTCCAGAAAATCACATTGTAGGGTTTTTTATGAATTTATTTGCAAATTATGGTGGAAAATAAGTATTTGGTCAATAAGTTTCTCAATACTTTGTTATATATCCTTTGTTGGCAATGACACAGGTCAAACGTTTTCTGTAAGTCTTCACAAGGTTTTCACACACTGTTGCTGGTATTTTGGCCCATTCCTCCATGCAGATCTCCTCTAGAGCAGTGATGTTTTGGGGCTGTCGCTGGGCAACACAGACTTTCAACTCCCTCCAAAGATTTTCTATGGGGTTGAGATCTGGAGACTGGCTAGGCCACTCCAGGACCTTGAAATGCTTCTTACGAAGCCACTCCTTCGTTGCCCGGGTGGTGTGTTTGGGATCATTGTCATGCTGAAAGACCCAGCCACGTTTCATCTTCAATGCCCTTGCTGATGGAAGGAGGTTTTCACTCAAAATCTCACGATACATGGCCCCATTCATTCTTTCCTTTACACGGATCAGTCATCCTGGTCCCTTTGCAGAAAAACAGCCCCAAAGCATGATGTTTCCACCCCCATGCTTCACAGTAGGTATGGTGTTCTTTGGATGCAACTCAGCATTCTTTGTCCTCCAAACACGACGAGTTGAGTTTTTACCCAAAAGTTCTATTTTGGGTTCATCTGACCATATGACATTCTCCCAATCCTCTTCTGGATCATCCAAATGCACTCTAGCAAACTTCAGACGGGCCTGGACATGTACTGGCTTAAGCAGGGGGACACGTCTGGCAATGCAGGATTTGAGTCCCTGGCAGCGTAGTGTGTTACTGATGGTAGGCTTTGTTACTTTGGTCCCAGCTCTCTGCAGGTCATTCACTAGGTCCCCCCGTGTGGTTCTGGGATATTTGCTCACCGTTCTTGTGATCATTTTGACCCCACGGGGTGAGATCTTGCATGGAGCCCCAGATCGAGGGAGATTATCAGTGGTCTTGTATGTCTTCCATTTCCTAATAATTGCTCCCACAGTTGATTTCTTCAAACCAAGCTGCTTACCTATTGCAGATTCAGTCTTCCCAGCCTGGTGCAGGTCTACAATTTTGTTTCTGGTGTCCTTTGACAGCTCTTTGGTCTTGGCCATAGTGGAGTTTGGAGTGTGACTGTTTGAGGTTGTGGACAGGTGTCTTTTATACTGATAACAAGTTCAAACAGGTGCCATTAATACAGGTAACGAGTGGAGGACAGAGGAGCCTCTTAAAGAAGAAGTTACAGGTCTGTGAGAGCCAGAAATCTTGCTTGTTTGTAGGTGACCAAATACTTATTTTCCACCATAATTTGCAAATAAATTCATTAAAAATCCTACAATGTGATTTTCCGGATTTTTTTCTCTCAATTTGTCTGTCATAGTTGATGTGTACCTATGATGAAAATTACAGGCCTCTCTCATCTTTTTAATTGGGAGAACTTGCACAATTGGTGGCTAACTAAATACTAATTCCCCCACTGTACATACACACACTCTCCCCACCCTTCCACCACAAACAACCACAAGCTCAGATGTTCAGTTATTTAAAAATGTATATCCCATATCTGCACAAAATTGAAAACTCTCTGTCACAACTCCTGCTTGCAGACACACATGGGCTCTGGCATTTGCAACCATTTTCCTTTTTCACTCACTTAACTCATCACACTTTTCCAATCACAAAAACACTCCCCATCTTCCATCACAACAACACTCCCCCCACATATGCTGTACACCTGCACATACCCAGAAACTGTGCCTTCTATGTCCTCTGTTTGCTGTGTTTTTATCTCTGCCATGTTGATTCCTACCTAATTTCGGGCTTTTGAGTACTTTTGTGTTCCAGTTCCTTATATTTGAAGATGTAGTATTTCAATAACTGTCCTTTCTTCTAATGCTGTCTTTATCTATTTATAAATACTATAAATAGAAAGTCGAATACAAATTATTTGACAACATTCCCTATCTTGAATGGAATAGTGTATTTGTAGTTTATTTCTTTATCAATTGTTGTGTTTGATTGTTTTCCAGTTTTTTATTACAATCCCTACCATGGATATTATTGGGTGTTCCATTATTCGACTCCTCTATGGGAACTTTGTATTATTTAGAAAAGCCATGGAGTAGTCTTGGTGTCTCGCAACAGTTGGTTATTAATGTACAGTTTATTGACTACCTTTTAGTCTATTCACTTTGAAGAGTGGGTACAGAACTTTGCGCCATTCTGAAATTTCTTTTGGGAACTGATCATTCATGCCTATTTTCGTGCCAGAGTCTTTGGCCCAGGCTTTTAACCATTACTTTATCTTTAAAGAATGCAAATTTGGCAACGATTGGGCGCTCGTATCGCTGTCTTCTCTGTCCGAAACGATGTACACGTTCGAGTTTGAGTTTGTCGACAGTATCGCCTGGGATCTGTAGCGCTTTAACCAGGAATTATTTCACCACACTATGGATCTTCACCCTCATCCTCTTTAATACCGGTAAGTACCAAGTTTTCTCGCATAGATCTAGTCTGTATTTCAAGTAAGGTTTCTCTCAGAAAAATCTTCTCTTTTTAAAGTTCTTTAACATCAGTTTCAATAGTATTGGCTGTACCTTTTTAGCTTGTTTGTTTCTTTCTCCATTGTCGCGGCTTTTTCGTCACTCATCTCGAGGCTCGCCTTCACCTCCTTTATATCTTTACTGACTAGTTCTAGTATGCCCAATTTATCATTTATCGACTTTATCAAGTCGGTTTCTACACTTACTGTTCCAGGTGGTGAAAAGCATAAATCGTCTGTGTCAGTCGAGGAGTCTCATTTTCTTTTGGCGATTGGTAATCCATGATTTCTCTTCGACATGTTTTGGTGTTGGTAATATTGGTCGACAAATTTCCCTAGCTTTATAATTTTTTTGGGTTGTTATCCAGTTTCTGTCAATGACGTATGCTCTCGATGCGATGTGATTGGAGTGAAGCCAAATCCAAGCTGGCTTCCCTTGACACTTTATTTTGGTGCGCCAGGACCATTCACAGTTGAGCTCACTCAGTTTAGCTCAACGCCGATTGGCTATTATTTTTTATCAAGGGAGGCCAAATGCTCACTGGCTTCCTTTGCGTTCAATGCTATGGGCGGCAACAATGTCATACTCATTTGGACCAGACAGCATCAGATAGATGGCCTACACATACAGAGACAGAGGGGTGCTGTTTTGCTCGCTCTGATACATTCTCCGGTGAGATACATTCAGCCTGCTGCAATTGAAGGAAAATTATGAAACGCAGAGAGACAAAATAAATGATTTTTAAAAAAATTCTTGGTCAATTCTTCGAGAAAGCCTGACTTCCCTTGGCATCCATGAGAACACGCCACTGCTCTCTAAAGACAACTCTCCAACAGACTTTAATTTAACCTCCGTTGGGGGGCTAACATATAGACTTGTTTTAAGATGGTCATACCATGGATCATTTAGCTGTTTGATTTAGAATTTTATGACCCCTTTAGGTATTTATTTTATTTTATTATTTTATTAAATATTGAATAGGCCATAGAAACGCATTGAATAACACATTCATAAATGGTGAAAAAGACATTCAAAAAATAAATCATCAGGAATAAGGTTTTGAAGTGTCTGTCCTATATCTAGGAGATGTAAGAAAGCTCAGGAAACATTTTTGTATTTTGGACACGTACTTATTATTGTTGGCACAAAACTACCTCCATACTTTCATTTTGTTTGTATGGGTTACCTTAAGATGAGTCCCGTGACACTTGTGGGTGTCATAGAGCAAAACGGAGAACACCATAGTGGGGTCATATTAGTTTGTAGCTCAACTGTTCAGACGCTACAGACAGAAGTTGGTACAACAGCGTTATCGACTTCAGACGAGTCTCGTGACACTATTGGGGTCGTAGAGCAAACGGTGAACACCTTCGTGTTCGTGAGAGTCTCATCTTTCCATAGAGTGATCATAATAGTTAGGCCAACCGTTTGCACGCTACAGACGTTTTCGAGAGAAGACCGATTCTCGGGATGTCTCATGGTCTGACAAACAGCGCTGTAACTCGGCCACCTTCCACCACAGAAGACCAAAATAGGCGGATGTGGTGGATTGAGACGCAGCCCAAGCAAAGAATCTGATATCTCTAGCTTAAAACTGATGATTTTGATGGGTACTTTGGCACTTAAAACACGAAGTGGAGGTGGCACATATCTCTTACATGATAATTTAGCATTCCTAAATGTACTGTGGTTGGTAATTTCCCTTCAAAGTTAAAAGTACCGTTGTAGTGTCCACTCGACCGCCACTGTTTTGCTCGACATCCTTTTTGCTTCAGTTACTTTCCACCTTTCAAGGAAGTCATAACTTCTTCCATGGTTACTGACAATGGTATCCCAGCAATTACCCCCCCCTCAGTTGGCCATAGCACCGGGGGATATTTCATCCAAACCTCATTAAGCGATTCTAACTTCAGAATTTTATCCTGTTGCATTTGACCATTTGCAAAAATCAATACTTTGCCAAATCCATAAATGTTGGCATACTTAATCACCCTATCTCTGTCTGAATTGCTTGTCAACTGAATAGGACGACAGTGTTTGTTTGATGGTTCAGGGAAAACAACCATAGCTACAAAGTTATCTTCTACATTTTCCTTTTCATGAAAATTCCCACTTTTCTAGCAGGTCTACTTTCAGTACCACTCAATTCCCAACTGTATTCAGCCCTCCATCACCCTCATTACCATCCTTTTGTTTCTATTCTTCTTACAACAGTTGTAAAAGATTGAGCCTCACTGGAATTCTCATCATTATCAAACGTGTTTGATAATCGGGCAATGTACCTAATCATGGTCTGATTAGGGTAGCGTTCGATAACGGCCCGTGTCCATTCATCAGTGTCCGGCGGCGGCTGGTAAATGGTTTCTCCGGTCTCTTCCCTATGTGGCCTTCGCTAATCTCTATCTGCCAGGATCAGTGTCACACAGCCAGGACCTAACCCTGCCCTGATAAGAGAGAGAGAGAGAGAGGAGAGGAGAGAGAGAGAGAGAGAGAGAGAGAGAGAGGAGAGAGAGAGAGAGAGAGAGAGAGAGAGAGGAGAGAGAGAGAGAGAGAGAGAGAGAGA
>NC_139994.1:7437057-7484557 GCF_964263955.1 Coregonus lavaretus
GGTGGGACTGAGTAAACCCACATGTATGGGTGCAGATATTCTCTCTCTCTCTCTCTCTCTCTCTCTCTCTCTCTCTCTCTCTCGCTCTCTCTCTCTCTCTCTCTCTCTCTCTCTCTCTCTCTCTCTCTCTCTCTCTCTCTCAATTCAATTCAATTCAATTCAATTCAATTCAATTCAATTTCAATTTAATTCAATTTAAGGGCTTTATTGGCATGGGAAACATATGTTAACATTGCCAAAGCAAGTGAAGTAGATAGTAAACAAAAGTGAAATAAACAATAAATATTAACAGTACACATTACACTCAGAAGTTCCAAAAGAATAAAGACATTTCAAATGTCATATTATGTATATATACAGTGTTGTAACAATATGCAAATAGTTAAAGTACAAATGGGAAAATAAAAAAACATAAATATGGGTTGTATTTACAATGGTGTTTGTTCTTCACTGGTTGCCCTTTTCTTGTGGCAACAGGTCACAAATATTGCAGCTGTGATGGCACACTGTGGTTTTTCACCCAGTAGATAAGGGAGTTTATCAGAATTGGGTTTGTTTTCGAATTCTTTATGGATCGCTGTAATCTGAGGGAAATATGTGTCTCTAATATGATCATACATTTGGCAGAAGGTTAGGAAGTGCAGCTCAGTTTCCACCTCATTTTGTGGGCAGTGTGCACATAGCCTGTCTTCTCTTGAAGCCAGGTCTGCCTACGGCGGCCTTTCTCAATAGCAAGGCTATGCTCACTGAGTCTGTACATAGTCAAAGCTTTCCTTAAGTTTGGGTCAGTCACAGTGGTCAGGTATTCTGCCACTGTGTATTCTCTGTTTAGAGCCAAATAGCATTCTAGTTTGCTCTGTTTTTTTGTTTGTTCTTTCCAATGTGTCAAGTAATTCACTTTTAGTTTTCTCATGATTTGGTTGGGTCTAATTGTATTGTTGTTGTTGTTGTCCTGGGGCTCTGTGGGATCTGTTTGTGTTTGTGAACAGAGCCCCAGGACCAGCTTGCTTAGGGGACTCTCCTCCAAGTTCATCTCTCTGTAGGTGATGGCTTTATTATGGAAGGTTTGGGAATCGCTTCCTTTTAAGTGGTTATAGAATTTAACGGCTCTTTTCTGGATTTTGATAATTAGCGGGTATTGGCCTAATTCTGCTCTGCATGCATTATTTGGTGTTTTTCGTTGTACACTGAGGATATTTTTGCAGAATTCTGCATGCTGAGTCTCAATTTGGTGTTTGTCCCATTTTGTGAATTCTTGGTTGGTGAGCGGACCCCAGACCTCACAACCATAAAGGGCAATGGGTTCTATAACTGATTCAAGTATTTTTAGCCAGATCCTAATTGGTATGTCAAATTTTATAGAAGGCCCTTCTTGCCTTGTCTCTCAGATCGTTCACAGCTTTGTGGAAGTTACCTGTGGCGCTGATGTTTAGGCCGAGGTATGTATAGTTTTTTGTGTGCTCTAGGGCAATGGTGTCTAGATGGAATTTGTATTTGTGGTCCTGGCAACTGGACCTTTTTTGGAACACCATTATTTTTGTCTTACTGAGATTTACTGTCAGGGGCCATGTCTGACAGAATCTGTGCAGAATATCTAGGTGCTGCTGTAGGCCCTCCTTGGTTGGTGACAGAAGCACCAGATCATCAGCAAACAGTAGACATTTGACTTCAGGTTCTAGTAGGGTGAGGCCGGGTGCTGCAGACTGTTCTAGTGCCCTCGCCAATTCGTTGATATATATGTTGAAGAGGGTGGGGCTTAAACTGCATCCCTGTCTCACCCCACGGCCCTGTGGAAAGAAATGTGTGTGTTTTTTGCCAATTTTAACCGCACACTTGTTGTTTGTGTACATGGATTTTATAATGTTGTATATTCTTCCCCCAACCCCACTTTCCATCAATTTGTATAGCAGACCCTCATGCCAAATTGAGTCAAAAGCTTTTTTGAAATCAACAAAGCATGAGAAGACTTTGCCTTTGTTTTGGTTTGTTTGTTTGTCAATGAGGGTGTGCAGGGTGAATACGTGGTCTGTCGTACGGTAATTTGGTAAAAAGCCAATTTGACATTTGCTCAGTACATTGTTTTCACTGAGGAAATGAACTAGTCTGCTGTTAATGATAATGCAGAGGATTTTCCCAAGTTTGCTGTTGACGCATATCCCATGGTAGTTATTGGGGTCAAATTTGTCTCCACTTTTGTGGATTGGGGTGATCAGTCCTTGGTTCCAAATATTGGGGAAGATGCCAGAGCTAAGGATGATGTTAAAGAGTTTAGGTATAGCTAATTGGAATTTGTGGTCTGTATATTTTATCATTTCATTGAGGATACCATCAACACCACAGGCCTTTTTGGGTTGGGTCTCTCTCGCTCTCGCAATTCAATTTAAGGGCTTTATTGGAATGGGAAACAGATGTTAACATTGCCAAAGAAAGTGAAGTAGATAATAAACAAATGTGAAATAAACAATACACATTAACAGTAAACATTAGACTCACAAAACTTCCAAAAGAATAAAGACATTTCAAATGTCATATTATGTGCAAATAGTTCAAGTACAAAAGGGAAAATAAATCAACATAAATATGGGTTTCACTGGTTGCCCTTTTCTTGTGGCAACAGATCACAAATCTTGCTGCTGTGATGGCACACTGTGGTATTTCACCCAATAGATATGGGAGTTTATCAAAATTGGGTTTGTTTTCTAATTCTTTGTGGTCTGTGTAATCTGAGGGAAATTTGTGTCTCTAATATGGTCATACATTTGGCAGGAGGTTAGGAAGTGCAGCTCAGTTTTGTGGGCAGTGTGCACATAGCCTGTCTTCTCTTGAGAGCCAGGTCTGCCTACGGTGGCCTTTCTCAATAGCAAGGCTATGCTCACTGTATCTGTACATAGTCAAAGCTTTCCTTAAGTTTGGGTCAGTCACAGTGGTCAGGTATTGAGCCACTGTGTACTCTCTGTTTAGGGCCGAACAGCGTTCTAGTTTGCTCTGTTTTTTTGTTCATTCTTTCCAAAGTGTCAAGTAATTATCTTTTTGTTTCCTCATGATTTGGTTTGGTCTATCTGTGTCGCTGTCCAGGGGCTCTCTCTCTGTCCTTTCCCCCCATTCTGTCATTCTTTTTTTATATGGGACAGGCCTACATTAGACTCTATTCCTCTGTCTTCATGACACACTGAATGCATATTTTATATCTGTAATAAATGTACGAAACATTCAGATAAGTCAAATATGTCAAGGTCATAAATGTCTGGACTTCAGAGACCAACAAACTAAAGTCTGAAACAGTCCATACTCAGACCAGACCAGACACATAGCTGACACACACATATACACCAGAGCAGGTTAGTGGGAGGACATATAGGAGGACGGGCTCATTGTAATGGCTGGAATGAAACCACATGTTTGACTCTCTTCCATTCATTCCATTCCAGCCATTACAATGAGCCTGTCCTCCTATAGCTCCTCCCACAAGCCTCCTTTGATGTAAATAGCCCCAGGCCACCCCCTGTAGAGCGAAACACTGAACTCTGAAGAATTTGTCTGGCAGTGAAGTTGACTTGATTGAGGTGAGAGACTCTACCCCACCCCTCCACACACACACATACAAATGCACACGTACACACACACACACACACACACACACACACACACACACACACACACACACACACACACAGACACACACACACACACGCGCACACACACACACACACACACACACACTCACACTCACACTCTCACACACACACACACACACACACACACACACACACACACACAAACACACTTGCCACTCTCTCTCTGGCTATTAAACTCAGGAAGTGAGGACAGAGTGAGTCATAAAACTGGCACTAGTGTGTGTGTGTGTATGTGTGTATGTGTGTGTGTGCGTGCGTGCGTGGGTGGGTGGATGCATGCGTGCATCTGTCTGAGCCTTGCTTCATTGGTTTAAGAGGGGGGGGGGGGGGTGTATTAAATGACAGTTTGTCACACTGATAGGCTACATGACTCAAAAAGCCACATTAGTCTAGTTATTGAACAACTCTAGCCTAAATGTTTTTTTGTTTTTTTTAAGTTAAACAAACGTAATAGTCAGTCAATTAATCACTGGTCAACAACGGGTTCCTTGTAAAATTCAAGATATGAACTCCCTGTATGACTGCCTTCTCCTGTCGTTTTTTTAACCGCTAGGTGGCATACTTGAATGAGAAAAAAACATCAGTGAGTCCCCGAGAACACGACAGCGACTCCCTGCCCCGCCAGTGCCTGCATTGAACGCGCCTTCTCGTTTTGAACCATTTTCGTGCATCACTGTGTCGCGTCGCACGGGTGAAGAGTTCACCGCTCGGGCTGAGATTGCGGATGATGCGTGGCTCATGTCAAACTATAATCTAATCTGCGGGGCGGGTAGCGGTGCAGCTCGGCAGACATGTTATATTGCTCGTATCAGAGAGAGGACTCTAAACGAACGCATACCAATAAACAGAAGTAACGGGCAAGCGCCCATTTATTACCATCAAGAACACTTAACCTTATGGCTAGGATAAATCCCTACTGCCCATTAAGTGGAGTTCCACTGAGAGGCCAGATATTGTATTATAAGTATGAGATGTTAAATAGAAAATACATTGTATTATATATATGAGATGTTAAATATAACAGATATTCTATTATAGATATGAGAGGTTAGATATAAAGTCTATTTGCATCTCTTACTGTCCTTGGGATAGCAATGAAAAATAACTGCAGTCAGTCAAGGGCTCTTATGCTGGCCTCTGATGGTTATTGGTTGACGGCATGTCACACACACACACACACACACACACACACACTTGATACATATGAACAGATATGAACAGATAGCAGGAATAATCAAAGAGGTACAGGCCTGCCTACATACCCAAGCAGCAATACCCCCGCCCACACATTAATGTATGTGTATCATATTAATGATAGACTACTGTGTACACACACACACATCCACCAACTCATATCAGCTGTCACATTGTTGCTTAGTAACCTACCTCCGAGAGTTGCTACTTAAGTTTGTCTTGATTGGCCAATAGGGGGCCCTATTCCTGGATCCTTGAAAAAAACACAGTATCCGAGATAATACTGTATTGAGAATTTGAGATATATATCAGCACCAAACACAACAGTGGTTGAAGGTGGTGTAACAAGCTAATAATGATTACAACTGATAAGCATGTTACGGTACCAATTTCATTGCTGTTTGTTGCTGTTGGATTTGACCTGTGGTCAGTTGAATTCTATTAATTGCATTTTCATTGAGAGCGAACAACAGAAATAATCTATTTAACTGCAGAATGCAGAGAATGAAGCGAGGGTGAGAGAAAGGAGAGAGATGAAGTGAGAGAGAAGAGAAGAAATACAACAAGAGAACAGTCAGAGAGAGAGAGAGAAAAGAGAAGAGATGAGTATGCTGGTGTATTTAGTCCTGTCAGAGCTGGAGTTTCTCCTGCAGTTACAAACTTTAACCAGAGGTCGGCAGTAGAGTACTGATGCTGTGGGTTAGCTGTAGAGGACTGAAACTGTGGGTTAGCAGTAGAGGACTGAAGCTGTGGGTTAGCAGTAGAGGGCAGAAGCTGTGCAACCAGGGGTGCATTGCAATAGTCTGGAGTGGCTTCGTCTCTTCCTCTCTTCTCCTTGTATTCTCTCCTTTGTCCTCACTTTTATGAAAAGACAGGAAAGATGACAACAGTAAGAAATGAAGCCGAAATGTGCCCTTCTAAGCTTAAACCCTAGAGTCTATTTCCGGGGCCCCGTGGAAATTTAAAAAGCATAATAAAAAAAATCCCCACAAAAATCTGTCAATTTAAGCTAGAGATCTGTTTTTTTGTTGTTGTTGCATTGGATGCATCTCAATCCACACATCCACCGATGTCTCAGAGCTAGAGCGACGTTAGTCAGACCATGAGGCATCCCGAAAATCGGTCTTATCACAAAATCGTCTGTAGCGTCCGAACGGTTTGGCCTACAAACTAGTATGCCACCTCTATGGAAAGATGAGACTCTCACGAATACGATGGCGTTCTCCGTTTTGGGACTCATCTGAAGTAGGTACAGCCGATCTGCCAACTTCTGTCTGTAGCATCCGAACAGTTTGGGCTACACACTAATATGACACATCTGACCCCTCCACAGGCCTCACAAGACTCGTCTGATGGTCCCTGGTACCAGTTTTTTTTTAATGAAAAGAAGTACATATGGAGACAGTTTAGTGCCAAAAATAAGGGATTTAAATACATGTAAAAAAAGTTTGGACACCTACTCATTCCAGGATTTTTCATTATTTTTACTATTTTCTACATTGTAGAATAATAGTGAAGACATCAAAACTATGAAATAACACATATGGAATCATGTAGTAACCAAAAAGTGTTAAACAAATCAAAATAATATTTTATATTTGAGATTCTTCAAAGTAGCCCTATTTGGTGAAAGACCAAGTCCATATTATGACAAGAACAGCTCAAATAAGCAAAGAGAAACAACAGTCCATCATTACTTTAAGACATGAATGTCAGTCAATATGGAAAATGTCAAGAACTTTGAAAGTTTCTTAAAGTGCAGTCGCAAAAACCATAAAGCGCTATGATGAAACTGGTTCTCATGAGGACCGCCACAGGAAAGGAAGACTAAGAGTTACCTCTGCTGCTGAGGATAAATTCATTAGAGTTACCTGCACCTCAGATTGCAGCCCAAATAAATGCTTCACAGAGTTCAAGTAACAGACACATCTCAACATCAACTGTTCAGAGGAGACTGCGTGAATCAGGCCTTCATGGTCGAATTGCTGCAAAGAAACCACTACTAAAGGACACCAATAAGAAGAAGATACTTGCTTGTGCCAAGAAACATGAGCAAAGGACATTAGAATGGTGGAAATCTGTCCTTTGGTCTGATGAGTCCAAATTTGAGATTTTTGGGTCCAACCGCCGTGTCTTTGTGAGACGCAGAGTAGGTGAATGGATGATCTCTGCATGTGTATTTCCCACCGTGCAGCATGGAGGAGGAGGTGTGATGGTGTGGGGGTGTTTTGCTGGTGACACTGTCAGTGATTTATTTAGAATTCAAGGCATACTTAACCATCATGGCTACCACAGCATTCTGCAGCGATATGCCATCCCATCTGGTTTGCGCTTAGTGGGACTATCATTTGTTTTTCAACAGGACAATGACCCAACACACCTCCAGGCTGTGTAAGGACTATTTGACCAAGAAAGAGAGTGATAGAGTGCTGCATCAGATGACCTGGCCTCCACAATCACCCAACCTCAATCCAATTGAGATGGTTTGGGATGAGTTGGACCGCAGCGTGAAAGAAAAGCAGCAACAAGTGCTCAGCATATGTGGGAACTCCTTCAAGACTGTTGGAAAAGCATTCCTCATGAAGCTGGTTGAGAGAATGCCAAGAGTGTGCAAAGTTGTCATCAAGGCAAAGGGTGGATACTTTGAAGAATCTCAAAAATAAAATGTATTTTGACTTGTTTTTGACTTGACACTTTTTTGGTTACTACATGATTCCAAATGTGTTATTTCATAGTTTTGATGTCTTCACTATTATTCTACAATGTAGAAAATAGTAAAAATAAAGAAAAACCCTTGAATGAGTAGGTGTATCCAAACTTTTGACTGGTACTGTATATACTTGAAGGTGTCTTAAAATGTATACCTAGTTACAGGGTCCCCGGTTCTCAGGGAGTCTACCTAGTAACCCTGTAACTAGGTATACATTTCCTCTAACAGTGAGTCACTCTGACCCTCACATCACCCCAAAACATTAATGGACACACACAAGAACACACACACATGCACAGCAGGACGCTTGCATGCACAAACACACACAAACACACACAGATGCACACAGACACACACACAGACACAAACAGGCACTCACGGAAGGCGGCTGCGCTGTGTGTGTCATCAATGTGACCCAGAATGCACTTCCTTCTCTGCAGACACCCATTTGTCGATCCTTATACCAGGAAACACACACACCGTGACAGTAGGGTAGACACCAGGAGGAGGTGCTGACATAGAGCCAGCTGATAAAGGGGTTACCCTCATCACTCCCACTTACACCCTATGACCCTGTGCCCCACACACACACACACACACATACACTCCTACACTGACAGAGTGGAGAGCCTTATCTCTGGTTCTCTGCCCTGCTCTCGTCACACTCATGTCCCCATATCAGCACCTGTCAGAGCTGTATCAGCACCTCTCTCTCCAGAGACAGAGAGAGAGAGAGAGAGAGAGAGAGAGAGAGAGAGAGAGAGAGAGAGAAAGAGAGAGAGAGAGAGAGAGAGAGAGAGAGAGAGAGAGACAGAGAAAGAGACATGAGAGACATACAGAGAGAGAGAGAGAGAGAGACATGAGAGACATACAGAGAGAGAGAGAGAGAGACATGAGAGACATACAGAGAGAGAGAGAGAGACATGAGAGACATACAGAGAGAGAGAGAGAGAGAGAGACATGAGAGACATACAGAGAGAGAGAGAGAGAGACATGAGAGACATACAGAGAGAGAGAGAGAGAGAGAGAGAGACATGAGAGACATACAGAGAGAGAGAGAGAGAGAGAGAGAGAGACATGAGAGACATACAGAGAGAGAGAGAGAGAGAGACATGAGAGACATACAGAGAGAGAGAGAGAGAGACATGAGAGACATACAGAGAGAGAGAGAGAGAGAGACATGAGAGACATACAGAGAGAGAGAGAGACATGAGAGACATACAGAGAGAGAGAGAGAGAGAGAGACATGAGAGACATACAGAGAGAGAGAGAGACATGAGAGACATACAGAGAGAGAGAGAGACATGAGAGACATACAGAGAGAGAGAGAGAGGGGGGCTGGAGCGGAAGTAAAGGACAAACAGATAGAGAATGACAGAAACAGAAAGAAGAGACAGAGTGGCCGACACAAGAGGACATGAAAACGCTCAGTGCCGGCAATCACTGATGAGATGAAGGGACCAGGAAAGAGAAGGGAAGTGTGTGGTCTGATAGTTAGGGTTCCAAGGACAGCAGACAGACACACTCATCCAGACAGGCAGACAGACAGACAGACAGACAGAGGGGAAAGAGGGGGAAAAGGGAAAGAGAGAGAGAGAGAGAGAGAAGGGGGGGAGAAAGAGAGAGAAAGAGACAGAGAGAGAGAGACAGCGAGAGAGAGAGACAGAGAGCGAGAGAGGGAGAGCGAGAGAGGGAGAGAGAGAGAGAGAGAGAGAGAGAGAGAGAGAGAGAGAGAGAGAGAGAGAGAGAGAGAGAGAGAGAGAGAGAGGGAGGGAGAGAGAGAGAGACACAGAGAGAGAGAGACAGCGAGAGAGAGAGACAGAGAGCGAGAGAGGGAGAGAGAGAGAGAGAGAGAGAGAGAGAGAGAGAGAGAGAGAGAGAGGGATGCTGCAGATAGGATGTGAGTGTTGAGGTGCAGAGGGGAGCAGACAGAAAGTCAGACTCTCTCTCTCCATCCCAGGCCTCTCTGTGTTCGTCTCTCACACTATCCACCTCCCTTTGCCCATCACACTCCCTCCCTCCCTCTCTCTGTCCTCCTCTCTCTTCTCTTCGCCTCTCCCTCTCTCTGTCCACTTACTTATTCTACCATTAAATTCGAACGGTTTGTCTTGTCTAATGACATTTTCCTGTCTCCCAAAATGTGATGATTAAAGCTTTTTTCTTCATCTCACTTTTTCACCCTCTCTTTATCCAATTCTCTTCTCTCCCACTCAATCCCTCTCGTCTTTCTTTTCCCCTGTCTCCTTTTCCTTCAAGTCTCTCTCCCTCACACATCCCCTCACCATTTGCCTGTGTGTATAATCATATGCACAGATGGAGGGATGGAGGGAGGGGAGGGAAAAGAGGGGTGTGCTGGGCCAACATTTGCCCAAGCGGCGCTCTGCTGCGATCGATGAGTGGTCTTAAGTTTATCTGATTTTTATCACCGGGCCGAAAGGGGGGCAGGTCGATTGGCTGTGCCCGCGTCAAGTTGACCTTTTCAGTGACGCCGGCGAGCTCCCTCCCTCTGGGACCTCCATGGTCCCCTGTCACCCTCTGACTGGCACAAGTCTGTTCCTCTCAACGACAAAGTCTGCGGAGATGTCTATATCGGCGCGTTGCCGCTGTGACAAGGCCTGGCTGTTGTATTTATAAACTGTCCTTTGGCTGTGACACTTTGCCGATGATCGGCCCCTAATTTATTCGGGCGAATCTCCGCGGTGCAAAAATGAAAGCTAATAGAGTCATTAGCTGCTAATTCAGGGCTGGGATACCTGGGATACCTTGGCTTACTTTGTAAAGCCCTCCCTCGACAATACCTCTATCCCTCCCTCTCTCTGTCTCTCTCTCTCTTTCTCCCTCCTTCCCTCAACCTCCTTCTCTGTGTCTCTCTCCATCTCACTCTATCTCTCTCTGTCTGTCTCTAACACAGGGCCTGTCTGTCTGTCTCTGTCTAACACAAGGCCTCCCTGTCTGTCTCTGTCTAACACAGGGCCTCTCTGTCTGTCTCTGTCTAACACAGGGCCTGTCTCTCTGTCTGTCTCTGTCTAACACAGGGCCTGTCTCTCTGTCTCTGTCTAACATAGGGCCTGTCTCTCTGTCTGTCCCTGTCTAACACAGGGACTGTCTGTCTGTCTCTGTCTAACACAGGGCCTGTCTCTCTGCCTTTCTCTGTCTAACTCAGGGCCTGTCTCTCTGTCTGTCTCTGTCTAACACAGGGCCTGTCTGTCTGTCTCTGTCTAACACAGGGCCTGTCTCTCTGTCTGTCTCTGTCTAACACGGGGCCTGTCTCTCTGTCTGTCTCTGTCTAACACAGGGCCTGTCTCTCTGTCTGTATCTGTCTAACACAGGGCCTGTCTCTCTGTCTGTATCTGTCTAACACAGGACCTGTCTGTCTGTCTCTGTCTAACACAGGACCTGTCTGTCTGTCTGTCTCTGTCTAACACAGGACCTGTCTGTCTGTCTGTCTCTGTCTAACACAGGGCCTGTGTATCAGCACACGCTCATGAGCACACAAGATTAAAATGTCTGCATGTATAAACTATAGTGTATGTGTGTGTTTATGTGTGTGTGTGTGTGTGCATGTGTTCATTCAGACAGTGTTACCGTTGCATTATTGTCTGAGTGGATGTCTGATAATTATGCCATTAACTGTTTATGAGCATTGATCAGAGAGCAGTGCCCCAAAGAGAAATACTTTTCATATCCACACCCTGCCCTCTGCTTAACGACAGCCTGAAGGATGCACAATTATCTCCAATAGGGAGTCTCACACACACACACACACACACACACACACACACACACACACACACACACACTCATACACACACACATACACACAGACATGCATACACTAACATTTGCTGTTCTAAACAACGACACTAAACTGCCAGCTGTTTGTAAATTCATGGTAAAAACAACCAGTACCACATTTACAAGTAATGAAAAATGACCAAGGAAAAGGTTTTCTATTCAACCACGTCTGTTGTTCTGATACAAGCTATGAGTTGTATGCAGAGACACGTAGGGATACATCCTGCCAATGTCGGAGGAAGATCCAAGATTCCCACTTGTTTTCCCTGGGAAAACTCCCCATTGGCAGAGCACATCCAGGAAACATCCCACACAATATAACATCAGGAATCCTAAATTCTATTTTAGGAACAATGGGAAGTACACATGGGAATAGGAATGCTGAAAGGTCATGAATCAAAATAACCCTTTCTGTATACATGACTCTCAAACTGTGTGTGTGTGTGCGTGGACGTGTTTAACTATTCTTGTGGGGACCAGAAGTTAGGTTTAGGGTTAGGGTTAAGGTTAGGTTTTTGGGTTGAGGTTAGGGTTAGGGTTAGGGTTAAGGTTAGGGTTAGGGTTAGGGTAAGGGTAAGAGTACGGGTTAGGGTTAGGGTTAGGTTTAGGGAAAATAGGATTTTGAATGGGGCTGAATTGTGTGTCCCCACAAGGTTAGCTGTACAAGACTGTGTGTGTGTGTGTGTGTGCGTGTGTTTGACATCATCAGCTCTAAGCCTCCTTTTTTTAAAATTATTATTTACAATGACGGCCTACCTTGACTTGAGTCAGCCAACATGACAAGCTGGACAGACAGTTCCCAAAAACAGCCTGGCACGGATCTGTGCAACCAAACGTCCTCAAACTTCCAAGACGGGTGAGATTAAAAAATAAATTAGTTAATTAATTATTTCATTAATCATGTGTTCACAAATTAATTTTTCACCCGGCTCAATGGCTTCATTACGGATCAATGTGGAGCCGTTCCTGTCGACAGTCGCACTGCCATCATCAAGATTAATCAAGATGTTTCCTGCATGCCCAATGGCCAGGCTTGGAGCCATCACTATGGTAACCAGTAAGGCGCTCTGGGCTGCGTGTATGTGTTAACTTTGGAAGAAGTAAACATATTTTTGAATCGTCTGTCATCTGCCTTTCTTCTGTGGTTTTCATTATGGATAAACACACTGATCCCTCTTCTTCTTTGGTCTCTGTTAAATAACAAACTAGGCTTCCTATAGTCTTCCTCTCAAGCCTGATCATTTGAGTAAATTATCTTCTTCTTGGTTTTGAAGGGAGTAGCCAGCCTGCCCTGATGTTTCCAATACAGGCCAACCTCTTAACCAATGAGGTCTATGAGAACCCTTTGGGCCCTGAAACAGCTGTGTGTGTGCGAATGAGCAAAAGAGAGAGAGTGCTGTGTATATGATTCTGACAAAGAGTATGAATAGTGAGAGTGAGAGAACAGACACAGTGAGAACGAGAGAGAGAGAGAGACTGCTGTGTACAGTGGCTTGCGAAAGTATTCACCCCCCTTGGCATTTTTCCTATTTTGTTGCCTTACAACCTGGAATTAAAATGGATTTTTGGAGGGTTTGTATAATTTGATTTACACAACATGCCTACCACTTTAAAGATGCTAAGTAATTTTTTTTGTGAAACAAACAAGAAATAAGACAAAAAAACACAGAAAACTTGAGCGTGCATAACTATTCATTTGTAGAGCCACCTTTTGCAGCAATTACAGCTGCAAGTCTCTTGGGGTAAGTCTCTATAAGCTTGGCACATCTAGCCACTGGGATTTTTGCCCATTCTTCAAGGCAAAACTGCTCCAGCTCCTTGGTGTACAGCAATCTTTAAGTCATACCACAGATTCTCAATTGGATTGAGGTCTGGGCTTTGACTAGGCCATTCCAATACATTTAAAGGTTTCCCCTTAAACCACTTGAGTGTTGCTTTAGCAGTATGCTTAGGGTCATTGTCCTGCTGGAAGGTGAACCTCCATCCCAGTCTCAAATCTCTGGAAGACTGAAACAGGTTTCCCTCAATAATTTCCTTGTATTTAGCGCCATCCATCATTCCTTCAATTCTGAACAGTTTCCCAGTCCCTGCCGATGAAAAACATCTCCACAGCGTGCTCCTGAGTGGCGCAGTGGTCGAAGGCACTGCATCGCAGTGCTAACTGTGCCACTAGAGATCCTGGTTCGAATCCAGGCTCTGTCGCAGCCGGCCGCGACCGGGAGACTCATGGGCGGCGCACAATTGGCCCAGCGTCGTCCAGGGTAGGGGAGGGAATGGACGGGAAGGGAGGGAATGGCCGGCAGGGATGTAGCTCAGTTGATAGAGCATGGCGTTTGCAACGCCAGGGTTGTGGGTTTGATTCCCACGGGGGGCCAGTATAAAAAAACAACAACAAAAAAACATGTATTCACTAACTGTAAAAGTTGCTCTGGATAAGAGCGTCTGCTAAATGACTAAAATGTAAATGTAATGATGCTTCCACCACCATGCTTCACTGTGGGGATGGTGTTCTCTGGGTGATGAGAGGTGTTGGGTTTGCGCCAGACATAGCGTTTTCCTTGATGGCCAAAAAGCTCAATTTTAGTCTCATCTGACCAGCGTACCTTCTTCCATATGTTTGGGGAGTCTCCCACATGCCTTTTGGCGTTTGGCTGTTTGCTTATTTTTTTCTTCAAGCAATGGCTTTTTTCTGGCCACTCTTCCGTAAAGCCCAGCTCTGTGGAGTGTACGGCTTAAAGTGGTCCTATGGACAGATACTCCAATCTTCGCTGTGGAGCTTTGCAGCTCCTTCAGGGTTATCTTTGGTCTCTTTGTTGCCTCTCTGATTAATGCCCTCCTTGCCTGGTTCGTGAGTTTTGGTGGGCGGCCCTCTCTTGGCAGGTTTGTTGTGGTGCCATATTCTTTCCATTTTTTAATAACGGATTTAATGGTGCTCCGTGGGATGTTCAAAGTTTCTGATATTTTTTTATAACCCAACCCTGATCTGTACTTCTCCACAACTTTGTCCCTGACCTGTTTTGAGAGCTCCTTGGTGTTCATGGTGCCGCTTGCTTGGTGGTGCCCCTTGCTTAGTGGTGTTGCAGACTCTGGGGCCTTTCAGAACAGGTGTATATATACTGAGATCATGTGACAGATCATGTGACACTTAGATTGCACACAGGTGAACTCCCTGTTTAGATCTAATGTCTTGTTTATTTATTTGATTAATTTGCAGAGAGGCAGCGTGGTGTAACCTTGTTCTGTCACACTCATACTTTACCGCAGCGGTTTATTTTAGCAAGTCAGGCCCCATAATGTCACAGTAATACTGGGCCACCGCTTTTTGGAACGGAGGGACGGGACGGGAGGGAGGAGAGAATGAGGGAAGAGAAGGAGAAGAGTCCCTCGTTCATCTTCCAAAAGAGTGTTAAAAGAACACCTGGATTCGTGGTGGGCGGTTGTGCAGGAGAGTTCCACATGTAGAGCCAACAGGATCTGTCAGAGAAGATACTCTCTGAAAAAGACGCATACACTCGGACATACACACCACACAACACAGGGTTAGAGGGCAGCTAAGGGGTTAAGTAGGCCTCCTGTAGCTCAGTTGGTAGAGAATGACGCTTGCAACGCCAGGGTTGTGGGTTTGATTCCCACGGGGGGCCAGTATGAAAAATGTATGCACTCACTAACTGCTGCACTGCTAAATGACTAAAATGTAAAATGTAAGTACCTTGCTTAAGGGCACAACGGCAGTAGCTGCCAGCAACTCCTGGCTCACTCTCGCCGCCACATACTCCATGTCATATCTGGGATTCGAACCAGCAACCCTCCCTGATCTCTCTAACCCTGAGGCTACCGCTGTCTGTAACCATCAACACATAGGTTTATGTGCCTTCTCTCAAGGTAACCATGACAACCAACACACACATGGAAAGGGACAAGAGAGAGAAGAGAGACTTTGCATATTTAACATCCTGTCACCTAGTTGTCACCGGCCAACTCAGCGGTGCAGAGATACAAAACTAGTCAAATTACCGGCAGCTTCGCGATTCCGTCTCACGCTGACAACTCTGTCAGAGATGGGATTTAATATGTTAATAACGAGGAGAGCTAGGCTAGCTAGCTTAGCTTAGTTTAGAGGAGAGAGTTTGTCCACTTTTTTTCTCTCCATCGCATTCCATTGCATCTGCTCATGTCTGTCTGCAAAGGAAAGGCGTCTTCTCTCTCTCTCTCTTTCTCTCTTTCTTTCTTTTTTTCTCTCTCTCTCTCTCTCTCTCTCTCTCTCTCTCTCTCTCTCTTTCTTTCTCTCTCTTGCTCTCTCAGAGAAATGTCTCTCTATCTAGTACAGGTTGTCTGTCTCCTTCCCTCCACCCCTCCTTCCCTCTTTCTTCCTGCTCTCTCTCTCTTCCCTCTCTCTTGTCTCTTTCCATCTCTAATACAGGTTGTCTGTCTCCTTCCTTCCAGCTCTCTCTCGCTCTCTTCCCTCTCTCCTCTTTCCATCTCTAATACAGGCTGTCTGTGATAAGGTCTGTGTAGATCATGATTGATCAGGCCAATGTAACACAGTCCCCATCTCCCACCATCACAGGAAATGAATTGGATTCAGATGCTGTAGCTATGAAAAGGGCTGAATTATAAAGACATAATAGAGAGATAGAGAGAGGGGAGATAAAAAAAAACTGCTTTCTAATATTTCCTCTCAGAAGTTTAAACCCCAGGAGGACACCCATGTTGAGATGATACTGTAAAACTGGGTTTCATAAAGGTGTTATGAAAGCCTTATGTATAGCCCCATCAGATATACAGTGACTTTTTCCACATTTTGTTATGTTACAGCCTTATTCTAAAATTGATTAAATTATTTTTTCCCTCATCAATCTACATACAATACCCCATAATGACAAAGTGAAAACAGGTTTGTAGAATTTTTTGCTAGTTTATTAAAAGGGTCTGAATACACAAGTATTCAGACCCTTTGCTATGAGACTCGAAATTGAGCTCAGGTGCTTCCTGTTTCCATTGATCATCCTTGAGATGTTTCTACAACTTGATTGGACATGATTTGGAAGGGCACACATCTGTCTATATAAGGTCCCACAGTTGATAGTGCATTTCAGAGCAAAAACAAAGCCATGAGGTCAAAGGAATTGTCCGCAGAGGTCCCCAAGAACACAGTGGCCTCCATCATTCTTAAATGGAAGAAGTTTTGAACCACCAAGACTCTTCCTAGACTCTTCATAAACGGAGCAATTGGGGGAGAAGGGCCTTGGTCAGGGAGGTGACCAAGAACCTGATGGTCACTCTGAAAGAGCTCCAGAGTTCCTCTGTGGAGATGGGAGAACCTTCCAGAAGGACAACCATCTCTGCAGCATTCCACAAATCAGGCCTTTATGGTAGAGTGGCCAGACGGAAGCCACTCCTCAGTAAAAGGCACGACAGCCCGCTTGGAGTTTGCCAAAAGGCATCTAAAGGACTCTGACCATGAGAAACAAGATTCTCTGGTCTGATGAAACCAAGATTGAACTCTTTGGCCTGAATGCCAAGTGTCACGTCTGGAGGAAACCTGGCACCATCCCTACCGTGAAGCATGGTGGTGGCAGCACATGCTGTGGGGATGTTTTTCAGCAGCAGGGACTGGGAGACTAGTCAGGATTGAGGGAAAGATAAACGGAGCAAAGATCTCGGACTGGGGCGAAGGTTCACTTTCCAACAGGACAAAGACCCTAAGTGCACAGCCAAGACAACGCAGAAGTGGCTTCAGGACAAGTCTTTGAATGTCCTTGAGTGGCCCAGCCAGAGCCGGGACTTGAACCCGATCAAACATCTCTGGAGAGACCTGAAAATAGCTGTGCAGTGACGCTACCCATCCAACCTGACTGAGCTTGAGAGGATCTGCAGGAAAAGGCCAGCCGAACAGGCCCCCATTAACATCGACAGGGCTGTAGTGGAGCGGGTTGAGAGTTTCAAGTTCCTTGGCGTCCACATCACCAGCAAACTACTATGGTCCAAACACACCAAGACAGTCGTGAAGAGGGCACGACAACACCTTTTCCCCCTCAGGAGACTGAAAAGATTTGGCAAAGGTCCCCAGATCCTCAAAAGGTTATACAGCTGCAACATCGAGAGCATCCTGACCGGTTGCATCACCGCCTGGTATGGCAACTGCTTGGCATATGACGTAAGGCGCTACAGAGGGTAGTGTGTATGGCCCAGTACATCACTGGGGCCAAGCTTCCTGCCATCCAGTACCTATATACTAGGCGGTGTCAGAGGAAAGCCCAAAAACTTGTCAGAGGCTCCAGTCACCCAAGTCATAGACTGTTCTCTCTGCTACCGCACGGCAGGCGGTACCGGAGCGCCAAGTCTAAGACCAAAAGGCTCCTTAACAGCTTCTACCTCCAAGCCATAAGACTGCTGAACAATTCATCAAATGGCCACCCGGACGATATACATTGACCCCCCCCCCACTTGTTTTTACACTGCTGCTACCCGCTGTCTATTATCTATGTATAGTCACTTTACCCCTACCTACACTACCGGTCAAAAGTTTTAGAACACCTACTCGTTCAATGGTTTTTCTTTATTTTTACTATTTTCTACATTGTAGAATAGTAGTGAAGACGTCAAAACTATGAAATAACACACATGGAATCATGTACAGTGCCTTGCAAAATTATTCATCCCCTTTGGCGTTTTTCCTATTTTGTTGCATTACAACCTGCAATTTAAGTTGATTTTTATTTGGATTTCATGTAATGGACATACACAAAATAGTCCAAATTGGTGAAGTGAAATGAAAAAAATAACTTGTTTTAAACAATTCTACAAAATAAATAATGGAAAAGTGGTGCGTGCATATGTATTCACCCCCTTAAACTCCACCTGTGTGCAATCTAAGTGTCACATGATCTGCCACATGATCTCAGTATATACAGTTGAAGTCAGAGGTTTACATACACTTAGGTTGGAGTCATTAAAACTCGTTTTTCAACCATTCCACACATTTCTTTTTAACAAACTATAGTTTTGGCAAGTCGGTTAGGACATCTACTTTGTGCATGACACAAGTAATTTTTCCAACAATTGTTTACAGACAGATTATTTCACTTATTATTGTCAGTGGCTGATGTGGATGTGGTGTAGGAGTCAGGCGCAGGACACAGAAGCTACTTCCAACAGACTTTACTGGAGGACACGAAATACAAAGAAAAGGGCCTCAACAAAACAAGGAGGCGAGCGATTACGCAACAGTGCGCAAAAACACTCCAATGCACAAGCAATACGCAAAAGTGCGTCTGGACTCTAAAACACAATAGAGCAAAATACCAGCACCTACGGACAGGCGGAACAATTACACACAACTCACTACAAACAAAACGAGACACATATAGGGAACATAATTAACACTAACAGGAAACAGGTGAACAAGGAAGACAAAACCAAACAAACATCGATAACATACATCGGTGGCAGCTAGTACTCCGGGGACGACGACCGCCGAAGCCTGCCCGAGCAAGGAGGAGGAGCAGCCTCGGCCGAAACCGTGACAATTATTCACTGTATCACAATTACAGTGGGTCAGAGGTTTACATACACTAAGTTGACTGTGCCTTTAAACAGCTTGGAAAATTCCAGAAAATGATATCATTGCACACCTTCCTTGTTCAACTTTCTCCAGTTCAATCATATTGTCCATGTTTGAGTATTTGAATCCCACTCTACACATCCCCATATTCTTCTGGAAGAAAAAAAAACACCAACCAGTATCTTTTGCAAAGCAACACATGAAAATTAAAACATCAATATCAAAAATAATATATAAAAATGATATATATAAATGAATCACATTTCATTTCCCCCCCTTGATTCATAAGAAAACATTAAATATCACAACAATATGCAAAGAAATGTGAAAATTATCACACAATCAGATATTAAACATTTCCTAGAGTTACTTCAACCCTAGTTTTCTTAACGTTTTGGTCTGACTTTTTACCAATTTTAGAAAAATCAATTTCACTGATTTATCCACAAAACTCTTTCCCATTAGCTGAGGATATTCGATCGGGAAATCCCCACCTGCTTATAACTTCTTTACACAAAACCTTTGCAACCGACTGAGCTTCTTTTCGCTTGGTTGGACAGGCCTCCGGCCATCGTGAAAATCTATCTACAACCACCAGCATATATCTTTTCCCTTCAATTGGTTTTATCATATCAACAAAATCGATAACCAACTCACACATAGGACCTCTTGGTGTAGGAATGTAACCAGGAAGAACAGTCACACCCCTGCGAACATTATTTTTCAGACAGATTGTGCACCTGCCTATGACATAGTCAACCTTTTCAAGCAAATATGGTGCCCAAAAACCATACTCCTTTGTGATCCTTCTCCTAACCTCCCCCCTTGCAACATTAGCTAACCCATGTGCTTGCTGAATCATCAGACCTAATAGGTCTAGAGGCGCTACTATCAACCCCTCATGGTTTCTCCAAAGACCAGTAGCATCTTTGACAGCACCTCGGTCTAGCCATACCTGTTTGTCAATCGTAGAAGCAGCTTCTTGCATCAAAATCACATCCTTAAGCGTAATTTTGTCTTCCAAGTCCACTCCATGAGTGACCAGAAAAACCTTGCCCAATTTGTCCGCTCCTGTGACGGCTTTTGCAGCTTCATCAGCAGCTTTGTTCCCTTGTGTGACTTTTGACACATGTTTTATGAGCTGCACACTTAGCTATCGCTATCTCTTTAGGCTTCATCATAGCATGCAACAATTTCATTATTTGCGCATGATGTTGATTCGGAGAACCATCCGTTTTCTTAAACCCTCGACCTTTCCATACTGCTCCAAACAAATGACATACACTATGTGCATATGCAGAATCATTATATATCGTCACTCGCTTTCCTTCTGCTAACAAACACTCTTCTGTTAGCCCCACAAGTTCAGCAAGTTGTGCGGACGCAGGCTGTGTTATTACTTCAGCCTTTTCAACAACAAATCCAGTTCCTTGGGCTTTAACTACTGCATAGCCAGCACACAATTTATCTCCCACACGATAACAACACCCATCAGTCCAATACGCCAGGTCTGCCTCACGTAATGGAAAGGCTTGCAAATCTGATCTAAGCCTCGAGTATTTCTCTGCTTCTTGAACACAATCATGTGGCTCACCATCCTCTGAAGTTGGCAAATTCTCGGCTGGATTCACCTTATCACACCTCACTAGGGTGACATCTTCCTGCTCTAAGAGCCTATGACAGTCTCTGAGCCTAGGCATAGTCAATGTATATTTTCCATAGTTCAGAAGATTTCTGAGACTATGATGGGTAAGAATTGTTACTGGGTAACCCATCGTAGCAGATGATGCTTTGTCATACATTAAATATACTCCCACCATTGCTCTGTAGCACAGTGGTAGCCCTAGTTCTACTTCTGAATAGGCAGCAGAGTAGTAGGAAATAGGTTGAGGATTCGTCCCTGTACCTGTCGGCTGACAAAGAACTGCAAAAGCATATTTACCTCCAGTAGAAGTAGACACATATAACAAGAAATTCTTAGAGTAGTCTGGTAGTGTGAGTGCCGGTGCCTCTTGTAACCTCTGTTTGATCGTTTCAAATGCCACAAGGCCTTCCTGTGTCCAGGAAAGATTACTATGGAGTTGACCACTCCCAGTATCTTTAACCATAGCTCTCAAAGGTCCCTACTTCATTCACTGCTCTCAAATCATGAACCACACGATAAGTCTCATCGGGTTTCTTCAAAGGCAACAAAGGTGTGTTACTCTGAGGATTTTTTATTGTCTTCAAAACACCTGCTTTCGAAAGTCCTTCAATTTGTGGGTCGATCCCTTGGATTGCTTCATCTTTCAATGGATACTGATTCTTTCAAGGAGGTCTGGCTCCTGGTCGAAGTTCAACTTTCACCGGTTGGGATGATTTCACAAGTCCAATATCGGCACTGTGTTGAGACCACAAACCTTCTGGAACTTGTTGCAACATCTCCTCTTTCATAGGGTCTGAATCCATCTTCACACTGCAAATAGATTAATGTGTCATCCGTACAGCTTGTGGCTGTCCTTGTCCTTGAGCCAAAATCATGATTTTGAGAAATCGCTGATCTTCACTCCTCCAAATCGCCAAATTCTCTTTCATTGGTACGAAAACAGCTTTCTCTGCTTCTGTCATCATTTCTCCTATATGCTTCTGCTCATAGTCTTCAGAAACCAACAAGGTCACATGTGGCACACTCTTCTCAATCTTGTCAAGGGGTGCTGAAGGTGGGTGTGGTGCATGAATCATGCGCAGGACGCAGAAGCTCAGTCCAAAAGACTTTAGTGCAATATTCAGGTAGAAAATAAGCACAATAAGCCGAAGGCGAAATAGCGGCGCACACAGGCGTCAAACAAACGGCGCACTAACATGTGCGAAAAACCTCTCCAAAACACTGGAGGGAAGTACGTAGCTCCAACACGAAACAGAAGAGCAATCACACACAAAGACAAACACACACAACGAGAACTAAATAGGACACTAACGAGGACTAACAAGACACAGGTGTACAACATCAAGACAAAACCAAACGAACATGAAACATAGATCGGTGGCAGCTAGTACTCCGGGGACGACGACCGCCGAAGCCTGCCCGAACCAGGAGGAGGAGCAGCCTCGGCCGAAACCGTGACAAATCTCAAATTCTTTATCCAGATAATCGTCTGTGTTTATCTTCATAGATGCTCCTTGTGGTCCTAAAATTATGCAACATGAGTTGAGTTGAACTTTCTTTGGTTGATGACTCAACCATTCCTCTGAGTTCGATTGGCCAGCATTCTTGAAATACTTGAGCGTACAATGAAATGGATATTCCGGAAGCCTCGCACCTGGCATGTTTGCCACAATGAATTTCTCCCATATCTTAGCCTGCTTCAAAAAATCTGCACTGAGATTTCCAATCCAAAATACTGAAGAAGAATCCATCTCTGTCGTCATCAACAATTGGTAAACCTTTTCTTTTGGCACTTCTACCAGACAGCCGTCTGGCGTACATTTTATTGTACAGTTCAATCTACACAATGCATCTCTTCCCAACAATGCAATAGGTGTATGTTCCTATACCAGTATGGGTATTGTAATTTTCTGATTTTTATAGCAGAGCTCAATTGGTTCCGTAAGAGGAATCAGCTGTTTCACTCCCTCAAATCCGATTGTCCTAATTAGTTGATTGGACATGGGAAGATGTGTAGCATCTTCAGGCCGAACACAGGTGAAAGCAGCTCCGCTATCCGCCATCACTTCCAATGGTCGATTGTTTACTTTCACCTCAATTGTTGGATCTTTTTCCGGTCCTGATGCTACCAGCTGACACCCCCCTTTCGGATCTTCTGGGCACCTCTAGAATCCTTGCTCCGGGCCCCTATAAGGCTTCACCGGTCCTCCAAATGATCTTGACTGGCCCCTGTATCTTCCTCTGAAATTCCCTCTGGTGTTTCCTCCTGGCACATTACACTCACGGGCAGAGTGACCAACCTGTCCACAATTATAACACACTTCTGAAGATTGCTGGAAGTATGGATTAAATCTTCCTCCTCTTCCTCTTCCTAAGCCTTCTCGTCCTCTTCCTCTCCAATTCTGTGTCTGTCCAGAAACTGGCTGTGGATATGAAACAACTGGTACCACTAGTGGTGGCTGGTACAATTGCGGTTGGACCTGGTTCGGTTGAAGCTGTGGCAGTGATTGTTGATTTGGTGAACACTGATTCTGCATAACCAAAGCCTGTTTCGTCTCCTTCTTCTTATTCTCCACCAGTTGTATTTGATTGAGTTTTCTGAGAGTTTCTTGGTCCTGTTCTTTCTGGTTGTGTTCCTTTTTCCTGTATAGATCTACTTGATGGGCTATATGATCTATATAGACACCTTTTGTCATGCTTCCAAGTCCAACCAACTCTGTCAGTTTGCTCCTTACTGGTGAGGGCAGCCCCATCTGCAGTTTAGCTCGCAAAATTGACTGTTCTATTTGACTCACATCTGGATCATATCCGGTAATATTTCTCCACACTTGATGAGCTCTTGACACATAGGCTCTCGGATTTTCTTGTTGTCCTAGTGGGTCAATCAGAATGTTGTCAGGATGCACATTTGTTGGAAACGTATCTTTCAGTGCTCTCCACAGCCGATTTCTACTTGCAGCTAACAACTCAGGATCATTCACCGCAGTCCCCACATATCGATTAAGTCCAGCTCTCCGAAAAATGTCTTCCATACCTGGAATCCCAAGGAGATTAGCCAAAAGTCTCCTATGGCAGACTGTGTTCCCACCGTAATTTCTTCCAACTTAGAAATCCAAGGATATGCTCCATCTTGAAGAGTAGGCAGCTCCTCAAGTATATCTGACATATCGGTATTCTGCAAAGGCTTATACTCCAGATTCTGTCCTCGAATTATCACTGGCATCATCTTCTTACTCGTGCTCCCTTTTCTTGGCCGCAATGTATACCTCCTCCCCAATTCTTGGGATCCTTTTTTCAGCAGTTTTTCCTTCTGTATCTTCAGCTTCTTGAGTTGTTCTTCCAATTCTCTTACTTCTTCTAAATGATTCGCCTTATCCAAGCATGATATGCATCGATCCATATCTCTTTCTATTTCTTCTGTGCTAGTCATTGTAGAATAAAATCCTCTTGAACATGCAGCACCTTTAATCTCCAAATCTTCATCGCTGTCTCCATCTTCACTTTCATCAGAGGTCGAAGCTCTTGTATCCTTCTTCTTCCAACTTCCATCACCCCTTTTTTCCGCTCTAGCCAACCTCCGTCTGATCACAGGGTCATATCCACCCATGATCTCTTCTGAATCACTCTGATCATCATCATCATCTTCAAATTCCATCCTCCTGAACATCACTCTACCCTTAGTTTCCAGACATGTCGTTTTCTTCTTACTTTTGAAGTTTGGATTCATCTTTATGGTTGTTTCTGCTTGTCCTCTCTCTATTATTCGTTCATCTTCATCTCTGATGCAATAATCACCCTCCTGAATGATCACTGGAAGTTGAGGATAGACATCCTTAAACTCTATTTCTTCCTCGTAAGGTGGGGGTCTTTTTGCTGAATCCATATGTGAGAAAGGTGTATTGACTTCTGCCATTAGTTTTTCTGTTACCTTCGCCTCTTTTGCCATTTTCTCTATACCTCTGTCTCTTTTATATTTTGTATCTTTTATCATTTTTTGTCAATGTCAGGCCAACGTCTATTCCATTTTCCAGATAACCTTGCAATACCATTAACTAATGGATTACTATTTTGTACTACATCAACAGGAGTAATTACTTTCATAGTTTTTATGTTCTTTTTCCCCATTGTAACAACTCTTTTATATTCCTTTATTGTGAATTATTGTATTATTATTATTATTATTATTATTATTATTATTATTATTTTAAACTAATTAATTTGTAAACCAAAAAATACTTTAAGCTATGTAGCTTATCATTCCCTCCTATTTTTTATTTTTTTTATTTTTTTATATAATTTTTTTATTTAATTTAATTTTTTATTTAATTCTACCAAATTATTGATTAGTGGCAATCTTACCACATCCGATAAAGAAAAGTAAAGGAAACTAGTCAACTTCAGAGCAATCAAAAAAGAAAGACCTGTAATCCAGCAAGACTACAGCACCCACAAACCAATTGCTTAATAAGCACCCAATCACCTTAATTTTACAGAATAATCTCAGTGCTGGATTTCCAACACAAATCTAATCAAAACAATCCATGCACAAAAAAAATGAAATGTGTAATTCTCAATCACATCAATTGATCAGTCTGTTGCCAAGTCCCTGTTAAATGGTCACAACATAAAATATTATATGCATACACAATGTATCTATTATATCCTGTAAGGGAAAGTGAGTTTGTGGATAGAACAGTACTGGCCTTAATTGGACTGGATCCGGGGAAGCACACGCTGTCGCGTGACGCACTGGTCAGCACCTCCTCTCTCTCTGTCTCCTCCCTCTCGTCTCTCACATCACAGGAGAACAAAAGAAACAGAAAATAATTTAGTGTTTTATGTACTCACTGGGTTATTTCAACCATACAATACCCTTTTAGACATACCTATGTTCACATTCGCGCTAAGAAATAAGCAAGCAGCTTAACTCAGGAATATTATAAATAGCGCAATAATATTTTATTTTATTTATGTATTTTTATTTTTAATCCGTCAACATAACTCTTATTTATAAATTCAATGGATCTCAATCAAATAGTTTCATAATTAAGCAACAGCCACTTAACAAACAGAATACTTTATTTGTGTGTATTCAAAGTCCCCCTCCTTATTTTTCAGCTCTAAGTCTGCGTCTCCCAGCAGCTCAGTGCAGGCAGGGGAGTGGCATATTTGCTCTGTGTAACTCTAAACTCATAAAATCCCACACATGCGCAGCTCATTTACTAGTGCGATTTCAAGGTGAGAGGAGCTCTCCCACAGTAACTTTTCTCTAAGTCAGACAGCAGACAGACCAGCTGTCCCTCCATTCTTTCTAACACAGACAAACAGTAACACTGAACAAAACGCACAAACCAACACAAAACATAGAACACAAATCCTACTTCAAAGTTTCTTAACTTTACTATCTTCACTTATTCTAATCTGCAGATTTATAGTTATTTTCTTATCCATTACAAATCCTCTCTATACAATCATAACGTCCTCCCGGGGGCTCATAGGTTTTAACCGTAATTAACATATTTCCTTACAAAAACTAAAACCCCAACCAAAACATATATATGTATATATCTCTAACATAAATCTTATCATAGCATGAGTCGACACACAGCTGAAACACAACAGAGACATCTTTAATTTTGCGCAAACACACACACTCTCTTTCCCTCACACACACATGAAAAGAATGCATCCATTCATACGGTCCTTAAAAGCATGCTTACGTCGCTCCTATTTCCTTTATATTCCTTCCTAAATTTATGCTACCTTGAGTTGCAGATATTCAATGAGAGGCTACTTCGGACATATACCTCGTCAACTATATACCGAGAGGTAACATACAATTGAATGCATATTCTACAACCTCCAGTCCCTTGGACTGACCTGAAAATGCACCTAATGACTCTTCAGGATTTTGTGGCCCATCTTAATGATCGCCTCGTTTGAGGGCTTCCGTAGATCAGCGACGTCCTAACAGTATACATTTTTCCTTAGTTCCTTGTCCTATTCCTTCATTCTATTCCTTTTCCCTTTAATTTTATTCAAGCAAAATATCCCTGGGCCCAGTGTTATCAATTCCTATAGACACTTTTATCCTGTATTATATTCTCACTCCCCCCTGTTTGCGTTGTTTTCAACGCAAACAACTTTAGAAATTTAGAATGGATTCTCATCCCACAGCAAATAACAGCAAGGCGCACACACAAGTTCTAAACGGTGCATCCCCCAATGCACACACAGGCACACGAACTGACCAGCGCCCAAAGTTGTGAGAAAGCTCACCTTATCTGCAGGCCTCTTGAGCGGGAGTCAGGTCGGAGCCCATGAAACTACGTTGAAACAGACACAACTCGTCCCAAAATCCTCGTCGCCAATTTTCTGTGGTGGCCGAACAACGATGCTGCAATGCTGTGTTGATAAGAAATCCGCTGACACTGTACTTGATTATAATGGTTTATTATATCAAAGATTCAGCATCAATTTACAGATTTCTACAGAATCTGGAGAGCAACAAACCCAATCTCAAATATGATCCCTCTCCCTGTCCTTTGCTGAAAACCTGGTATATATCCTATGTAACATAAGATGGGTGTTTTGAATAGACCAATCCCTGGCTTCCACATATCCAAGTCTCCTCTGTTTCAGGGGGCCCCTATAGTAATGCTTTCCAGATGTTTCAGCAAGGCAGAGTAAAGTTAATCTAACACACCATTTGCAAACGTCAGCCAAAATTATAAACTGTTCAGATACTACAAGGGAAACCTGTTTCAGTCTTCCAGAGATTTGAGACTGGGGCGGAGGTTCACCTTCTAGCAGGACTAAGCATACTGCTAAAGCAAAACTCGAGTGGTTTAAGGGGAAACCTTTAAATGTATTGGAATGGCCTAGTCAAAGCCCAGACCTCAATCCAATTGAGAATCTGTGGTATGACTTAAAGATTGCTGTACACCAGCGGAACTCATCCAACTTGAAGGAGCTGGAGCAGTTTTGCCTTGAAGAATGGGAAAAAATCCCAGTGGCTAGATGTGCCAAGCTTATAGAGACATAGTGAATAGTTATGCACGCTCAAGTTTTCTGGTTTTTTTGTCTTATTTCTTGTTTGTTTCACAACAAAAAATATTTTGCATCTTCAAAGTGTAAATCAAATGATACAAACCCCCCCAAAATCAATTCCAGGTTGTAAGGCAACAAAATAGGAAAAATGCCAAGGGGGGTGAATACTTTTGCAAGCCACTGTAGTAACCAAAAAAGTGTTAAACAAATCAAAATATATTTTATGTTTGAGATTCTTCAAATAGCCACTCTTTGCCTTGGTGACAGCTTTGCACACTCTTGGTATTCTCTCAACCAGCTTCACCTGGAATGCTTTTCCAACAGTCTTGAAGGAGTTCCCACATATGCTGAGCACTTGTTGGCTGCTTTTCCTTCACTCTGCAGTCCGACTCATCCCAAACCATCTCAATTTGGTTGAGGTCGGGATATTGTGGAGGCCAGGTCATCTGATGCAGCACTCCATCACTCTCCTTCTTGGTCAATAGCCCTTACACAGCCTGCAGAATGCTGTGGCAGCCATGCTGGTTAAGTGTACCTTGAAATCTAAATAAATCACAGAGAGTGTCACATGCAAAGCACCCCTACACCATCACACCTCCTCCTCCATGCTTCACGGTGGGAAATACACATGCAGAGATCATCCATTCACCCACACCGCGTCTCACAAAGAAATGGCGGTTGGAACCAAAAATCTCAAATTTGGACCCAGACCAAAGGACACATTTCCACCGGTCTAATATCCATTGCTCGTGTTTCTTGGCCGAAGCAAGTCTCTTCTTCTGGTTTCTTTGCAGCAATTAGACCATGAAGGCCTGATTCACACAGTCTCCTCTGAACAGTTGATGTTGAGATGTGTCTGTTACTTGAACTCTGTGAAGCATTTATTTGGGCTGCAATTTCTGAGGCTGGTTACTCTAATGAATTTATCCTCTGCAGCAGAGGTAACTTTGGGTCTTCCATTCCTGTGGCGGTCCTCATGAGAGCCAGTTTCATCATAGCGCTTGATGATTTTTGCGACTGCACTTGAAGAAACTTTCAAAGTTCTTGAAATGTTCTACATTGACTGACCTTCACATCTTAAAGTAATGATGGACTGTTGTTTCTCTTTGCTTATTTGAGCTGTTCTTGCCATAATATGGACTTGGTCTTTTACCAAATAGGACTATTTTCTGTATACCCCCCTACCTTGTCACAACACAACTGATTGGCTCAAACACATTAAGAAGGAAAGAAATTCCACAAATTAACTTTTAAGAAGGCACACCTGTTAATTGAAATGCATTCCAGGTGACTACCTCATGAAGCTGGTTGAGAGAATGCCAAGAGTGTGCAAAGCTGTCATCAAGGCAAAGGGTGGCTATTTGAAGAATCTCAAATATAATATATATCTTGATTTGTTTAACACTTTTTTGGTTACTACATGATTCCATATGTGTTATTTCATAGTTTTGATGTCTTCACTATTATTCTACAATGTAGAAAATAGTAAAAATAAAGAAAAACCCTTGAATTAGTAGGTGTTCTACAACTTTTGACCTGTAGTGTACATGTACAAATTACCTTGACTAACCTGTACCCCCGCACATTGACTCGGTACCGGTACCCCCTGTATATAGCCTCGTTATTGTTATTTTATTGTGTTACTTTTTATTATTTTTTACTTAAATGTATTTGGTAAATATTTTCTTAACTCGTTCTTGAACTGCATTGTTGGTTAAGGGCTTGTAAGTAAGCGTTTAACGGTAAGGTTGTTGTATTCTGTGTGTGTGACAAATAAAGTTTGATTTGATTTGAAAAATGGGAGAAACTCCCCAAATACAGGTGTACCAAGCTCGTAGCGTCATCGTTGGAAAAGGTGCTTCAACAAAGTACTGAGTAAAGTGTCTGAATACGCTTTTTATTTTTAATACATTTGCAAAAATTTCTAAAAACCTGTTTTTGCTTTGTCATTATGGGGTATTGTGTGTAGAATGAGGGGGAAAAAACTATTTAATCAATTTTTGAATAAGGCTGTAATGTAACAAAATGTGGAAAAAGTAAAGGGGTCTGAATACTTTCCGAATGCACTGTAGTGTTAACACAGACGCAGGGTCTGTCTAACCACTACCATGTAACCAGCTGGGTCTAACCACTACCATGTAACCAGCTGGGTCTAACCACTACCATGTAACCAGCTGGGTCTAACCACTACCATGTAACCAGCTGGGTTTGCACACCACAAGACTGGGGGGCTAACGCAAGTATTCAAGTCTCAGGCAAGGTAAGTAAGATCATTTTGGTCATAAAGTCAGACTCATCCAAAACGGAGTTTTGTAAGTGAGTTTGTCATGACTTACTTGAGGGTTGAATTGTGATTTCGACAATGCTCACTTGCCCACTAACACAGGATACACAGCTGCAGTTATTGCGCTGTATCCAATCCCTACAGCAGAACACACAGACAGTGAGATAGACCAAAACACGTAGCACATTTTTTTAACTTGAGAAATACTGCACCAAACACCTTAGCTAGATATAAAATTGAGCGACTAAAACCTCTTTGCCAAAAACATCAAAATTAATTACAGATTTCTTGAGTTATCTTAGATTCATTCTGACTATTTTCAGGAAGTGATACTGACTTTGTTCCTATGGTGTCTCATATGAGAAAAACATCAGTAAGTGCCACATCAAATCACACCCCCAAGGAGAAGAGTGTAATTGCAGACTGCAATTAGGGGCATTTTCTGATATACAGTGAGGGAAAAAAGTATTTGATCCCCTGCTGATTTTGTACGTTTGCCCACTGACAAAGACATGATCAGTCTATAATTTTAATGGTAGGTTTATTTGAACAGTGAGAGACAGAATAACAACAACAAAATCCAGAAAAACGCATGTCAAAAATTTTATAAATTGATTTGCATTTTAATGAGGGAAATAAGTATTTGACCCCTCTGCAAAACATGACATAGTACTTGGTGGCAAAACCCTTGTTGGCAATCACAGAGGTCAGACGTTTCTTGTAGTTGGCCACCAGGTTTGCACACATCTCAGGAGGGATTTTGTCCCACTCCTCTTTGCAGATCTTCTCCAAGTCATTAAGGTTTCGAGCCTGACGTTTGGCAACTCGAACCTTCAGCTCCCTCCACAGATTTTCTATGGGATTAAGGTGTGGAGACTGGCTAGGCCACTCCAGGACCTTAATGTGCTTCTTCTTGAGCCACTCCTTTGTTGCCTTGGCCGTGTGTTTTGGGTCATTGTCATGCTGGAATACCCTTCCACGACCCATTTTCAATGCCCTGGCTGAGGGAAGGAGGTTCTCACCCAAGAATTGACGGTACATGGCCCCGTCCATCGTCCCTTTGATGCGGTGAAGTTGTCCTGTGCCCTTAGCAGAAAAACACCCCCAAAGCATAATGTTTCAACCTCCATGTTTGACGGTGGGGATGGTGTTCTTGGGGTCATAGGCAGCATTCCTCCTCCTCCAAACACGGCGAGTTGAGTTGATGCCAAAGAGCTCGATTTTGGTCTCATCTGACCACAACACTTTCACCCAGTTCTCCTCTGAATCATTCAGATATTCATTAGCAAACTTCAGACGGGCCTGTATATGTGCTTTCTTGAGCAGGGGGACCTTGCAGGCGCTGCAGGATTTCAGTCCTTCATGGCGTAGTGTGTTACCAATTGTTTTCTTGGTGACTATGGTCCCAGCTGCCTTGAGATCATTGACAAGATCCTCCCGTGTAGTTCTGGGCTCATTCCTCACCGTTCTCATGATCATTGCAACTCCACGAGGTGAGATCTTGCATGGAGCCCCAGGCCGAGGGAGATTGACAGTTCTTTTGTGTTTCTTCCATTTGCGAATAATCGCACCAACTGTTGTCACCTTCTCACCAAGCTGCTTGGCGATGGTGTTGTAGCCCATTCCAGCCTTGTGTAGGTCTACAATCTTGTCCCTGACATCCTTGGAAAGCTCTTTGGTCTTGAACATGGTGGAGAGTTTGGAATCTGATTGATTGATTGCTTCTGTGGACAGGTGTCTTTTATACAGGTAACAAGCTGAGATTAGGAGCACTCCCTTTAAGAGTGTGCTCCTAATCTCAGCTCGTTACCTATATAAAAGACACCTGGGAGCCAGAAATCTTTCTGATTGAGAGGGGGTCAAATACTTATTTCCCTCATTAAAATGCAAATAAATTTATAACATTTTTGACATGCGTTTTTCTGTTTTTGTAGTTGTTATTCTGTCTCTCACTGTTCAAATAAACATACCATTAAAATTATAGACTGATAATTTCTTTGTCAGTGGGCAAACATACAAAATCAGCAGGGGATCAAATACTTTTTTCCCTCACTGTAGGCGTTTCTTGATATCATGTTACACCCATTGATGCTCGACATTGGTCCGTGGACGTTTCTTTCGCGTCGGGGACAGTAATTGTTGACAACTGTAGCATTGCAGCTAAGCCTAACCCTTTTCCTAACCTTAACCTCAGTCTCCTAACCTGCCACGCTAATTCACCTAACCTGCAATGTTAATTATCCTAACCTTCCACGTTTGTTATCCTGACCTACTATGTAAACAAATATTCAGTCTCACAACACCAGAACTGACCAATGGCAGGTATCAATGGGCGTTTCCTGATATCAGGGAACAACCACATCAAGAAATGCCCCGAATTGACTGAAATCTTTTTTTTTTTTACGAGAAACAGAGAAACAACAGTCGCTCTTTAAAGGCAGCTGACCCAACAGGCTAATTACTGCTTCCTCTCACTGTGTGTGTGTGTGTGTGTGTGTGTGTGTGTGTGTGTGTGTGTGTGTGTGTGTGTGTGTGTGTGTGTGTGTGCGCGTGTGCGCGTGCACGTGCACGTGTGCGTGCGTGTGTTCATGCGGTTGGCTGAGACAAACATGTTTTTACCATTTTACCATATGTACGGAAAACTGTTTATATGGTCATTTTGGGAATCATCAACAGTAAAATACTCTGAAACGTTTTACTGCAGCATTCTGTAAATTATTGTGCATTGTGGGAAAATGTTGTGGGAGGGGGGAAAATTGCTGTCTTTGAAATGGTACTGTAATTACACCTGACAGAATACAGTACTGTACTGTATCTTTGGAGAGCCAAAAACCTTTTGACCACTAGTGGGTGCATTGTATTGTTGTGTCTGGCTCATTAACATATTTGGAGGCGTGCCTTGTAAGAGGCTATATTTGTTGCACCCGTGAGTGAGAACGCCGTACCAATATAACTCCTATGTGGTTATAGTACACACTTACGTTCAAATGTTGGGGACAGATTGGAGTGTCAGCAAGTCTTAAACCTTAAACGTTTGAGCTTTGGGTAATGTCTTTTTGGTCTGTTTTGCCCTGTAGTCACTGCCAGTTTGGAAGCCTTTATTAAGGCTTGTAGAAGTGCAAGAGATATAAAACACAAAATATTAATTAATGTAATGTAAACACAATACCAAGCACCCAACCTGCTTGCACCAATCCCTTGTAATTACAGTAAAATACTGTTAAATACAAACCTCTCCCTTCAATGTATTTCATTCATCCATCCATTCATTCATTCCAAATAGGGTAGCATTTCCTTTTTAGTAGTACAATACAGTACATTTTACGGTATTGTGTTGTGTGTAAATACAGAATGTTACTTGTCACCGAGCTGCCTGTAAGCTACTGTCAAATTCACAGTAAGCCCTTTACAGTGTATATACCTGCCATATAATATACCACAAATCACAACATTATTGTTCCCCTGATTCCTGCACTATAATATGTGGCCCATTCCTCAGACAAAACAAATGTGTCAATCATTCCCTGAGGATTCTCTCCCCTCCCTGTGTCCCCACCCAGGGTATGGTGACATGGGTAGCATGGCAGCCGGCATTTTAGTGATTAATGCACCAGGATATTAACTGGATGTCTGGACAGCGTTGGAACCGTATTGTTGCTCGCGTTCAGTGTTCCGGGGTTGGAATGCTTTGGTGTGGGACTTCCTGGCATTAGGTAGCATTAGGTAATTAACTGAATCAGTAGCACCAGTATGCCCTGGTATTAGGTAGCATTAGGTAATTAGCTAAATCAGCAGCACCAGGGTTTAATTAGAGCATCACAGACACAGACACCGTCCAGGGGCTCGTTAATTACCCCCCACATACACACGTTCGTTAGGGACCGGGCCCTGGGCTCTCATTAACTGGCTAGGTGGGGGGGGGAGAAAGCGAGAGAAAGTGAGAGAGAGAGAGAGCTGGTGTCAGGCAACTCTACAGGAGTCTATAGCCAGCCAGGTCACCTGTGATACAAGTCAGTATTCAACGTCCATACATGTCTGAGTATGTCGGAAGATGATGTGAAAACTGGCCACTAGGAGCAACAGTGAGCACTATTACCTTCAAGTAGGTTTCGGTTTTGTAATCTGCCTCTGATTCCAAAGGTTGCAAGTTTGAATTGAGCGATAGAAAGTTGTTTTAGATATTTTTGTTTTAAGCCTATCCTATCTATAGCAGTGCTATTTGTATTTGTAGTTATTAGGGATCCCCATTACTCTTCCTGGGGTCCAAACATATTAAAGCACTTACATTACATATAAAACAAAAGATAAAACAGTATATCATATAACATTATTACACCACTACTGTACATATCTACAATACAAAATGTTTAATACTGCCATACAACAATATCACAATGTGTGCATATGCATGTGTCTGTACCGTTGTGTGTGTCTCTACACAGTTCCTGTTGTTCCATAAGGTGTATTTTTACCTGTTTTTAAAATCTGATTCTACTGCTTGCATCAGTTACTTGATGTGGAATAAGAGTTCCATGTAGTCATGGCTCTATGTAGTACTGTGCGCCTCCCATAGTCTGTTCTGGACTTGGGGACTATGAAGAGACCTCTGGTGGCATGTCTTGTGGGTGTCCGAGCTGTGTGCTAGTATTTTAAAACAGATAGCTCGGTACATTCAGCTTGTCAACAGCTCTTACAAAAACAAGTAGTGATGAAGTCAATCTCTCTTTCACTTTGAGTCATTAATGTTAGCTCTCTGTGTACATAGACATACTGCCCTTGGCAATATCTTCCACTATTATCCTCAGTAATTTTCCATCCAGATTGTCAGACCCCAGTGTCTTGTCATTGTTGATAGACAACAATCATTTTTTCACCTCTTCCAAACTGATTTTGCGGAATTGAAAAGTACAATTCTTGTCTTTCATAATTTGGTCAGATATACTTGGATGTGTAGTGTCTATGTTTGTTGCTAGCATGGCATACCTACGTTTGCTTATCTTGCCAATGAAGAAGTCATTAAAGTAGTTGGCAATATCAGTGGGTTTTGTGATGAATAAGCCATCTGATTCAATGAATGATGGAGCCGAGTTTGTCTTTTTTCCCAACATTTATATTTGTTTCATAGTATAGTTTATTTTACTTTTTATTTAGTTTAGTCAATAGATTTCTTAATTTGCAGTACGTTTGACAATCAGTTGGGCTGCCAGACTTATTTGCCATACCTTTTGCCTCATCCCTCTCAACCATACCATTTTTCAATTCCTCATCAATCCATGGCGATTTAACAGTTTTTACAGTCATTTTCTTAATGGGTGTGTGCTTATTAGTATCTGGAATAAGCAATTTAATAAATGTGTCAAGTGCAGCGTTGTCACGCGACGTGTATGCGGTCAGCGAAGTCAAACGCAGGACACAGAGCGGCTGGCAACGTACTTTTACTGAACACAGTAATAAACGTACAAAACACAAATACCCGTAATACAAAGCAACTGCCGAAATGACAAAGAACAATCACACACAAAATAACCAATGAAAGACAGGGGGTAATATAGGGAATACAATCCAACATAATGGGAAACAGGTGTAAACAATAAAGACCAAACAAGACAAACACCGAAACATCGATTGGCAGTAGCTAGTACTCCGGGGACGATGAACGCCGAAGCCTGCCCGAGCAAGGAGGAGGAGCAGCCTCGGCTGAATCCGTGACAGTACCCCCCCTTAACGCACGGCCCCAGCCGTGCGCTGACCCCGGCCTCGGGGACGGCCAGGAGGACGCGGAGCAGGGCGAGTCGGATGACTCCGGTGGAAATCCCTCAACAGGGAGGGATCTAGGATGTCCCTCCTAGGAACCCAGCACCGTTCCTCCGGACCGTACCCCTCCCACTCCACGAGATACTGCAGACCCCCCCATCCGACGCCTCGAATCCACGATGGAACGGACTGAGTACGCCGGAGCCCCCTCGATGTCTAGTGGGGGCGGAGGAGCCTCTCGTACCTCATTCTCCTGGAGTGGACCAGCTACCACCGGCCTGAGGAGAGAAACATGGAACGAGGGGTTAATGCGGTAATTCATGGGCAGTTGTAACCTATAACATACCTTGTTCAATCTCCTCAGGACTTTAAATGGCCCCACAAACCGCAGACCCAGCTTCCGGCAGGGCAGGCGAAGGGGCAGGTTTCGGGTCGAGAGCCAGACCTGATCTCCCGGTGCATACACCGGAGCCTCACTGTGGTGGCGATCGGCGCTTGCCTTTTGCCGCATGATAGCCCGCTGCAGATGGACATGCGCAGCGTTCCATGTTTCCTCCGAGCGCCGAAACCACTCATCCACCGCAGGGGCTTCGATCTGGCTCTGATGCCAGGGTGCCAGGACCGGCTGATAACCCAGTACACACTGAAAAGGCGTAAGATTAGTGGAGGAGTGGCGGAGTGAGTTTTGGGCTATCTCTGCCCAGGGGATATACCCCGACCACTCCTCCTGCCGGTCCTGGCAATAGGACCTCAGAAACCTACCCACATCCTGGTTTACTCTCTCCACCTGCCCATTACTCTCAAGGTGAAAACCCGAGGTAAGGCTAATCGAGACCCCCAGACGTTCAATAAATGCCCTCCAGACTCTAAAGGTGAACTGGGGACCCCGATCAGACACTATATCCTCAGGCACCCCTAGTGCCGGAAGACGTGAGTAAACAGGGCGTCGGCCGTTTGTAGGGCTGTAGGGAGACCTGGCATAGGAATGAGATGGTAGGCCTTAGAAAACCGATCCACAACGACCAAGATCGTGGTGTTCCCCTGGGAGGGGGGAAGGTCTGTGACAAAATCCACCGATAGGTGAGACCACGGCCATTGTGGAACGGGTAGGGGTTGTAACTTCCCTCTGGGCAGGTGTCTAGGCGCCTTACACTGGGCGCACACCGAGCAGGAAGAAACGTTCTGTGACCCTGGTCTATAAGTGAGCTTAAATACAAATCGGGTAAGAAACATGGCCCACCTAGCCTGACGAGGGTTCAGTCTCCTCGCTGCCCGGATGTACTCCAGGTTACGATGGTCAGTCAGAATGAGAAAAGGGTGTTTAGCCCCCTCAAGCCAATGCCTCCACACCTTCAGGGCTTGAACCACCGCTAGCAGCTCCCTGTCCCCCACGTCATAATTGCGCTCCGCCGGTCTGAGCTTCTTAGAATAGAAAGCACAGGGGCAGAGTTTTGGAGGCATGCCCGAGCGCTGAGACAGTATAGCACCGATCCCCGCCTCGGACGCATCCACCTCAACTTGGAACGCCAAAGAGGGATCCGGATGTGCCAGCACCAGAGCCGAGGTGAACAGGTCCTTCAGATGTCTAAACGCCCTGTCCGCCTCAGCCGACCACTGCAAACGCACCGGGCCCCCCTTTAGCAGGGAGGTGATGGGAGCTGCTACCTGTCCAAAGCCCCGGATAAACCTCCGGTAGTAATTGGCAAAACCCCAAAACCGCTGCACCTCCTTCACCGTGGTGGGAGTCTGCCAATTACGCACGGCTGAAACGCGGTCAATCTCCATCTCCACCCCTGACGCGGACAACCGATGTCCCAGGAAGGAGATGGACTCCTGGAAGAACAGACATTTCTCCGCCTTCGCATACAGGTCATGCTCCAACAGTCTACCAAGCACCCGACGCACCAGGGACACATGCTCTGCTCGTGTAGCGGAGTATATTAGAATGTCATCAATATACACCACTACACCCTGTCCATGCAAATCCCGGAAAATCTCGTCCACAAACGATTGGAAGACTGAAGGAGCATTCATTAAACCGTATTGCATGACGAAGTACTCATAGTGACCCGAGGTGGTACTGAATACTGTCTTCCACTCATCTCCCTCCCTAATGCGCACCAGGTTGTACGCGCTCCTGAGATCCAATTTTGTGAAGAATTGCGCCCTGTGTAATGACTCCGTCATACTAGCAATCAGAGGGAGAGGATAGCTGTATTTGATTGTAATCTGATTGAGACCACGGTAATCAATACACGGGCCTAAACCCCCATCCTTCTTCTTCACAAAAAAGAAACTCGAGGACGCAGGGGAAGTGGACGATCGTATGTATCCCTGTCTCAGAGATTCGGTGACGTATGTCTCCATAGCCGCCGTCTCCTCCTGAGACAGAGGATACACATGACTACGAGGAAGCGCAGCGCCTACCTGGAGGTCTATCGCACAATCCCCCTGTCGATGAGGTGGTAATTGAGTCGCCTTCTTTTTACAGAAGGCGAGTGCCAAATCGGCATACTCAGGAGGAATGTGCATGGTGGGAATTTGGTTCGGACTTTCCACCGTCGTTGCCCCTACGGAAACACCTACACACCGCCCGACACACTGATCAGACCATCCCTTGAGAGCCCTCTGTTGCCATGAAATGTTGGGGTCATGAGATGTTAACCAGGGAAGCCCCAACACCACGGGAAACGCAGGAGAGTCAATCAAATATAACTGTATAATCTCCTCATGGCCCTCCTGCGTCTTCATCTTAAGTGGCGCTGTGACCTCCCTAATCAATCCCGACCCCAAAGGGCGGCTATCTAGGGCATGGATGGGGAAGGGCACATCAACTGGTACAATAGGAATCCCTAACTTATACGTGAACCGGCGATCGATAAAATTCCCAGCTGCGCCTGAATCTACTAGCGCCTTATGCTGGGAGTGAGGAGAAACCTAGGGAAACACAACTTTAATACACATATGTACAACAGAGAGCTCTGGATGAGTTGGGTGCTTACTCACCTGGAATGACTCATCAGTGCGCTGCCAACTGCCTCGATTCCTAGGAGACCCTCCCCAGCACCGACCCGCAGTGTGTCCTCTGCGGCCACAGTTGGTGCAGGGGATGGCCTCTCTCCTGGTCTCTCACCTAGTCTCCCTAGCACCAGCACCCCCGAGCTCCATAGGGCTCGGCTCGGAAGTGCTGGGGGATGGAATGGACGGCCCCGACTCCGGACGTCCGCGGGTAAACAACAGGGTATCTAGGCGAATCAGCATGTCCACCAGCTGATTGAAGCTTAGGTTGGTGTCCCTGCAGGCCAATTCCCGACGCACGTCCTCCCTCAGGCTGCACCTGTAGTGGTCGATGAGGGCCCTCTCATTCCATCCCGCATTGGCAGCCAGAGTCCGGAAGTCCAGTGCGAACTCCTGCGCGCTCCTCTTCCCCTGTCTGAGGTGGAACAGACGCTCACCCGCCGCCTTCCCTTCTGGGTGAACTCCGCATAGTTGACTGTAGCGGCGTCTATTCCCCCCCACTCGGCGTTGGCCCACTCCAGCGCCTTGCCGGACAGACAGGAGATGAGGGCGGACACGCTCTCGTATCCCGAGGGCACCGGGTGGATGGTTGCCAGGTAGAGTTCCACTTGGAGCAGGAAACCCTGACACCAGGCCGCGGTGCCATCATAAGCCCTCGGGAGCGAGAGCCGAATCCCACTGGACCCCGTAGGTGAAGCAATGGGTATAGCTGATGGTGGTGGTTTCCCATCGCTCCAAGGTGTTCATCACCTGTTCCATGGTGGTGCCGAGAGCCTGGATCATGGCCCCTTGTTGTGTTACCGCTCCTCCATTGATCCAGCTGGCACCGCCGCTCCTGCTGACTCCATGTCTAGGTGTGTGATTCTGTCACGCGACGTATATGCGGTCAGCGAAGTCAAATGCAGGACAAAGAGTGGCTGGCAACGTACTTTTACTGAACACAGTAATAATCGTACAAAACAACAAACCTCCAAACAGGGAGGAAAACACAAATACCCGTAATACAAAGCAACTGTCGAAATGACAAAGAACAATCACACACAAAATAACCAATGAGAGACAGGGGGTAATATAGGGAATACAATCCAACATAATGGGAAACAGGTGTAAACAATAAAGACCAAACAAGACAAACACCGAAACATCGATCGGCAGTAGCTAGTACTCCGGGGACGACGAATGCCGAAGCCTGCCCGAGCAAGGAGGAGGAGCAGCCTCGGCTGAATCCGTGACAAGCGTCTGGTTGCTCCTCATTACACACCACAGACCAGCAAATATTCTTTACATCATCAACATATGAATCACTACAAAACTTATTGTATGACCTGGTTTTCCTAGATATGGCTACTTTATCATTATCACTACATCCTATGGATTTGGATACTGTTTTAAAGCAAAATTCTGCAGCATTCGTAAAGATGTGATCAATACATGTTGATGATTTCATTCCTGTGCTGTTTGTAAATACCCTGGTAGGTTGACTGACAACCTGAACCAGCTTGCAGGCACTGGTTACAGTTTGACGTTTTTTCTTGAGTGGGCAGCTTGATGAGAGCCAGTCAATATTTAAATCACCCAGAAAATATACTTCTCTGTTGATATCACATACATTATCAAGCATTTCAGACATGTTATCCAGATACTGACTGTTAGCACTTGGTGTTCTATAGCAGCTTCCCACAAGAATGGGCTTTAGGTGAGGCAGATGAACCTGTAGCCATTATTACTTCAACAGTATCTAACATGAGATCGTCTCTAAGCTTTACAGGAATGTGGTTCTGAATATATGTCACGGATTCTGCCGAGGCTGCTCCTCCTCCTTGTTCGGGCAGGCTTCGGCGTTCGTCGTCCCCGGAATACTAGCTGCCACCGTTGAATGTTTCTATGTTTGATTGCTTTTGTCTGTCTATTGCACCTGTGTCCGTTTGTGTCTGATTATGTGTTCTATAAGTTGCCTGTTTTGTATTGGTTAGGTTGTGTGTTGTTTTTAGCATGTCAGTTAGTGCTGCGTGTTTGCTCTGTTTGTTGTTTTTGGAGTTTACGCACAGTTTGCGTAATCGCTCGCCTCTGTGTGTTTTTGAGGCCGTTTATTGTATTTTGCCTAGTGGTTAACTAGTAAACTTTGTTGGACTAAGCTTCGGTGTCCTGCGCCTGACTTCCACACCACACTTACATCAGTCCTTGACAATATAAATCGCATCACCGCCCCCGTTGGCATTTCTGTCTTTTCGGTAGATGTTATAACCATGTATAGCTACCACTGTATCATCAAAGGTATTATCTAAGTGAGTTTCAGAGATATTTAGAATATGAATGTCATCTGTTACAAGCAAGTTATTGACTTCATGGACCTTGTTTCTCAGGCTGCATATGTTATTATGGGCTATTTTTAGCAGTTTTCTGGGTTGCTTGATTGTTTTGAATGCTTTACTGGGAAGCTTATCAGAAGTAGACTTGCTCATGTTATTTATATTGGAGCTGATAGTGCAGGGTGAGCTGCACACAATGGTCTTCTTACTAGGGCACACCGCCTCAGTGCTATCAGTGTAACTCTGGTTCATAGGCTCATGATTACTGCATACAATAGCTATAGGATCAACAGAGGTATTCAGGGCAATTAGGGGGACATAAATTAAGTTAATTATATTGTGTCTGCCAACGCCCCTAGAATAATGTACATTTGATGCAGCATTATGACGACTAAATGTCACAATGGAAGGGATTAACTGAGCTGGTCTTTGGTCATTGATAAGTCATTGGTATCTATAGCAGTGTGTAATCTATAGCAGTGTGTTATCCATAGCGGTGTTATATATAGCAGTGTTTTCTATAGCAGTGTTAATTATAGCAGTGTTATCTATAGCAGTGTGTTTTCTATCATGGTATTATATAGAGCAGTGTTATCTATAGCAGTGTGTTATCTATAGCAGTGTGTTATCTATAGCAGTGTTATCTACAGCAGTGTTATCTATAACAGTGTTATCTATAGCAGTATGTTATCTATAGCAGTGTGTTATCTATAGCAGTGTTATCTACAGCAGTGTTATCTATAACAGTGTTATCTATAGCGGTATGTTATCTATAGCATTGTGTTATTTATAGCAGTGTTATCTAAAGCAGTGTTATATATAACAGTGTTATCTATAGCGGTATGTTATCTATAGCAGTGTGTTATCTATAGCAGTGTTATCTAAAGCAGTGTTATATATAGCAGTGTTATCTCTAGCAGTGTTATCTATAGCGGTGTTATCTATAGCAGTGTGTTATATATAACAGTGATATCTATAGCAGTGTGTTAACTATAGCAGTGTGTTATCTATAACAGTGTTATCTATAGCGGTGTGTTATCTACAGCAGTATGTTATCTATAGCAGTGTGTTATCTATAGCAGTGTTATCTCTAGCAGTGTGTTTTCTATAACAGTGTGTTATCAATCGCAGTGTAATCTATAGCGGTGTGTTATCTATAGCAGTATGTTATCTATAGCAGTATTATCTATAGCAGTGTGTTATCCATAGCAGTCTTATATATAGCAGTGTTATCTCTAGCAGTGTTATCTATAGCTGTGTTATCTATAACAGTGTTATCTATAGCAGTATGTCATCTATAGCAGTGCTATCTATAGCAGTGTGTTATCTATAGCAGTGTTATATATAGCAGTGGTATCTCTAGCAGTGTTATCTATAACAGTGTTATCTATAGCAGTCTTATCTACAGCAGTGTTATCTATAACAGTGTTATCTATAGCGGTATGTTATCTATAGCAGTGTGTTATCTATAGTGGTGTGTTATATATAGTGGTGTTATATATAGCAGTGTTATCTCTAGCAGTGTTATCTATAGCAGTGTGTTATATATAACAGTGTTATCTATATCAGTAGGTTATCTATAGCAGTGTTATCTATAGCAGTGTGTTATCTATAACAGTGTTATCTATATCAGTAGGTTATCTATAGCTGTGTGTTATCTATAGCGGTGTGTTATCTACAGCAGTATGTTATCCACAGCAGTGTGTTATCTATAGCAGTGTTATCTATAGCAGTGTGTTATCTATAGCAGTGTTATATATAACAGTGTTATCTATGACAGTGTGTTATCTATATCAGTGTGTTATCAATCGCAGTGTAATCTATAGTGGTGTGTTATCTATAGCAGTGTTATCTATAACAGTGTTATCTGTAGCAGTGTGTTTTCTATAGCAGTGTTAATTATAGCAGTGTTATCTATAACATTGTGTTATCTTTAGCAGTGTGTTTTCTATCACAGTGTTATATAGAGCAGTGTTATCTATAACAGTGTGTTATCTATAGCAGTGTTATCTAGAGCAGTGTTATCTATAATCGTGTGTTATCTATAACAGTGTGTTATCTATAGCGGTGTTCTATATAGCAGTGTTATCTATAACAGTGTGTTATCTATAGCAGTGTTATCTATAGCAGTGTTATCTATAACAGTGTTATCTATAGCGGTGTGTTATCTACAGCAGTATGTTATCTATAGCAGTGTGTTATCTATAGCAGTGTTATCTCTAGCAGTGTGTTTTCTATAACAGTGTGTTATCAATCGCAGTGTAATCTATAGCGGTGTGTTATCTATAGCAGTATTATCTATAGCAGTGTGTTATCCATAGCAGTCTTATATATAGCAGTGTTATCTCTAGCAGTGTTATCTATAGCTGTGTTATCTATAACAGTGTTATCTATAGCAGTATGTCATCTATAGCAGTGCTATCTATAGCAGTGTGTTATCTATAGCAGTGTTATATATAGCAGTGGTATCTCTAGCAGTGTTATCTATAACAGTGTTATCTATAGCAGTCTTATCTACAGCAGTGTTATATATAACAGTGTTATCTATAGCGGTATGTTATCTATAGCAGTGTGTTATCTATAGTGGTGTGTTATCTATAGTGGTGTTATATATAGCAGTGTTATCTCTAGCAGTGTTATCTATAGCAGTGTGTTATATATAACAGTGTTATCTATATCAGTAGGTTATCTATAGCAGTGTTATCTATAGCAGTGTGTTATCTATAACAGTGTTATCTATATCAGTAGGTTATCTATAGCAGTGTTATCTATAGCAGTGTGTTATCTATAACAGTGTTATCTATATCAGTAGGTTATCTATAGCAGTGTGTTATCTATAGTGGTGTGTTATCTACAGCAGTGTTATCTACAGCAGTATGTTATCCACAGCAGTGTGTTATCTATAGCAGTGTTATCTATAGCAGTGTGTTATCTATAGCAGTGTTATATATAACAGTGTTATCTATGACAGTGTGTTATCTATATCAGTGTGTTATCAATCGCAGTGTAATCTATAGTGGTGTGTTATCTATAGCAGTGTTATCTATAACAGTGTTATCTGTAGCAGTGTGTTTTCTATAGCAGTGTTAATTATAGCAGTGTTATCTATAACATTGTGTTATCTATAGCAGTGTGTTTTCTATCACAGTGTTATATAGAGCAGTGTTATCTATAACAGTGTGTTATCTATAGCAGTGTTATCTAGAGCAGTGTTATCTATAATCGTGTGTTATCTATAACAGTGTGTTATCTATAGCGGTGTTCTATATAGCAGTGTTATCTATAACAGTGTGTTATCTATAGCAGTGTTATCTATAGCAGTGTTATCTATAACAGTGTTATCTATAGCGGTGTGTTATCTACAGCAGTATGTTATCTATAGCAGTGTGTTATCTATAGCAGTGTTATCTATAGCAGTGTTATCTATAGCAGTGTGTTATCTATATCTATATATTTTTTTTTTGTCATTTAGCAGACGCTCTTATCCAGAGCGACTTACATGAGCAATTGGGTTAAGTGCCTTGCTTAAGGGCACATCGACAGATTTTTCACCTAGTCGGCTCGGGGATTAGAACCAGCGACCTTTCGGTTACTGGCACAACGCTCTTACCCACTAAGCTACCTGGGCAGTGTGGTAACTATAGCAGTGTTATCTATAGCAGTGTTATCTATAGCAGTGTTGTCTATAGCAGTGGTATCTTTAACAGTGTGTTATCTATAACAATGTGTTATCGATAGCAGTGTTATCTATAGTAGTGTTATCTATAACAGTGTGTTATCTATAACAGTGTGTTATCTATAACAGTGTGTTATCTATAACAGTGTGTTATGTATAGCAGTGTTATCTATAGTGGTGTGTTATCTATAACAGTGTGTTATCTATAGCAGTGTGTTATCTATAGCAGTGTTATCTATAGTGGTGTGTTATCTATAGCAGTGTTATCTATAGTGGTGTGTTATCTATAGCAGTGTTATCTATAGTGGTGTGTTATCTATAGCAGTGTTATCTATAGCAGAGTGTTATCTATAGCAGTGTTATCTATAGCAGTGTTATCTATAGCAGTGTTATCTATAGCAGACAGTACAGACATGTCATCATGTTCCCCTTATGTGGACAAATAGCTGTTATTGGACAGAGAAGGAGACAGAACAGTACTCACACACACACAACACACACACATGCGTGCACGCACACACACACACACACAGACACACACACACAAATCAGGTCTGTAATAATGTAGTTGTAGGTTTGGATTAAATAGTGACATGAGTCCAACTCCAAACTCCAAATCCTAAACACTGAGCTCCTCCTTAGCGATTCTCCTTCAGTACAGTCTGTATCTGAATATTGACCTGTCCACTACATTGCTGTACTATATTTCTGTCTTTGTTGTTACTCTTCACAAAGTGCTGTGCCATGCCTTGTCACAGTCCCACAGTGGATGAATGGATTAATTGACTGACAGGTTGACTGAAGGCTGATGGTGTGAGAGATTGAATGGCTAAGGCTGTCCTTGAGTGTGAGTAAAGATTGTGGTCAACATATCACTATAGCATGTCATCAAAACTGGACATCAATATTGAAGCAAGTTACATAGTGTACCATCCACCAATTCAGTTGTAATTGTGAAGTGTGGGTGTCTGTTATGTGATGAAATGTAAATGATGTAAGTGTGAATGAGAGATTGTACTTGCTATCTTTATTCAGGCATGAGCACAGAGAGGAGTTTCACCTTTCTCTCTACCCCCCACCCCCCCCCTCTCAATCCCCCCCTCTCTCTCTTCCACCACAAATCTAGCTCTTATCAGCCCCTAGACAGATGAGGAGGATGATGACATGGACACGAGGAAGACACCAAGGCAGCAAAGTGATATCAGTGTGGTGTCACAACAGTGTAGATAAGATTCAGATCAGCCATAAGAAACAGCTGCTTATAGACTGCTGTACTATTGGCCTAACTGTAGTCTAAATTACACAAAGATATACATTGTAGATAGACGCACACACACACACACACACACACACACACACACACACACACACACACACAGAGAAATGCACACGCATATCCTCTATTCTCCTGTGAGGCCTGCAGCCTCAATCCCTTTCCAAATGTAACACACACGCACACACTATCCACACACACACACAGATCGCCGTTAAAGCCTTGAAGCCTGACAGTCTTCTTCCTCTCCCTCTCCCTCAGACTGTAACGAATGCACCTTCAACCATTCATCAGTGTCACCCTGTCTCCATTGGTTATGGCCCGGAGGCCGTCGCGTCTTCATTACAGCCGGAATAAATGTGAAATAAAACCGCAGATGATTTATTAGCTTCTGATGGCGCCGCGCTGGTTAGCACGCCACGCTCCTCCGTTCACCAGGGTCTGAGAGACTGACACACTCCAGACCTGAGCAATGGATATCAGATCTGACAGGAGGATGATATCTGTCAGTGATCACTAGCTCAGTCTGAGGAGAAGAAGGACTCAGGATGGCAAGTGGTGCGGTGATACCAGAGACGATAGAGAAAGCGAGAGATTTAATTGGCACCTTCTTTCTGGTTCATATACAGTCAATGAACTAAGCAGACCATACTCAGCTGTTATCATATTGGTGTCTATGGGAGAGCCACCCCTTAAGTAGACCGGAACTGTGACTTTTTTTAATGGTAAACGGCCTAAATGCGTCATCTTCATTTATCCACCATCTTTGGAGATACTACAGTTCAATGCCTACGTGATGAGTGAACTTTACCTGAGACTTGATGTTAGCTTCCAGAGCCAATGCCTTTAATAATATAATATAATATATGCAATTTAGCAGACACTTTTATCCAAAGCAACTTACAGTCATGCATGTATACATTATACGTTTGGCTGGCCCCGGGAATCGAACCCACAATCCTGGCATTGTAAGCCAACAAGAAAATTCGGTGTTTCAATATCAAATAGTTTTGTTATATTTCAGTCTTCTGTGATGTATATGAAGTGTAATATTGGGATACAAACTCAAAATTGAATACATTTCAACTCTATATCTGACATAGTACAGGAGTGTATACTTTTGTTTCAAAGTAGATTTGTTTAAGACTATCACGCAACACTGTGTGACTCTGATTTAGCCCACTGCAGAAAAATGTTAGGTTTGATGTTAAAACATACATTTTAGATATGGAACGCCATTTGGGTCTTTGCGTGTCAAAAAAGATACACGTCAAATAAGCTTGTTGACCAATCAGCACCTGAATATGACTGCACGTCACATAAAAATGTAACACGTTCATTAATTTTTTACATAGTTATTACACATGGATTACACTATCACTCGTATTTAATATGTCACAGCGATTAACCGATACGTACACTATGATGCTAGTAAAACTTTGTCTTGCGCACCTGCCACTGCCGCACTTGAGCGCAGACACACTTCCCTAAGCTCTGGGACAGCGCTGGTCAGACACACTTCCCTAAGCTCTGGGACAGTGCTGGTCATAAAAAAAGCCAGCTAGCTGATGGATGCAAACAATGTTCTTCCCC
>NC_139994.1:7489557-7649557 GCF_964263955.1 Coregonus lavaretus
CATTTAGGATGTGCAGACAGACAACGGGGGCAGTGAATGCTGTGGTTAACAGTAGAGTCCTCTGAGAGATGTCCTTCCTGTTTGATACGTATACTTCCTGTCTGCTTCATGCTGATACTTCCTGGTTGAGTCAGATGTCTTTGACCTTCTGGTCTGGAGTCCAAAGTAAACAGACAGGTTCCACAATAGATTATCTCAGCTTAAAAGAGAGGTGATACGTGTGTGTGTGTGTGTGTCAGAGACAGAAAGAAAGAGAGAGGGAGAGAGCGAGAGAACGAGAGAGAGAGAGACAGAGAGAGAGAGAGAAAGAGAGAGGGGGAGAGAGAACGAGAGAGAGAGAGAAAGGGAGAGAGAGAGTTCTTACCTCTTTGGCATGCTTGTAAAACCTCCACTTGTCTCTCAGGGCCTTATAAAATCATATGCACACAAACTGACCTACAGTGCTCCCCCTTCACACAAACTGAGCAACAGTACTCCCCCTTCACACAGACTGATCCACAGTGATCCCCCTTCACACAAACTGACCCACAGTGCTACCCTTTCACACAAACTGACTCACAGTGCTCCCACTTCAAACAGTGATCCATAGAGCTCCATCTTCACACAGACTGACCCACGGTGCCACCCTTTCACACAAACTGACTCACAGTGCTCCAACTTCAAACAGTGATCCATACTGCTCCACGTTCACACAGACTGACCCACAGTGCTACCCCTTCACACAAACTGACCTACAGTGCTACCCCTTCACACAAACTGACTCACAGTGCTCCAACTTTAAACAGTGATCCACACTGCTCCACTTTCACACAGACTGACCCACAGTGCTCCCCTTCACACAGACTGACCCACTGTGCTACATGTTCACACAGACTCATCCACAGTGCTCCATTTTCACACAAACTGATCCACAGAGCTCCACCTTCACACATACTGACCCACAGCACTCCCTCTTCACATAAACCCATCCACAGTGCTCCCAGTTCACACAAACTCATCAACAGTGCTCCCCTTTCACATTAACTGATCCACAGTGCTTCCACTTCACACCCACAGTGCTCCCCATCACACAAACTGATCTACAGTGCTCCCCCTTCACACAAACGGATCCATAGTACCCCCATTTACACAAACTGACCCTCAGTGCTCCCCCTTCACACACACTTATCCACAGAGCTCCACCTTCACACAGACTGACCCACAGCACTCCCTCTTCACACAAACCAATCCACCGTGCTCCCAATTCACACAAACTGATCCACAGTGCTCCCTCTTCACACCCACAATGCTCCCCCTTCACACAAACTCATCCACAGTGCTCCCCTTTCACATGAACTGATACAAAGTCCTCCCACTTCACACCCACAGTGCTCCCCCTCACACAAACTGACCCACAGTGCTCCCCCTTCACACAGACTGATCCATAGAGCTCCCACTTCACACAGACTGACCCACAGTGCTACACCTTCACACAAACTGACCCACGGTGCTACCCCTTCACACAAACTGACTCACAGTGCTCCAACTTCAAACAGTGATCCATACTACTCCATCTTCACACAGACTGACCCACAGTGCTCCCCTTCACACAGACTGACCCACAGTGCTAAACGTTCACACAGACTCATCCACAGTAGTCCACCATCACACAAACTGATCCACAGAGCTCCACCTTCACACACATTGACCCACAGTGCTCCCCCTTCACTCAAACTGTCCACAGAGCTCCACCTTCACACATACTGACCCACAGCGCTCCCTCTTCACACAAACCAATCCACAGTGCTCCCAATTCACACAAACTCATTAACAGTGCTCCCCTTTCACATTAACTGATCCACAGTGCTCCCTCTTCACACCCACAGTGCTCCCCCTTCACACAAACTCATTCACAGTGCTCCCCTTTCACATTAACTGATCCACAGTGCTCCCACTTCACACCCACAGTGCTCCCCCTCACACAAACTGATATACAGTGCTCCCCCTTCACACAAACGGATCCATAGTGCCCCCCTTTCACACAAACTGACCCACAGTGCTCCCCATTCACACAAACATATCCAAAGTGATCTCCCTTTACACAAACTGACCCTCAGTGCTCCCTCTTCACACACACTTATCCACAGTGCTACACCTTCACACTAACTGATCCAGAGTGCTCTCTCTTCACACCCACAGTGCTCCCGCTTCACACAAATTGATCCACAGTGCTCCCACTTTACACAAACAGATTCACCGTGCTCCCCCTTCACACAAACGGATCCATAGTGCTCCCCCTTCAAACAAACGGATCCACAGTGCTCCTCCTTTATACAAACTGACCCACAGTGCTCCCCCTTCACACAGACTGACTCACAGTGCTTCCCTTCACATAGACGGACCACAGTGCTCCCACGTCACACAGACGGACCCACAGTGCTCCCCTTCACACAGACTGACTCACAGTGCTCCCCCTTCACACATACTGACCCACAGTGCTCCCCCTTCAAACAAACTGATCCACAGTTATTTTCCATCACACAAACTGACCCACAGTTCTCCCCTTTCACTCAAACTAATCCATAGTGCCCCCTTTCACACAAACTGACCTACAGTACTCCCCATTCACACAAACAGATCCAAAGTGATCTCCCTTTACACAAACTGACCTCAGTGCTCCCTCTTCACACACACTTATCCACAGTGCTACATCTTCTCACTAACTGATCCAGAGTGCTCTCCCTTCACACCCACAGTGCTCCCGCTTCACACAAATTGATCCACAGTGCTCCCCCTTCACACATACTGACCCACAGTGCTCCCCCTTCAAACAAACTGATCCACAGTGATTTACCTTCACAAACACTGACCCACCGTTCTCCCCTTTCACTCAAACTAATCCACAGTGCTCCCGCTTCACACAAACTGAACCACAGTGCTCCCTCTTCACACAAACGGATCCACAGTGCTCCCCATTCAAACAAACGGATCCAGAGTGCTCCTCCTTTATACAAACTGACCCACAGTGCTCCCCCTTCACACAGACTGACTCACAGTGCTTCCCTTCACATAGACGGACCCACAGTGCTCCCACGTCACACAGACTGACCCACAGTGCTCCCCTTCACACAGACTGACTCACAGTGCTCCCCCTTCACACATACTGACCCACCGTGCTCCCCTTCAAACAAACTGATCCACAGTTATTTTCCTTCACACAAACTGACCCACAGTTCTCCCCTTTCACTCAAACTAATCCATAGTGCCCCCCTTTAACACAAACTGACCTACAGTGCTCCCCATTCACACAAACAGATCCAAAGTGATCTCCCTTTACACAAACTGACCCTCAGTGCTCCCTCTTCACACACACTTATCCACAGTGCTACATCTTCACACTAACTGATCCAGAGTGCTCTCCCTTCACACCCACAGTGCGCCCGCTTCACACAAATTGATCCACAGTGCTCCCCCTTCACACATACTGACCCACAGTGCTCCCCCTTCAAACAAACTGATCCACAGTGATTTACCTTCACAAACACTGACCCACCGTTCTCCCCTGTCACTCAAACTAATCCACAGTGTTCCCACTTCACACAAACTTATCCACAGTGCTCCCCTTCACACAAACTGACCCACAGTGCTCTCCCTTTACACAATCGGACCCACATTGCTCCCCTTTCAACCAGACTGTCCCACAGTGCTCCCCTTCACACAAACTGATCCTCAGTGCTCCCACTTCACCAAACTGACCCACAGTGCCCCCTCTTCACACACACAGTGCTCCACCTTCAACCAGACTGACCCACAGTGCTCCCTGTCACTCAAACTAATCCACAGTCCTCCCGCTTCACAGAAACTGAACCACAGTGCTCCCCTTCACACAAACTGATCCACAGTGCTCCCCCTTCACACCCAAAGTGCTCCCACTTCACACAAACTTATCTACAGTGCTCCTCTTCACACAAACTGACCCACAGTGCTCCCCCTTCACACAATCGGACCCACGGTGCTCCCCCTTCAACCAGACTGACCCACAGTGATTCCCTTCACACAAACTGATCCACAGTGCTCCCTGTCACACAGACTGATGCACAGTGCTCTCCCTTCACACACACTGACCCACAGTGCTCCCTCTTCACACACATTGACCCACAGTGCTCTCTCTTCACACATACTTATCCACAATGCTCCACCTTCACAAAAACGGATCCAAAGAGCTCCATCTTCACACAAACTGACTACCAGTGCTTCCACGTCACTCAAACTGATCCACAGAGCTCCCCCTTCACATAAACTGACCCACAGTGTTATCCCTTCACACAGACTCACCCCTAGTGTTTCCCCTTCACTCAAACTGATCCACAGTACTCCCCCTTCTCACAAACTGATCCACAGTGCTCCCCTTCACACAAATTGACCCACAGTGCTCCCCATTCACACAAACGGCTCCATAGGGCTCCCCCTTCACACAATCGGAAACACAGTGCTCCCAATACAACCAGACTGACTCACAGTGCTCCCCTTCACACAAACTGATCGAGAGTGCTCCCACTTCACACAAACTGACCCACAGTGCCCCCTCTTCACACACACTGATCCACTGTGCTCCCCGTCACATAGACTGATCCACAGTGCTCTCCCTTCACACACACTGACCCACAGTGCTCCCTCTTCACACAAACTGATCCAAAGAGGGCCACCTTCACACAAACTGACTCCCAGTTCTACCCCTTCACTCAAACTGATCCACAGAGCTCCCCCTTCACACAAACTGACCCACAGTGTTATCCCTTCACACAGGCTGACCCACAGTACTCCCCCTTCACACAAACTGATCCACAGAGCTCCCACTTCACTCAAACCGATCCACAGAGAACCCACTTCACACAAACTGACCCACAGTGTTATCCCTTCACATAGGCTGACCCACAGTACTCCCCCTTCACACAAACTGATCCACAGTGCTCCACCTTCCCCCATTCCCTGTAGTGAAGACCCAGATAATTACGACAGCAGCAACAACTAATATTGTATGGAATATTGAAATATTAGATTTGGTCATTTCTTTTTACAATAATCTTTTTGCATGTATCTTCATTTTTACTGTAGATGATGTATGCACTGTCCAAGAAGACACACATGTTTCTATTAGCTTTTGAGAGACGTTTCTGCTGACACTTTACCTTTCTAATTGTTCTCTCTCTTCTTCATTCATCACACTGGGGCCTGAACGAGTGACCAGGGAATGACCCCCATCGTACACAACCCCATTATAGTATGGACACACACACACACACACACACACACACACACAAACACAAACACAAACACATACACACACACACACAGACACATTCATCACCGACACATGGATGGAATTCATACTTTTACAGATCACAAACACGCACACACACACACACAATAGCATTCTGCTCCTATAGAATCCTCCTCCTTCTCCCAGAGTGTTAGATGAATATAAATATGTCAGTTTGACATCATTCATCTAACCCCCTTCACACCCACAGTTCTCCCCCTTTACATAAACTGATCTACAGTGCTCCCCTTTCACACAAACTGATCCACAGTGCTCCCCTTTCACACAAACGGACCCACAGTGCTCCCCATTCACACAAACGGACCCACAGTGCTTCCCCTTCACACAACATTTACATTTTACATTTTAGTCATTTAGCAGACGCTCTTATCCAGAGCGACTTACAGTTAGTGAATGCATACATTTTCATACTGGTCCCCCATGGGAATCGAACCCACAACCCTGGCGTTGCAAGCACCATGCTCTACCAACTGAGCTACACGGGACATACAACAGTATTAACATTAACATCCACTGTAGGGACTCCGGAGGACATTTTGGTGGGTAGTCAACAGTCCCCCATTTACCCCTTGAGTCATGGTCAACGTTTCGGAATGTTTGTCACCTTGGCGACTAGAGGAGCCCAATAAACAACCGTGTCTACCCGCCTGTCTGACCAAAAGAGAGGCTTGGTGCTGGGATGTCAATATTACACCCAGTTAAAGGCCTACTATGTGATTTATACAGCCTTTAAATACAACCCGCTTCTCATTTAGCACACCACAATACCTCTGGCTGTATGGGGTCAATATAACACACCAACTCTACAGGCCAGACAGACTTACCACGCTGGCGTCAACATCTCCTATACACACCAACTCCACAGGCCAGACAGACTTACCACGCTGGCGTCAACATCCCTTATACACACGAACTCTACAGGCCAGACAGACTTACCACGCTGGCATCAACATCTCCTATACACACGAACTCTACAGGCCAGACAGACTTACCACGCTGGCATCAACATCTCCTATACACACCAACTCCACAGGCCAGACAGACTTACCACGCTGGCGTCAACATCTCCTATACACACCAACTCCACAGGCCAGACAGACTTACCACGCTGGCGTCAACATCCCTTATACACACGAACTCTACAGGCCAGACAGACTTACCACGCTGGCATCAACATCTCCTATACACACGAACTCTACAGGCCAGACAGACTTACCACGCTGGCATCAACATCTCCTATACACACCAACTCTACAGGCCAGACAGAGAGCTGGCATCAACATCCCCTATATACACCAACTCTACAGGCCAGACAGACTTACCACGCTGGCATCAACATCTCCTATACACACCAACTCTACAGGCCAGACAGACTTACCGTGCTGGCATCAACATCCCCTATATACACCAACTCTACAGGCCAGACAGACTTACCGCGCTGGCATCAACATCCCTTATACACACCAACTCTACAGGCCAGACAGACTTACTACGCTGGCATCAACATCCCCTATACACACCAACTCTACAGGCCAGACAGACTTACCGCGCTGGCATCAACATCTCCTATACACACCAACTCTACAGGCCAGACAGACTTACCACGCTGGCATCAACATCTCCTATACACACCAACTCTACAGGCCAGACAGACTTACCACGCTGGCATCAACATCTCCTATACACACCAACTCTACAGGCCAGACAGAGAGCTGGCATCAACATCCCCTATATACACCAACTCTACAGGCCAGACAGACGGACCCACAGTGCTTCCCCTTCACACAGACTGACCCACAGTGCTCCTCTTCACACAGACTGATCCACCGTGCTCCCAGTTCACACAAACTGACCCACAGTGCTCACCCTTCACACATACTGACCCACAGTGCTCCCCCTTCACACAGACTGATCCACCGTGCTCCCAGTTCACACAAACTGACCCACAGTGCTCACCCTTCACACATACTGACCCACAGTGCTCCCCCTTCACACAGACTGACCCACAGTGCTCTCCCTTCACACAGACTGACCCACAGTGCTCCCCCTTCACATAAACTGACCCACAGTGCTCCCCTTCACACAGACCGACCCACAGTGCTCCCCTTCACACAGACTGACCCACAGTGCTCCACCTTCACACAAACTGACCCACAGGGCTCCCCATTCACACAGACTTACCCACAGTGCTACCCCTTCACACAAACAGATCCACAGTGCTACCCCTTCACACAGACTGATCCACAGTTGCTCCCCCTTCACACAGACTGACCCACAGTGCTCCCCCTTCACACAAACTGACCCACAGTGCTCTGCCTTCACACAGACTGAAGAGACTACTGTATTTAACTGGGTTGAATTACTACAACTAACCCCTCAGCTTGAAGAGACTACTGTATGTAACTGGATTCAATTAGTACAACTATCCCCTCAGCTTGAAATACAACCAACCCACGCCTTTCGAATTGCTAGCTTTTTCAGTGACACAGCTGGCTAATGTTTTTTCAAGAGGGCTTTCAAATATATTTGACAAAGGACTCAAGATCAATTACCAATGAGGTTTTGTGAGCGAAGAAAATATACTGTTAAGCAAGCAGTGTGCTGTTCATTACATGTAGATAATGGTGATTGTAATGTATTTAATATGGGCTGGTAAATAAAATACATCTGATAACACACACACACACACTCCCCTCTTTCTAAGAGAATGTGTATTATTCTGTCATAGTCCTCTTTATCAAATCAGATGGTATCGCTGCCCAATGTGACGGGGTCTATTCAGCACAAATGGCTAAACCCACAACAGCATCAGTCTGATTCCATAAGCACAATAGAGAGTCTGTGATATCATCAATAATAATCCAAGAGAGATGATAGCCAGATGACAAACAGAGCTGGGAGGAAATACAGATACCAATGATAGGAGCAAATTGAAATAAAATGGCAGTTGATTATTTTTTCACACAGCTGGTTAGGGAGCTGCCATACGGGATGCTTGGGAAGGCGACGGAGGGAGGGAGATGGAGGCATTGAGAGAGAGAGAGAGAGAGAGAGAGAGAGAGAGAGAGAGAGAGAGAGAGAGAGAGAGAGAGAGAGAGCGAGAGAGAGAGAGAGAGAGAGAGAGAGTAGGGTTAATCATATGGAGTTATACAGGAGTTTCTGTAGACTTTATTATTCTTCACTGAAGAAAAAATATATATGCAACATTTACTATCTTCATGGGGCTATAGTTCAAATATAAAGGTTAGTTTATTATAAGTTTATAATGTAAAGTTCAAAATATATAAATGTCAATCAAACATATTGACTGTCAAAGGCAATCTTTTGTAAAGCAGTTAGACAGTAGTCCTTGCATAGACGTGTATCTAATTAAACGTATGTAATAAAATCCATCATAGCACAGATTCACCCCCCTCCAGCCCAAACCATCCTGACAGTATGTTCACAACTGTGCAGTCAGTGTGCTCATTAAAATACAAATACAAATAATAATAAAAATGGTTGCTAGTACAACACTGAATCATCTTCATCATCTTAAAGGTCCTATCTGGGATTTCTTGGGCCACATATTCTACATCTGTTACTGCAGTGCATTGGTTGACCTGAGGGGGGCGGTAGTGGTCTCATGCTAGGCTGCTCCCTCCGTGCTCCCTGCTCCAATCTGTGTTCCCTATGTCACCAAACCCATTAGTCTAGCATTACATTAGCATTACAGCTAGCATCAGCAACTCCTATTGGAATCTCAGCTCCCCACTGGTGCATACAGGGGAACATAGGACGAGGGGTGGTCTCGCTGTCTCTTTCCTCTATCGTTCATTATATGTCTTTCCTTCACTCTCTACCTGATTTCCCTCACACTGTCATTCTTTTTCACTCTTTCAGTGTACCTCTCCACTCCTCTCTCTGTGTTTCTCTCCTTTCCCCAATCCTGTTGCTTGTTGCCTTATTACCATCTTACTGCTATGCCCCCTGTAAATACTGTATATGTCTCCTAGTGCTCTCTTTCTCTCCATTCATTTTTTATTTTACATTTTACATTTTAGTCATTTAGCAGACGCTCTTATCCAGAGCGACTTACAGTATTCCTTTCTCTTTCTCTCTTTTATTCTTTATGTCTCTCTCTCTCTCTCTCTCCCTGCTCTCTTTTTCTCTCACTCTCTCCGCCTCTAGAGGCAGTAGAGGTCAGAATGTCTTCCACAGTGAGTGTTTGAGGAATTCAAGCAAACAGCACCTCAAGTCTCTAAAACACATACGTAGAACATTCTCTGTTAGGACATTTTCCACTAAAATCTGTGTATGTACACATCTTGCAGACATTCACACATCTAGAATAACCTAAACAAGGATTCCCGATACTGTATTTTCCATACTCTAAGTAGTGAACGTTATATTTAGTATACCTCGTCTTTGTGCTCGCGGAGAGACAATCAGAATGCTCAGTCTGGAAGAACAGGAAACCAATCAGCGCCCACACCTAGAGGTCAGGCGGAGGTCAGTGTGATGTCGTGCCCCCCGGTCCGCCAGCCTCCACCGCCTTCATTCCATGACAAAGAGAGTGGGTTTGGTTACCAGGGAAACAGGCAGTTTTCCATCGGGATGTTGGAACATTTAGGAAGGCCATGGTTGCTTTGTTGCCGGGGTGATGATGGATTGTCACCATGGATATTTAATCACTAGAGTTATGGTGTATAAGACAACAGAGGAGGAGAGCGACCTTTATCTAGAAATAATGCTAAAACAAAATGGATCCAGGGTCCAAAATGGGTCTAATCGTACACCATCCTCATATTAGCTCCGCTTTTCTTGGTGTGCAGTTGGAGAGCAGCTGAGAACACAGATCGCCTCCAGAAACCAAACAAGGAAGACACACATAGGCGCCTTAGTGAGAGGGGAAACACACACACACACAAACAATCCTTGTGTCTGTCTGTTTCTCTTGTGTCGCGGCACCCACCCACCTCTGTTTGGCTTAGTGCAGCAAAAAATGGCCGGTTGCCATGGCAACCGTGTGTGCCGTTCTGCTACAGCTGTGATGTGTGTGGTGACACTTTTGACCCCCTGGTGAACTCTGGAAGGCAGGATCCCTGCAGAGTCCAGATAGACTCTTCTGAAAGGGTCTATCCTGGGTCTATCCTGGCGAGGTCACGTCAATTCAGCCATGCATTAATACCATGGCAACAAAATCATAACACAACTATTGACTGTGGAAACCAAGAGTACCATGACAACAAAATCGTAGCAAAATCATACCAACCTGCTACTAATGTAACCGAATCTACAGTACCGATATATAATGTAACAAATCAAAACTATTTTCAAACATTCCACAAACAAGTATAGGTCTATGGAGGACTAAAAGTGCCACAATTAAATAAATAAATACACCATTAAATAATTACTTAAATGTGTCATTAATTAATTAAAATTTGAATTAAATACATAAATGTGTAATTAAATGTATCATTAATTAATTCAAATACCGATTCATTTTATGTAAAATACATATATAATTATTTCACTATTTACATTTACATTTCATGATCCTGCATTGCAGTGATTCATGAATTACTTAAAACTGTCAAACTGACCCATCAAAGTCAGTGGGCGGGGCTAACGCGAATCTAGTCTGATCCATTGCTTTGGTCTGAAGTAGAGTAGGCCAACCTGGATAGAGACAATGGAGGATCTCCGTGAACTTTCCAGGGAGTTGGTTAGAGACATTTTAAACTTAGCAGAGGATGTAGAAGCAGGACCTGCTGACCCAGAGCATGTAGCTAGTAAAGCAGAGGAACTTATTGAAGTTGTTGGAGTCATTTCCGCACTTTCCGACGAAGATATCGACCACAGAGTGATTGCAAATCTAGAAGAAGTTGTCCACCGCTTCTCTGGTACCAGGGCACTTCAGGCCCAACACACACAGGGACCGGGGCGTTTGGCGTTTGACATACCGAGTGCAGTTCTGGAGCATCAACTTCTTTGTGGAGTTCCCGCAGTTCAAATTGCAGCGATGTTCGGTGTGTCAAAGAGGACCATCAGGAGGCGCATGCAACAATACAGTTTAAGGTATTTACACTAAATTCATGAGTTTTCTGTTTATGAATTGCTGCTCTCATACACTCGGAAAGAATATGACGTTTAAGGTAACATTACTTGATGTTGTGTTTTTCTTGTTTGTACAGAAAGACAGATCTCTATTCAGCTGTGAATGATGAGGAGTTAGACCGTATTGTAAGTGAAATTCACAGAAGTCATCCAAACACCGGCTACAAGCTAATGCGTGGTCACCTGAATGCAAGAGGTGTGCATGTTCCAAGTGAGTAGATAATAATATGGGCATTATTTAAATGTATTTTTAATTTGGAGCTCTGCCCCTTTGAAAGGTGAAGGAAGCCCGCTTATGGAAAGACATCGCCTCTGAGATGTAGAATGTGTAGAAGAAATGTGAAGAGAAACACACATTTCAGGACGGCTGACTTGTATCATCAGGATAGACATGTCCTGTGATTTTTAGCCTCCTGTTTAATAGAGGTGGAACAATATCTGACAGTAATATTCTCAGCTGTCCGGATGTGCCCCTGCTGTAAAGGGTATAATATAATCATAGAAAAGCAAAATATCATAGGAGGCAAAAAATCTCAGGTCATCTCTGTTCGAGCATGTGGTATCTATCTATCTATCTATCTATCTATCTATCTATCTATCTATCTATCTATCTATCTATCTATCTATCTATCTATCTATCTATCTATCTATCTATCTATCTATCTATCTATCTATATATGTGTGTATATATATGTATATGTGTATATATATGTATATGTGTATATATATGTATATATATGTGTGTATGTATATATATATATATATAAATATATATATATATATATAAATATATGTATGTATGTATATATATGTATGTATATGTATGTATATATATATAAATATATGTATGTATGTATATATGTATGTATATGTATGTATGTATGTGTATATATATATATATATGTATATGTATATATAATTTGTATATATATGTGTATGTATATATATATATACATACATATATATACATATATATATATATATATATATATATATATATATATATATATATATATATATGTATGTATGTATATGTACAATATCTGACAGTAAAGTACATTTTTGAAGCTGTGGTGGTTCTGTAATAGTTGACTGTTTTACACACATTATTTATTTTATTATGACACCACTATATCCTCAAAATAAGTAGCCAGTGAGTGTGTGGTTATTCATTTTAAATTCCTCCCCTCAGTCTCAAGACTGCAAGAGTCTTTACGCAGAGTCAATGCAGAGGGAGTCTACATGAGACGTCTGAGGCTGCGTGTATTAAGGCGACGGCAGTATTTTGTTCCTGGCCCAAACTCTTTGTGGCATATGGATGGCCACCATAAGCTTATCAGGTCAGTGATATTAGCAGATAAACAAGATAAACAATGCATCTTTCTATATGTTTCATTACAATTGTTATACAATAAAGTTATATTTTTTCATGTGTTTGCAACAGGTGGAGATTTGTTGTCCACGGTGGGGTGGATGGATTCAGTCGTTTAGTGGTCTACCTGACTGTGGCCGGCAATAATAGAGCTCATACGGTCTTACAGAGCTTTATCGCCGCTGTTGAGCAGTATGGGCTGCCATCAAGGGTACGGTCTGACAAAGGGGGGGAGAATGCAGATGTAGCAGAATTCATGATCAGAAGCAGAGGTACCGACAGGAATTCACACATCACAGGCAGAAGTGTCCACAATCAGCGGTAAAGAAATATGTTTGGCAACTAGGCTCACACAACTAACATACTAGTTGAATGTACTTTAGCATATGTCATAAATTAACAATTTCTCAATTTTATCCTAAACACAGAATAGAGAGGATGTGGAGAGATGTTTATGAACATGCCCTGGACCTCTTCTATCAGATCTTTACTTCATTGGAAGATCAGGAGACACTGAATCCAGACAATGAAGTCCATCTTTTCGCTCTGCACCGGATTTTCCTTCCACTGGTTCAGCAAAGCCTCGACTCTTTTCGAGATGCTTGGAACTTCCACGGTCTTAGAACTGAAAGGAATCAGTCACCACAGCAACTCTGGAGAAGTTACAGAGAGCAAGGCCCTGAGGAGGATCCTACTGAGGTTAACAATGAACTTTAAACACTTTCTTAAAATTGTTTCCCCAAAGGAATTATGTGAGAAAAAAATGGTGCTAAATGTGATACTTTAAATGAAACATTTACTATAGATTATTGTCTCTTTAAAATCTCCCGAGCTTTTAAAGATCAACCTGTGAGCTGTAGTTTCTACAGTGCATACTATGCAAAGCTGTATTATTTTAAAAAACTGAATAAGTAACATTTCATTTCTCACTGCCTTGGTGACCAAAAATAACAATCTTGTGTAAGGACATGTCAAACTAGTTTTAAGTACAAGACTGATTATGCTTGTCATCCATTCAGGTTCCTGAAGAATATGGGATCGATTGGAACGGACCTCACTGCCTTCATCGAGGCACTGTGTCAGTCCCCGAGGTTCAGCTGGCCCGTGAGCTCTCAGATGAAGAGGTTGCAATTTTGCCAGCTCCAGGAGTTTCTGTTACTGATGCACTTAGACTATATGTAGAGACTGTGGAAGTGTTATCAAGAATCTTAGACTGATGTCCAACCCATGTTTTTATTTGTTGTGTTAGAACAAGCAAGGAAAAACTGAAAGTTTACTTTCCTTTTAAAAGAAAGGAAAAAAAGCTGTTTCTTTGAAGCTTCCTGTCTCATTATGGTCCACAGAATGACTAACATGAATGCTGTACTGTTAGCACTGAAGGTGCAGAACAGTTTGATTTTAGTAAATGGAAGAAAAAAAAGTCAACTACTGCACAGTGTGTTAATGTTTTCAAAGACACTGAACTTGTGTCAATTCATCTGAACTGTGTATGCATTGACATTAGGGCTGGGCAATATGGAGAAAATCAAATATCACATTTTTGACCTAACACCTTGATGTCGATATTGCAACGATATTGTAAGGTTGACAATTGGTGCATTCACAAAATATCTTCCACATTTAGATTTCGGATAAATAACTATCATATTGTGGATATAATGACTAAGTGGTAAAAGGCTAATAATAGAACAGCTAGAACAGTCTGGTAAGTTCAGAAAATGACATCACTTTACTGTAATGCAGCTCTCCAAGTCCTGAAGTAAGAAGTTCAGCTTTAAACAGTACGCTTGGAATTTTATCCGCATTGTGGTCAGCCAAACAACAGACAGTGTGTGTGTAGCTTCTTCGGCTAACTTGGACTTGTGCTGGTCGTCTCGTCATATTCCTTCTGGCTCCAATGATATATGGCGCAAAGAGCCTTGCTACCTCCGCTGCAACACAGAAAAACGTAACAGCTCAATGGTCACCAGTCAGCTAAAACAGCCTCTACTTCTATCTTGGGATGCTCAAGCCAGCTAACACCATTTAGCCGATTAGCGAACTAGCTAGGTTTATGCTTCCCCCCCCATTAACAATAAACGTGTCACGCACGAAGCATCATAATACCGCATGCAAATACATGTTCGAGTCGATCTAATTTAACCTACACGTGTGTCCCGAATCATTAAATAGTAGCACACCTGGCTAACATGAAATTACTTAGCTTACCTTGGACAGGTGTACGTGATTGAGCGGCCGGTATCTGCTGTGACTGAGCTGCCGGAGTCACCGGTGCCGCGGGAGCCGTTGGACTTCTGCTCAGAGCTTCCTCAATCAAATTCGCTGCTTCTCTCAGCAGCTCCGGGCAACTTTTAGACATTTTGTCCTGCACCTCACACAGCGTCTCAACATTGGGGCTAGCAGGACCGAGTCTTCTCTTGATTTTTAGCCGTTGCAATGAAAGTTCTGTTTAACCGTGTAACTAAACCAACGTAGAGGTGAATAGCGCCACCCAGTGTATTGGAATGTGTTCAGTAGCTCTGCATCAATCCATTATCCGGAATTGATTTGTCTTGGCTTGATGCAGAGGGTAACCAATCAGGCGTTAGGTTCCGCCTACCAACTTTTGATGGGTCAGTTTGACAGTTTTAAGTAATTCATGAATCACTGCAATGCAGGACCATGAAATGTAAATGTAAATAGTGAAATTATTATATATGTATTTTACATAAAATTAATCGGTATTTGAATTAATTAATGACACATTTAATAACACATTTATGTATTTAATTCTAATTTTAATTAATTAATGACACATTTAAGTAATTATTTAATGGTGTATTTATTTATTTAATTGTGGCACTTTTAGTCCTCCATATAGGTCACATATCAAATTATGTAAATGTTAATACTTCCATTTCCCAAGGGCAACACAGCCTTTTAAACTCTCGCAGGTGGCTTCAAGGTGACTTTCTCTATCCTGCTGTAAATATAAATATTTAACAATTACAGGAGTAATATTTTCATGTATCTTTTGTGTGAAAAGGGAAGGGGAGGAGAGTTGCTACAGGAAAGTTTTGGCCTCAAAGTAAAAGTATTCTTTAGGCACAGATCTGAGATCAACTTTCCTTAACTTCATCTTAATCATAACCATTAAAAAGCAAAAAAGCTAACTGACTTTAGATCAGTGACTAGGGATAACTTAATCCTTCTCTGGGTTTTGGCTGGTTTTGGCTGGTTATGGCTGGTTATGGCTGGTTTTGGCTGGTTATGGCTGGTTATGGCTGGTTTTGGCTGGTTATGGCTGGTTGTGGCTGGTTGTGGCTGTTGGAACTGATCCTCTGTTTGTTTGGCCCTTACCTGTTTGGTTTCTTTCTCTGTCACCTTTCACCCACAGACAGACAGGCAGCAGACCAATACACTTCTTCATGTAGTCCCTTGTAGCTCAGTTGGTAGAGCATGGCGCTTGCAACGCCAGGGTTGTGGGTTCGTTTCCCACGGGGGGACAGTATGAAAATGTATGCACTCACTAACTGTAAATCGTTCTGGATAAGAGAGTCTGCTAAATTACTAAAATGTAAATGTGTTCCTTGGCATCTTCACTGACATTTACAGACAATATACTGTACACACTTGGAGAGACAGTTTAAAGTTGTATTAGTCGTATGTATGGGATAAGCATGGTATACATCGTCCAACGAAATGTTGTTTCCCAGTCGGAGCTCGTGTTTTTCAGAGTTCCCAGTTGTCTTGAACTCACTGCAGTCTGAGATTTCCCAGTTCCGAGTTTCCAGTAGTTTTGAACAGGGCAGAAGTCATGCTGGATTGACAGCATGGCCAATGTATTCAACATTTCCTGGCCCAAGGCATGTGAATGTTTATCCTTTTAAGCTTGGAAAATAGACCCTTAAACCCAGACTTGGACCACACACCCACTCCACTGAATAGCAGGCTAGTGATTGCTTTGCAACGCTTGCAGTTAACCACTGAGTACTTCCAAACCACCCATTGTTGAATTAGCCATTTCCAACTTGTTGTGTAATGTTTATGTCCAATGGCCGATGTGCACCTATACATTTTATCTATAACTTCTCTTCATATGACAAGGATTGAAAAGGATTTGCCAGTAGATTGTCAACGTGATTCATGATGATGACTGCTTGTCTAGCTTGCTAGCTAAGATTTTGAAAGTATGATATTGACATGATCAGTCCAATCAAAGCTACGGTAGATATAACGTGATTTGACGTAATTTTATCTGTGACCAATGACCTTGAGCCTTCTTGGATGAGCACTTCTAATGTAACTCTATGGCAGCACCCAAGGGGGTTGAATTTTCGAGCTTTCCCCTTAGAACGCTGAGCCAATCACGGCACAACTAGAGAACATTAACAACCTCTACACTCCGTATTTTCCACTGTCTGCCCCACCACCACAGAAAGCACTGTGCTAGGCTGAAACACCTGCATTTTGAAGCTGCCTGTCACGATCGTCGTAGGGAATAGACCAAGGCGCAGCGTGATGAACGAACATGTTTAAACTTTATTATCTTTAGTGATAATAGACAACAATAAACAAAACAAGAAATGACTCGTGAAGTCCACGGTAACAATGACCAACACGGAACAAGAACCCACAAACGGAAAACAGATAGTTTAAATATGGCTCCCAATCAGAGACAACCAACGACAGCTGACACTCGTTGCCTCTGATTGGGAGTCACTCTGGCCAACATAGAAATAAACACAACAGAAAGAACACACCCTGGCTCAACATACAGAGTCCCAGAGCCAGGGTGTGACAGTACCCCCCCTAAAGGCGCGGACTGCGACCGCGCCTCAACTTGAACAAAACAGGGGAGGGCTGGGTGGGCATTCCTCCTCGGCGGTGGTTCTGGCTCCGGCCTTGCCCACCACCCTCCAATAAACCCCCCATAGCGCCCCTGGTCCAGTCTGGCCCCGCTGGCTGGAGCGGAACTGGACGCAGCAGGAGCGGTTAGCTTCAGCTCCGTAGTGGAGCAGTGGACCGGTACCTTACCAGGCACCGGTGACCCAGGCACGGGTTGTGCTGGACTGACGACGCGCACCCCTGGCTTGGTGCGTGGAGGAGGAACGGGCCTTACCAGGCTGACGACGCGCACCCCTGGCTTGGTGCGTGGAGGAGGGACGGGCCTTACCAGGCTGACGACTCGCACCCCTGGCTTAGTGCGAGTAGCAGGAACAGGCCGGGCCGGGCTGGCGACGCGCACCCCTGGCTTGGTGCGTGGAGTAGGAACGGGCCGGACCGGGCTGACGACTCGCACCCCTGGCTTGGTGCGTGGAGTAGGAACGGGCCGAACCAGGCTGACGACTCGCACCCCTGGCTTGGTGCGTGGAGTAGGAACGGGCCGGACCAGGCTGACGACTCGCACCCCTGGCTTGGTGCGAGTGGCAGGAACAGGCCCGGGCCGGGCTGGCGACGCGCACCGTAGACTTGGTGCGAGTGGCAGGAACAGGCCGGGCCGGGCTGACGATGCGCACCCCTGGCTTGGTGCGTGGAGTAGGAACAGGCCGGACCGGGCTGGCGACGCACACCGTAGGCTTGGTGCGTGGAGCAGGGACAGGCCGGACCGGGCTGGCGACGCACACCGTAGGCTTGGTGCGAGGAGCAGGGACAGGCCGGACCGGGCTGGCGACGCACACCGTAGGCTTGGTGCGTGGAGCAGGGACAGGCCGGACCGGGCTGGCGACGCACACCGTAGGCTTGGTGCGAGGAGCAGGGACAGGCCGGACCGGGCTGGCGACGCACACCGTAGGCTTGGTGCGTGGAGCAGGGACAGGCCGGACTGGGCTGGCAACGCACACCGTAGGCTTGGTGCGTGGAGCAGGGACAGGCCGGACCGGGCTGGCGACGCACACCGTCCATTTGGTGCGAAGGGCCGTAACAGGCCGGACCGTACTGGGGACACACACCACTGGCTCTACTTTGACCAGTGGCCCCCGTAACCTGGTGGCCTTCTGAATACGCCCCTTTTCTGCCTCCATCAGCCCCGTCGTCCATGCCCTGTGCCCCCCCCTAAAAATTATTTGGGGTTGCCTCTCGACCGTCCGACGACGACCCTGATCACGCCGTTGCTCCTCTCTCCGTCGCCTCTCTACAGTCTCACTCCATGGCCGGCGATCCATCCCGGCCAGGATTTCCTCCCAGGTCCAGGACCCCTGCCCGTCCAAAATCTGCTCCCACGTCCAGGCTGCCTGCTCCTGGACACGCTGCTTGGTCCTTTCATGGTGGGTTCTTCTGTCACGATCGTCGTAGGGAATAGACCAAGGCGCAGCGTGATGAACGAACATGTTTAAACTTTATTATCTTTAGTGATAATAGACAACAATAAACAAAACAAGAAACGACTCGTGAAGTCCACGGTAACAATGACCAACATGGAACAAGAACCCACAAACACAAAGGGAAAACAGATAGTTTAAATATGGCTCCCAATCAGAGACAACCAACGACAGCTGACACTCGTTGCCTCTGATTGGGAGTCACTCTGGCCAACAAAGAAATAAACACAACAGAAAGAACACACCCTGGCTCAACATATAGAGTCCCAGAGCCAGGGTGTGACACTGCCTTACTCAAGAAAGCAAAAAATAGAATATGTTTGTATGCAAATGGCTATATGTGACACCTATTAATGCTAAAATACTATGCAAAACAGGTGGAGCTAAAAACAGGTGTAAAAAATGGCCGATGTGGGGGCAGGGGATGGCTTTGTACGCATCACGGATGTTTGTGTATACATGGTCAACCACGGCGGATCCTCTTGTGGAGAAGGATACATGTTTGTGATATTTTGGGAAAATCTGTTTTAGACAGGCTTGGTTAAAATCACCCATGACAATAAAGACTGCTTCCAGGTGAGAGGATTCGTGCTGGCTAATGATCTTGTACAGTTCACTGAGTGCCGCCCATCAGTCTCCCCATCTGGTAATTTTGCCAGGATAAGTTCTGAGACGCTTGCATGATCTTACCACTAGGAGCGCTGCAGCTTTGCACAAGCACTGAGCTCCCTCTCCCTGTCTCATTCACAGTAGAATGATCTGATGGTGGTTAGGCAAGTACTGCCAGACAAACAAGTAATACACGATCTACACTGAACAAAAATATAAACGCAACATGTAAATTGTTGGTTGCATGTTTCATGAGCTGAAATAAAAGATCCCAGAAATTTTCCATACGCACAAATAGCTTATTTCTCTCTAATTTTGATCACAAATTTGTTTACATACCTGTTTGTGAGCATTTCTCCTTTGCCAAGATAATCCATCCACCTGACAGGTGTGGCATACCAAGAAGCTGAATAAACAGCAAGATCATTACACAGGTGCATCTTGTGCTGGGGTCAATAAAAGGCCACTCTAAAATGTGCAGTTTTGTCACACAACACAATGCCACAGATGTCTCAAGTTTTGAGGGAGCGTGCAATTGGCATGCTGACTGCACGAATGTCCACCAGAGCTGTTGCCAGAGAATTTAATGTTAATGTTTCTACTAACGTCGTTTTAGAGAATTTGGCAGTACGTCCAACTGGCCTCACAACCGCAGACCACGTGTATGGTGTTGTGTGGGCGAGCAGTTTGCTGATGTCAACGTTGTGAACAGAGTGAACCATGGAGGCGGTGGAGTTATAGTATGGGCAGGCATAAGCTACGGACAACGAACACAATTGCCTTTTATCAATGGCAATTTGAATGCACAGAGATAACGTGATTAGATCCTAAGGCCCATTGTTGTGTCATTCATCCGGCGCAATCAATGTAATGCACGGCCCCATGTCGCAAGGATCTGTACACAATTCCTGGAAGCTGAAAATGTCCCAGTTCTTCCATGGCCTGCATACTCACCAGACATGTCACCCGTTGAACATGTTTGGGATGCTCTGGATTGACGTGTACGACAGCGTGTTCCAGTTCCCGCCAATATCCATCAACTTCGCATTGAAGAGGAGTGGGACAATATTCCACAGGACAAAATCAACAACCTGATCAACTCTATGTGAAGGAGATGTGTTGAGCTACATGAGGCAAATGGTGGTCACTCCAGATACTGACTGGTTTTCTAATCCACGGCCCTACCTTTTTTTTAAGGTATCTGTGACCAACAGATTCATATCTTTATTCCCAGTCATGTGAAATCTATAGATTAGAGCTTTATATATTTATTTCAATTAACTGATTTCCTTCTATGAACTGTAACACAGTAAAATCTTTGAAATTGTTGCATGTTGCGTTTATATTTTTGTTCAGTATAGTTTGTATTTAATTCAGTAATGCTTTATTTGAGTCCAGTTATAGCCATGATATATACAGTGGGGAAAAAAAGTATTTAGTCAGCCAACAATTGTGCAAGTTCTCCCACTTAAAAAGATGAGAGAGGCCTGTAATTTTCATCATAGGTACACGTCAACTATGACAGACAAATTGAGAAAAAAGAATCCAGAAAATCACATTGTAGGATTTTTTATGAATTTATTTGCAAATTATGGTGGAAAATAAGTATTTGGTCACCTACAAACAAGCAAGATTTCTGGCTCTCACAGACCTGTAACTTCTTCTTTAAGAGGCTCCCCTGTCCTCCACTCGTTACCTGTATTAATGGCACCAGTTTGAACTTGTTATCAGTATAAAGCGGCAGGTAGCTTAGTGGTTAAGAGCGTTGTGCCAGTAACCGAAAGGTCGCTGGTTCTAATCCCCGAGCCGACTAGGTGAAAGATCTGTCGATGTGCCCTTGAGCAAGGCACTTAACCCTAATTGCTCATGTAAGTCGCTCTGGATAAGAGCGTCTGCTAAATGACAAAAAATAAATAAATAAATATAAAAGACACCTGTCCACAACCTCAAACAGTCACACTCCAAACTCCACTATGGCCAAGACCAAAGAGCTGTCAAAGGAACCAGAAACAAAATTGTAGACCTGCACCAGGCTGGGAAGACTGAATCTGCAATAGGTAAGCAGCTTGGTTTGAATAAATCAACTGTGGGAGCAATTATTATGAAATGGAAGACATACAAGACCACTGATAATCTCCCTCGATCTGGGGCTCCACGCAAGATCACACCCCGTGGGGTCAAACTGATCACAAGAACGGTGAGCAAAAATCCCAGAACCATACGGGGGGACCTAGTGAATGACCTGCAGAGAGCTGGGACCAAAGTAACAAAGCCTACCATCAGTAACACACTACGCCGCCGGGGACTTAAATCCTGCAGTGCCAGACGTGTCCCCCTGCTTAAGCCAGTACATGTCCAGGCCCGTCTGAAGTTTGCTAGAGTGCATTTGGATGATCCAGAAGAGGATTGGGAGAATGTCATATGGTCAGATGAAACCAAAATATAACTTTTTGGTAAAAACTCAACTTGTCGTGTTTGGAGGACAAAGAATGCTGAGTTGCATCCAAAGAACACCATACCTACTGTGAAGCATGGGGGTGGAAACATCATTCTTTGGGGCTGTTTTTCTGCAAAGGGACCAGGACGACTGATCCGTGTAAAGGAAAGAATGAATGGGGCCATGTATCGTGAGATTTTGAGTGAAAACCTTCCATCAGCAAGGGCATTGAAGATGAAACGTGGCTGGGTCTTTCAGCATGACAATGATCCCAAACACACCGCCCGGGCAACAAAGGAGTGGCTTCGTAAGAAGCATTTCAAGGTCCTGGAGTGGCCTAGCCAGTCTCCAGATCTCAACCCCATAGAAAATCTTTGGAGGGAGTTGAAAGTCCGTGTTGCCCAGAGACAGCCCCAAAACATCACTGCTCTAGAGGAGATCTGCATGGAGGAATGGGCCAAAATACCAGCACCAGTGTGTGAAAACCTTGTGAAGACTTACAGAAAACGTTTGACCTGTGTCATTGCCAACAAAGGGTATATAACAAAGTATTGAGAAACTTTTGTTATTGACCAAATACTTATTTTCCACCATAATTTGCAAATAAATTCATTAAAAATCCTACAATGTGATTTTCTGGATTTCTTTTCTCAATTTGTCTGTCATAGTTGACGTGTACCTATGATGAAAATGACAGGCCTCTCTCATCTTTTTAAGTGGGAGAACTTGCACAATTGGTGGCTGACTAAATACTTTTTTTCCCCACTGTATATAGGGAGAATGTAAATGATTAAACAGTAACAAATATATAACAGATTCCCCTTTAGATCTTTATTAATATATGGAGATATTTCATTACATTGTTGTACATATTGCACTACACCAAAAGGAACCAGGCAGTATATTTCAAACAGCTTTTAGGGTAAATTCCATTTATATAATCCTCTAAATGACAAGTAACACTATAGTCCCCACTATTGACTATACACTGATGACTAGCTAAGTAAACACACTTTCTACAAACACCTTAGTTCTTCACCAACAGTGAGTTAGGGTTAGGGTTAGTTAGGTTTAGTTAGGCTAACATAATTTTCCTCTGTGCATTACCTCTACTCTGAGAAAACATGTGAAGACAGAAAAAACAAAAACAAAAAAGGAACATTCAATTTCTCTGCAGTATGGTGGAGTACTCAAATCTCATACTTGAGTAAAAGTAAAGATACCTTAACAGAAAATGACTCAAGTAAAAGTGAAAGTCACCCAGTAAAATACTACTTGAGTAAAAGTCTAAAAGTATTTGGTTTTCAAAAGTAAATGTAGTTGCTAAAATATACTTAAGTATCAAAAGTAAAAGTAAAAGTAAAAATACAAATAATTTAAAATTCCTTCTATTAAGTAAACCAGACGGCACAATTTTCTTTTTTCTTTTATTTACGGATAGCCAGGGTCACACTCCAACACTCAGATATCATTTAAAAACAAAGCATTTGTGTTTAGTGAGTCCGCCAGATCAGAGGCAGTAGGGATGACCAGGGATGTTCTATTGATAAGTGTGCGAATTGGACCATTTTCTGTCCTGCTAAGCATTCAAAATGTAACGAGTACTTTTGGGTGTCAGGGAAAAAAGTACATAATTTTCTTTAGGAATGTAGTGAAGTAAAAGTAAAAGTTGTCAAAAATATAAATAGTAAAGTAAAGTACAGATCCCCCCAAAACTACTTAAGTAGTACTTTAAAGCAGAAGCCTCTGTCAGAGATGTTTGTCCAGGTTACACTCTTGGGGTCATGACCTTCTCAGAAACACTCGGAAACCCTGGACTACAGGTTGTGAACCCATCTCATCCTGCAGAAGGAGAGACACAGTGTGGTGGAGCTCTATAGCCGTACTAGCTTTAGACTAAAAACAGAGCAACTAAATGTGAATGTGTCGTTTATATTAGTGTAGGAATTAACAAGTGTGAGTCCTTGTGTTACAAAACAAGTGTCTGTATATGGGCCCTGCCTATCATGGGCCTATCATGGTCATCCCGTTTAGGGACCAGCCACTTCCCCTCCTCCCCCCTCCTCCCCCTCCTCCCCCCGCCTCCCCTCCCCCCCCCCCCCCCTCCTCCCTGTCCTGCCAGTAATGTTGAGTGGGTGACCTTTTCTCTCAGCTAATCCACACCAAAAAGGCCTAATTACTGCTGCCGCTCCACGAGCCTCCTCAGGCCCAATAATCAATACAGCCGATCGGCCCAAGGATCACCCCGTCACATGCCACTGTGTCGCTGTGTGTGTTTGTGTGTGTGAGAGAGAGAGAGAGAGAGAGAGAGAGAGAGAGAGAGAGAGAGAGAGAGAGAGAGAGAGAGAGAGAGAGAGAGAGAGAGAGAGAGAGAGAGAGAGAGAGAGTGAGTGAGTAATGGAAAGAGAGACATGAGAGAGTGCATAATGGAGAGAGAGAGAGAGAGAGAGAGAGAGAGAGAGAGAGAGAGTAATGGAGACAGAGCATGTATATATATTTGAGTATGTGTGTGTTACACTAGCACAAAGATGAGACAAAATGAGATGACAGAGAAAGAGAGAGAGAGATAGAGAAAGGGAGAGAATGAAGGTAGGCAAGACAGCGAGACCCCCCCCCCCCCCCCCACACACACACACACACATACACACACACAAACACTCCCTCCCTCCCTGTTGTGAATGTTGTGACACCAGTTGACCTTATTGAGCTGCTGTTGTATAAAGAGGCTCTGATTAGAATAGCTTCCCTTTAACCTTTACGGGACTGACGTGCCTTGGGAACAATCATTGGTTTATGCAATGAGATCAACATATTCTGTCGTTATTAAGTTGAACAGTGGTGGCATCTCTCTCTAAGAACTTCCTGTATGTCTTCTAAAGAAGGTGCATTTTGGAACAGTAACCTTTTGTAGCAGTGGGTTGGTTTTTGAACGTGCAGGTGCAGACTTTTTGTGGGGTTGATATGAAATGCCTTAAGAACTCTTACTCCACTAGATTTCCCCACTTGCCTGCTGTGTGTGCGTGTGTTTCTCTCTCTCTCTCTCTCTCTCTCTCTCTCTCTCTCTCTCTCTCTCTCTCTCTCTCTCTCTCTCTCTCTCTCTCTCTCTCTCTCTCTCTGTCTCTCTCTCTCTCGCTCTCTCTCTCTCTCTCTCTCTTTCTCCATACCTCTGGCTGACAGGCTTTGATTGTGGAGTACTTATTCAACCAAAAGCACAACCGAACAAACTACTGTCAGCCCTGTACATGTCTCTGTAGCTGTGAGTGTCTATTCACAGTTTCCCCAGGCAATCCAACCAGACGACAGGCTGGTGAAAATAAGGTAGCGTCCCAAACGGCACCCTATTCCCTACTTACGACCAGAGCCCTATCAAACGTAGTGCACTATGTTGGAATAGGGTGCCATTTGAGACGCAACACAAGACTATTGCAGCCTTCAAAACTATTGCTTCTATGTACTAGAACAAGTTTCTAAACTGAGTGGCCGATCTGAATACCATCATAGTTAACCTACCATCAACGATCAACCCTGGTCAAAACATCCTGACATGCGGTCAACATTGGTTAACCTATCGACACTTCGGCTTTATGACCTGGTCAGCAATGGTCAATGGCTGATCTATTGATATGGAGCATTAAGACAAGAGTCCACCACATTTACAAGTTATTATGACATCATTAACCATGGTAACCTGTGAACTCTAGAATTATGACATGGTCAGCAATGGTCAAGGGGTTTCTTTAACAGAGATCACTGTAAATTCTCTAGCAGCACCCAATGGACAGTAAATTAATGGAGCCGATTCAATGCAATTCCATCTTTGTGGACTGCAACCATTACAGAATCATTCACCAATAACCCCCCCAGCAAAGCACAATTTCATGCAGGCTAAATATAGCCAAATTCTTTAAGCTAATTGTCATGATCTGTGACCAATTTAGAATAGGCTAGGAAGTTGTCGGTCAGGTATACAGGCCTACTATTGCCGTTGATAAGCATACTGTTGTCGTTGATAGATTTACTGTTGATATCGGTCTGGTTTGATAGGCCTACTGTTGTTGTCGGTCTGGTTTGATAGGCCTACTGTTGATGTCGGTCTGGTTTGATAGGCCTACTGTTGTTGTCGGTCTGGTTTGATAGGCCTACTGTTGATGTCGGTCTGGTTTGATAGGCCTACTGTTGTTGTCGGTCTGGTTTGATAGGCCTACTGTTGTTGTCGGTCTGGTTTGATAGGCCTACTGTTGTCTTTGATAGGCATAATTTTGTCGGTCTGGTTAGATAGGCCTACTGTTGTCTTTGATAGGCCTACTGTTGTTGGTCTGGTTTGATAGGCCTACTGTTTTTTTGTTTTTTTGTGATTTAGCAGACGCTCTTATCCAGAGCGACTTACAGTTAGTGAGTGCATACATTTTTCATACTGGCCCCCCGTGGGAATCGAACCCACAACCCTGGCGTTGCAAGTGCCATGCTCTACCAACTGAGCTACTGTCGGTCTGGTTTGATAGGCCTACTGTTATGTGAGAACGGACAGGCCCAGGCTACAGGTTGTAAATTGACCAACAAATGCTTATATAATTTGTATTGTGAATGTTATGCCAGGGATACCGGACATTCCAAAACACAAAATCAGTGAAAATAAACCAAAATTCTAAACCCAGCTGAATATAAAGTGGCCAGCTGGATGAAAGAGGACGACACACTTCCTTTGAGGCGGAAATTAAGAAAATCAGTCCAAAAGTGTAGGAAGAGATCCCCCCCCCCCGTAGCTTAGAGGGTTTAAATCTTATTATGATATAGCTTTATAATTCTATAGTTGCTCTATCAATATGGAGAATTATGACATAGGCAACCATGCTCACAAAGTATCATGACATTATTGACCATATTTAGCCTCACTACACTCTAGCTTTCTGGCCTGGTCAACTCTGTCAACCTATCAGCAGTACGATCATCATGACAAAATCTAACACAAACAACTTTCACACACCACCCAAACACGTGTGTGTGTGTGTGTGCACATGTGTGTGTGTGTGTGTGTGTGTGTGTGAGTGTGTGTGTGCCTATGTGCATTACCCGTGTGCGTGAGTATGTTGAGGAACGTGTTCCGGTGTGTGTATGAGTGTTGAGGGAAGCAGGCACACACACACTCGCACACACACTCGCACACACACACGCACACACACACACACACACACACACACACACACACACACACACACACACACACACACACACACACACACACACACACACACACAGTGTAGACTGAAGACATGAAATCCCAGAGAGCTGCCCCAGTCAGCTAGCCTGCTGAGTGAAACGCTGTGGTCATGTTTAGTTTGGGGGGGGGGGGGGGGGTGGGGGACAAGAGGGGTGCAGGGGCAACGGATGAAGATTCCAAGTGGGATAGAGGAGGAGAGGTCTCGGTCTCATCACTCAGTCATGTCTCAGTGACACCTGAACCTCCGCTGACCGGGGCTGACCAGGTCGTGACTGGGAGCAGGAGTAAACCATGGGTGGGGGGTAGACCTTTAACCCTGGGACCACTCATCACCACCTCCATACGCCCCCTGCTCCCCTCTTCCCCTCGGTCTCTTTCTCTCCCTCTCTCTTCACCAGCCACATTTACTGCTGTGGTTCACTGTTTAAAACTGCAGCATTTCACACAGACAGGGCAGCAGAAGTAGAAGTTGTGTGTGTCTGTATTCTGGATAGTAGAGGTCTGTACTCTGGATAGTAGAGGTCTGTACTCTGGATAGTAGAGGTCTGTACTCTGGATAGTAGAGGTCTGTACTCTGGATAGTAGAGGTCTGTACTCTGGATAGTAGAGGTCTGTACTCTGGATAGTAGAGGTCTGTATTCTGGATAGTAGAGGTCTGTACTCTGGATAGTAGAGGTCTGTACTCTGGATAGTAGAGGTCTGTATTCTGGATAGTAGAGGTCTGTACTCTGGATAGTAGAGGTCTGTATTCTGGATAGTAGAGGTCTGTACTCTGGATAGTAGAGGTCTGTATTCTGGATAGTAGAGATCTGTACTCTGGATAGTAGAGGTCTGTACTCTGGATAGTAGAGGTCTGTATTCTGGATAGTAGAGGTCTGTACTCTGGATAGTAGAGGTCTGTATTCTGGATAGTAGAGGTCTATACTCTGGATAGTAGAGGTCTGTACTCTGGATAGTAGAGGTCTGTACTCTGGATAGTAGTCTGTACTCTGGATAGTAGAGGTCTGTATTCTGGATAGTAGTCTGTACTCTGGATAGTAGAGGTCTGTATTCTGGATAGTAGAGGTCTGTACTCTGGATAGTAGAGGTCTGTACTCTGGATAGTAGAGGTCTGTATTCTGGATAGTAGAGGTCTGTACTCTGGATAGTAGAGGTCTGTACTCTGGATAGTAGAGGTCTGTATTCTGGATAGTAGAGGTCTGTAATCTGGATAGTAGAGGTCTGTACTCTGGATAGTAGAGGTCGGTATTCTGGATATTAGAGGTCTGTATTCTGGATAGTAGAGGTCTGTACTCTGGATAGTAGAGGTCTGTATTCTGGATAGTAGTCTGTACTCTGGATAGTAGAGGTCTGTATTCTGGATAGTAGAGGTCTGTACTCTGAATAGTAGAGGTCTGTAGAGGTCTGTACTCTGAATACTATAGGTATATTCCATGGTGAGTGAATAGATAAAGTACTGCAGAAAGGACACAAAAGACATTGTAGTCAGGACACACACACGCATAAGAAAATCCACAGACACATCCTTGCTAATGTGTGTGTGTCCCTTGAGAGCTATGCTTAATCCCAGGTTTACACTGTTAGGACAACAGGGCTAATCCTGCTAACAGGGTGTTTGTCTACAACCAGAAAGCCTGAATCCCAAACACACACAGTATTGACCCACAGAGAGAGAGAGAGAGAGAGAGAGAGAGAGAGAGAGAGAGAGAGAGAGAGAGAGAGAGAGAGAGACAAGACCAGAGAGATAGACAGGCCATGCTGTCAGGTATGCAGATGAGTGTGTAATCACATCAATGCAGGAGTGGGCACAAGCAGTCCCCCAGGACCATGTGACCATAGAGACAGCACACACATTGAGGCTAAAAGCTAGCCTGTCAACCAAAGGGCAACATCTTGACTCCCTTTCATCCTGACCTCACCTGCACAGACATTCAGTAAGGTGCTCTATAATGACAGTAATTGGGTTTGTTTCCCAGGCAAATATTAAGCCTAGTTCTGGACTATAAAGCATGCTCAATGGAGAATCTCTATTGAATGTGCTTTTTAGTCCAGGACTAGGTTTATCTGTGTCAGAGAAACTGCCCCATAAATCAAAGGGTTAGACTTAATCTGACTCTCAGTAACTGATTCTATAAACAGATGCTCCAGGATGACGTTGAAGTGCAAGGTGCTGTATCTGTACAAACAGTACAAGTCAAATGAGAGAAATAGGTTAGACAGACAGGAACAGATGTACTGAAAATAAGCTTATTCCTGCTTCTCCCTTTTTAACACACACAAAAACCTAATAACGCACTGACCTCTGAATGTCAAACTCACTGCCTCTGTCTTTCTCTGTAGCTTATTGTTTATGTAGACAGCACAAATGCGCACACGCACGCAATACACACGCACGCAACACACACACGCAACACACACACAGCAGCCCCTGTCATTATTCACACCGCCATGTGAACTCCAGCGGCTAACTGCCACTTCAGTATCGGCCGAAATCTGGCTGCCTGTCGGAATATCGCGTGTGGTGGCGTTAACTTCCCAATCGGGATATCGGCTGCGGCGGGACTTAGCATGCACCTCAGGGGTGGGAGCGGCCGAGGAGCCAAATGCCAGTCTATAGATCGTAGAGGGGACTAAAGATCACATCACCGTCCGGCAGGATACAGGTGACACGGCGGACAACGGACGGCCGGAGAGGGGACCCGATGAACCCTGCCAGGACGAGATGGGGGGAGGGGGGACTGACGGAGGGGTTATAGACAAGCGCTGTCATTAGGACACACAGGTTGTTACGTGCGCGTACACACACTGTCTGACGACGACGTTATAGACAAGTGCTGTCATTAGAATGGTCCCCGCAGGCCTTCGGACCGAGCCCTCACGGCTCAAATGATAACGAGGAAGGGGAGGAGGAGGAATGTCCAATTGTATGCAGTTGAGACGGTGGACCTGGAGAGGTCAACAGGCATCTGACACACACACACACACGCACACGCACACGCACACGCACACGCACACGCACACGCACACATTTACATTTTAGCAAACGCTCTTATCCAGAGCGACTTACAGTTAGTGAGTGCATACATTATTATTATTATTATTATTATTTATTTTATTCATACTGGCCCCCCATGGGAATCGAACCCACAACCCTGGCGTTGCAAACACCATGCTCTACCAACTGAGCTACATCCCTGCCGGCCATTCCCTCCCCTACCCTGGACGACGCTGGGCCAATTGTACGCCGCCCCATGGGTCTCCCGGTTGCGGCCGGCTACGACAGAGCCTGGATTCGAATCAGGATCTCTAGTGGCACAGCTACCACTGCGCCACTCGGCTACTTAGACCACACACACACGCACGCACACACACACACACACACACACATACATATACACACACACATACATATATAGGATGCAGTACATACATTTTCTTGCATTTCTTATCAGGCTTATAACAATACAGTGGTGAAGACACACGGGCATACTGCATAGTTTCTCTGTCTGTCTGTCTGTCTGTCTGTCTGTCTGTCAGGCTCACACACACTGAACCGCGTTGTAGGGCATATACAGACGAGAGGATTTCTGTCACACAAACATTTCCATCATTCTCTGAGTTAACAAGCAGTATTATTCCTGTGTATAAACTAATAGACTAATGCTATCTTTAACTTTACTGCTTCTACTGTACAGCTTCACAAATCACATACCTACAGCTAAGGCATCTGTAGCAATAAACTCCACTAGTGCTAGTAGATCACCTGCCTACAGGTGTACAGGGGAGGGATATGTAATGACAATGCACAGTACTGTTGCAGCATAAAACAAATAAGTCAACCATCTTCAGCACTTTGTGATTTTACAGCCTAAACTAAAAGCAACATGAATGTGCATCATGTCATCTATGCTGATTACTTTTCTACTACTACTAACTATAATAATAACAATACTACTACTAATACTACTATTACTACTACTACTAACTATAATAATAACAATGCTACTACTACTAACAATGCTACTACTACTGCTACATTTACGTCATTTAGCAGACGCTCTTATCCAGAGCGACTTACAGTTAGTGAGTGCATACATTTTTTATTTTTTCATACTGGCCCCCCGTGGGAATCGAACCCACAACCCTGGGGTTGCAAACGCCATGCTCTACCAACTGAGCTACATCCCTGCTGGCCATTCCCTCCCCTACCCTGGACGACGCTGGGCCAATTGTGCGCCGCCCCATGGGTCTCCCGGTCACGGCCAGCTACGACAGAGCCTGGATTCGAACCAGGATCTCTAGTGGTCTGTATATTTTATCATTTCATTTTGGATACCATCAACACCACAGGGCTTTTTGGGTTGGAGGGTTTGTATTCTGTCCTGTAGTTCATTCAATGTAGTTGGAGAATCCAGTGGGTTCTGGTAGTCTTTAATAGTTGATTCTAAGATTTGTATTTGATCATGTATATGTTTTTGCTGTTTGTTCTTTGTTCTTTGTTATAGAGCCAAAAAGATTGGAGAAGTGGTTTATCCATACATCTCAGTTTTGGATAGATAACTCTTCGTGTTGTTGTTTGTTTAGTGTGTTCCAATTTTCCCAGAAGTGGTTAGATTCTATGGATTCTTCAATTACATTGAGCTGATTTCTGACGTGCTGTTCCTTCTTTTTCCGTAGTGTATTTCTGTATTGTTTTAGTGAGTCGCCATAGTGAAGGCGTAGGCTCAGGTTTTCTGGGTCACTATGTTTTTGGTTGGATAGGTTTCTGCTTTATATTTTTAGATTTGATAGGGAAGCTGAGAGGTCAAATATACTGTTTAGGTTTTCTACTGCCAAGTTTACACCTTCACTATTACAGTGAAACGTTTTGTCCAGGAAGTTGACTAGAAGGGATTGAATTTGTTGTTGCCTAATTGTTTGTTGTTAGGTTTTTACACTACTTTCCTTCCATCAATAGCATTTCTTAACATTATGTAGTTCCTTTGGCTTTGTTGCCTCATGATTGAGTATTGCTCTGTTCAAGTAGACTGTGATTTTGCTGTGATCTGATAGGGGTGTCAGTGGGCTGACTTTGAACGCTCTGAGAGACTCTGGGTTGAGGTCAGTGATAAAGTAATCTACACTACTACTGCCAAAGGATGAGCTGTAGGTGGACCTACCATAAGAGTCCCCTCGAAGTCTACCATTGACTATGTACAGACCCAGCGTGCGACAGAGTTGCAGGAGTTGTGACCCGTTTTTGTTGGTTGTTTTGTCGTAGTTGTGTCTAGGGGGGCATATTTGGCAGGGAATGCTGTCACCTCCAGGTATGTGTTTGTCCCCCTGTGTGCTGAGAGTGTCAAGTTCTTGTCCAGTTCTGGAATTTAGGTCGCCACAGACTAGTACATGTCCCTGGGCCTGGAAATGGTTGATCTCCCCCTCTAGGATGGAGAAGCTGTCATCGTTAAAGTATGGAGATTCTATTGGGGGGATATAGGTAGCACACGTGAGGACATTTTTCTCTGTTGAGATAACTTCCTTATTCATTTCTAGCCAGATGTAAAATTGTCCTGTTTTGACTAATTTAGTAGATTGGGTTAGGTCTGCTCTATACCAAATTGTAATCCCCCTTGAGTTTCTTCCCTGTAACCTAGAGGGCAACCAGTGGGTCCGTTTCCTCTATACCATGTTTCTTGTAGATGACAATGTCTGTATTTCCAATTTATTTTATGAAGTCTGGGTTCCTGCTCTTTAGGCCAAAGGCAGATGACCTCAGACCTTGTATATTCCAGGATGAGATGGTAAAAGCTTTGTGTTCCATAGTGTCTAGTGTTGTTTTCGTGTGGTTTAGGCCCGGACCATTGCAATAGGTGTGAGCAGAGCATGTTGAGCATCTGATACATACCTCTTAGGTCGAACAATGGTGCTTGGGCGGTTGTAATAGTGGGGGTTGGGCCTGTTGATCTGCTCACGGCCTGGGCATATGTGCGGCTGTCATGTTGAGGTCCTTGCTGAAGGGGCGGGGTGCATGGGGGGGGGGCAGAAGGGGCATAATACTGATCTTGGGGGCCTATTTAGGGTGTGGAAAGGGTTTGTTTGAGGAGGGGTCGACTGGTGCTGTGGTCTGGGTGTAGGCCCTCTTGGTGTAGGCCCTCTTGGTGTAGGCCCTCCAGGTGGGGTCTTGCAGTTCTGGGATGGTGTCTCGCTGGTCTGGTGGGTTGGTGGATCCTGCCTTGTCTGTCCTACTGTGGTGTTAAGACTGTGGTTGAGGTCTGAAGTGGGCTGTTCTGTTGGCTTCTCTGGGGGGATGGCTAGCTTTCTCATGAGTGGTTGATTGTCGCACCTCAGCTTTCTCACCTCGTCCTGCAGTGGGCTGTGTGTTCCTCTGTTCGCTGTGCCATGTGTTCCTCTCTCTCCTCCTTAAGTTCTCTCACCTCAGACCGGAGTGCAGCCAGCTCTCTCAGACAGCCGTCTATCTCCACTTTAAGCCCTCTGGGTACTGTAGGGGGGCTGGTGTTGTGCTGGTCTGTTTTATGTATGTATGGAGTGTGTGGACTAGCTCTCTGAGCTCCACCATGTCTCTCTCCAGCTCTGTGAATGTATCCCTCTCAATGATGGAGGAGCAGTGCAGTTGTGGGACCTGGGTGTGTTCAGAGCTGGTGGGGTGACTATCCTCGTCTGCAGGACAGTTTGAAGAGGTGTGATCAGACTCGCTCGGGGTGGGGGAGTCATCACCAAGAGAAAGCTTCTCCTGCCGTGCTCTAGCTTTGATTCTGTGGAAGTACTTTTGGAAATATATGAAGTTGCCCTGCAACACCACTGTTCCATTCTTGTACAGGTTGATATCTCTTTAGTGGTGTGGGGGCTGTGCTCATCTGCTCATGACCTCTCTTGCACTCTCTCTCTCTGCTTTCTCTCTTTCTCTCCCTCTCTCTATCTCTGTGCTCTATCTCCCTCTCTATCGCTCCCTCTCTCTCTCCCTCTCTCTTTCTTTCTCTCACTCTCTCACTCTCTCTCTCTAACTCCCCACTCTCTCTCCCCCCCATCTCTCTGCTCTCTCTTTCTCCCTCTGTCTCTATCTTTACTCTCACTCTCTACTTTCTCTCTCTCTGCTTTCTCTCTCTCTCCCTCTCGTTCTCCGTCTCTCTCTCTCTCTCTCTCTCACTCCCTCTCTCTTTACTCTCTCTCTCTACTTTCTCTCTCTCTCTGCTTTCTCTCTCTCTCCTCTCTCCGTCTCTCTCTCTCTCTCTCTCTCTCTCTCTCTCTCGCTCGCTCTCTCCTACTCTCCCACTCTCCTTAGCTCACTCTCTCTCTCTGCTCTCACTCTCTCTCTCCCTCTCTCTCGTTCTCTGTTATGACAACATTGTCTAATCCGTGGTTCATATGTGATGCTGGAAATCCTGGGGAGGATCCTGGAACATTTTCAGAGCATTCCATCTGGAGCTTCCGATACAGTGATTCCCTACAGCGACCATTCCTGTCTGGTGAGACGGGGGGATGGCATGCCCATCAGTGTGTGTATGTGTGTATATGTGTGTGTGTATATATGTGTGTGTGTGTGTGTGTGTGTGTGTGTGTGTGTGTGTGTGTGTGTGTGTGTGTGTGTGTGTGTGTGTGTGTGTGTGTGTGTGTGTGTGTGTGCGTGTGTGATGTGTGGAGGAGTAGCCTGTCTGTCAGGTGTTGGCACTCACATTAGTCACGTAAAAACAAAGCATTCAGGGAGGCGCTGATGGGCGACACAAAGGGAGCATCCAGACTCCACTCCATGCCAAGCGATACCCGATCCCCTCTCTCTCTGTGTGTGTTTGTGTGTGTGTCTGTGTGTGTGTGGCGAGGGGGGGTACTGGGGATTGGGGCGCCTTATTGGCTGCCAGGCTGGGGTCACGTGAGGTCGAGACTTACATGATGGATGAACTTCTCTGTCTCTACCCTGGGTTTCCTTCTCCTCCTTCTCCCTTGCGCTCTCTCTCTCTTCCTAAATAGTTTTCTCTACTGCGGCCTCCATCTAATGCTCTCTTTCTTTCTTCCAATTCCCTCTCTTTATCTCTCCCAGTGTCTTTCTCTCTTGCTCTCTTTCTTTCACTCTCTGTTGAAAATAAAATTCCTCGTAATATCTCTAAATGCATTTCATTTTTATGCATTTTCTCGCTCCACTCCTTCAGATTCAATTTCCCTCTCTGCCTTTCTCATTATTGTACAGCTCTCCCCTCTCTCCCCTCTCTCTCCCCTCTCTCTCCCCTCTCTCCCCACTCTCTCCCCCCTCTCTCCCCTCTCTCCCCTCTCTCTCCCCTCTCTCCCCTCTCTCTCCCCCCTCTCTCCCCTCTCTCTCCCCTCTCCCTCTCTCTCCCCTCTCCCCTCTCTCTCCCCTCTCTCTCCCCTCTCTCTCCCCTCTCGCCCCCCTCTCTCCCCTCTCTCTCCCCTCTCGCCCCCCTCTCCCCCCTCTCTCTCCCCTCTCTCCCCTCTCTCCCCTCTCTCTCCCCTCTCTCTCCCCTCTCTCTCCCCTCTCGCCCCCCTCTCTCCCCTCTCTCTCCCCTCTCTCTCCCCTCTCTCTCCCCTCTCGCCCCCCTCTCTCCCCTCTCTCCCCCCTCTCTCCCCTCTCTCCCCCCTCTCTCTCCCCTCTCTCCCCTCTCTCTCCCCTCTCTCTCCCCTCTCTCTCCCCCCTCTCTCCCCCCTCTCTCCCCTCTCTCTCCCCCCTCTCTCCCCTCTCTCTCCCCCCTCTCTCCCCTCTCTCCCCTCTCTCTCCCCTCTCTCTCCCCTCTCTCTCCCCTCTCGCCCCCCTCTCCCCCCTCTCTCCCCTCTCTCCCCCCTCTCTCCCCCCTCTCTCCCCTTTCCCCCCACAGTCTTCTTCTCTCTTACAGATGTTCTAGTCTTCCATCAGTCATGTCAGGTCTAAACCAGAGAAACCTCCTCATCAACTGCTCTTCCACTCTCTGTTCTCTCTATCTCTCCACTCTCTCTGTTCTCTCCATTCCTCCATCCCTCCCCTCTCTGTTCTCTATCTCTCCACTCTCTCTGTTCTCTCCATTCCTCCATCCTTCCTCTCTCTGTTCTCTCTATCTCTCCACTCTCTCTGTTCTCTCCATTCCTCCATCCTTCCTCTCTCTGTTCCCTCTATCTCTCCACTCTCTCTGTTCTCTCCATTCCTCCATCCCTCCTCTCTCTGTTCTCTCTATCTCTCCACTCTCTCTGTTCTCTCCATTCCTCCATCCCTCCTCTCTCTGTTCTCTCTATCTCTCCACTCTCTCTGTTCTCTCCATTCCTCCATCCTTCCTCTCTCTGTTCCCTCTATCTATCCACTCTCTCTGTTCTCTCCATTCCTCCATCCCTCCTCTCTCTGTTCTCTCTATCTCTCCACTCTCTCTGCTCTCTCCATCCCTCCTCTCTCTGCTCTCTCCATCCCTCCTCTCTGTTCTCTCCATCCCTCATGCCTTCATCAGAAGGCCTGAAGACTGCTGAGGAGAGGATCTTTAAACTGAGAGACAAGGCATCGCCGGTAATAGCCTCATTATTGCCATATAACTACAGGTGAGACTTGCTTCTAATCCAATAAAAAGAAGAAAGTGATTGGCCACTCACTACTTGATGGCTCCATGAAACTGATGTTTATTGAGCTAAAGTTCACCCTTGGGAGCAATAAACAGTGCCATACACTCTCTTTTCATTGCTATATCATTTGCCATGTTTAGGCAGTAGTAATTCCTATATTTCTATTGTTCATTATAGACACTCTTCAATGACTTAACCTGACTTAGTTAACCTGTCCACATAGGGTTGCAAAAATCTGGTAACTTACCCAAAATGTCCTGGTTATCCAGAAATCCTGGTTGGAAGATTTTCGGAATCGGGGGGAATAAGCAGGAAATCTGGGAATACTCCAACCAGGATGTCTGGAAAAACAGAATTGTACCCTATACTCTGTGCGAAGCAGTAGATGTCACTAGGCTACAGATAGATAGAATAACTTTTTTTTAAACCTGTATTTCCAGCCTAACGCTACATCACACATTCTACAAGCAACATCAGAGACATGATGTCATCTCTCACACTCTTTCTCTCTCTCACGTCACCGCTCACTCTCTCTTTATTTCTTTCTCGATCATGCTGTCAATCCTTCCATCGGCTCGATCCCTTAATCGGCACCCGGAGACAAACATCTATCGATGGTGGAATTCATTTTGTCTGCCACTCAGAGGGGAGGGGTCAATGGCAGCCGACGTGCCAATAACTAGACTATCCTGATGAGTTCTGTCTGTCTGTCTATCAGTCTGTCTCTCTGTCTGTCTCTCTCTCTGTCTCTCTCTGTCTGTCTGTCTGTCTATCTGTCCATCTCTCTGTCCATCTGTACATCTGTCTATCTGTCTGTACATCTATCTATCTGTCTTTCTGTCCATCTCTCTGTCCATCTGTCCATCTGTCTATCTGTCTGTACATCTGTCCATCTGTCTGTCTGTATGTCTGTCTGTTTGACTTTCAGGATCTGGATGTATGTCATTGAATCATGTGGGATGTGGGTGCATCTGTGTGTGTGTGGTGTGTGTGTGTGTGTGTGTGTGTGTGTGTGTGTGTGTGTGTGTGTGTGTGTGTGTGTGTGTGTGTGTGTGTGTGTGTGTGTGTGTGTGTATGTATATATATACAGTGCTGTGAAAAAGTGTTTGCCCCCTTTCTAATTTTCTCTACTTTTGCATATTTTTTATACAGAGTGTTATCAGATCTTCAACCAAAACCTAATATTAGATAAAGGGAACCTGAGTGAACAAATAACACAATAATTACATACTTATTTAATGTATTTAATAAAGAAAGTTATGCAACACCCAATGCCCCTGTGCGAAAAGTAATTGCCCCTTTACGCTCAATAACTGGTTGTGCCACCTTTAGCTGCAATTATTCCAATCAAACGCTTCCTGTAGTTGTTGATCAGTCTCTCACATCGCTGTGGGGGAATTTTGGCCCACTCTTCCATGCAGAACTGCTTTAACTCAGTGACATTTGTGGGTTTTCAAGCATGAACTGCTCGCTTCAAGTCCTGCCACAACATCTCAGTTGGGATTAGGTCTGGACTAGGTCATTCCAAAACTTCAAATGTGTTGCTTTTTTGCCATTTTCATGTGGACTTGATTGTGTGTTTTGGATCATTGTCTTGCTGCATGACCCAGCTGCACTTCAGCTTCAGCTCACAGACGGATGGCCTGACATTCTCCTGTAGAATGATCTGATACAGAGCAGAATTCATGGTTCCTTCTATTAAAGCAAGTCGTCCAGGACCTGAGGCAGCAAAGCATCCCCAAACCATCACACTACCACCAACATGCTTGACCGTTGGTATGAGGTTCTTACTGTGGAATGCAGTGTTTAGTTTTCACCAGGCATAATGGGACCCATGTCGTCCAATAAGTTATACTTTTGACTCATCTGTCCATAGAAAATTTTTCCAAGAGTCTTGATGATCATCCAGGTGATTCCAGGTGCTTTTTGGCAAACTTGAGTCAACTTTATGGATGAGATGGGTCCCATTATGTCTGGCGAAAAATCAAACACTGCATTCTACAGTAAGAACCTCATACCAAAATTCCTCCACGGCGATGTGAGAGGCTGATCAACAACTACAGGAAGCATTTGGTTGCAGTCATTGCAGCTAAAGGTGGCACAACCAGTTATTGAGTGTAAGGGGGCAATTACTTTTTCACACAGGGGAATTGGGTGTTGCATAACTTTGTTAATTAGATAAGTATCTTAGATTTTTTTGTTATTTGTAAACTCAGGTTCCCTTTATCTAATGTTCAGTTTTGGTTGAAGATCTGATAACATTCAGTATCAAAAATAGAAAAAAATAGAAAAAAAACCTGAAAAGGGCAAATACTTTTTCACGTATATTATATATTGTGTGTGTGTGTATTTGTAGCATTTGTAGCATTTGTATTTGTAGTGTGTACATGCATGTGTGTGTGTGATAACCACAATCTGTTGTATTGAGGGCCCTAAGGGCCTCTTGCTGTGGGTGCTTACGTATACTGTGGATCAAAACACATGCTGATCAGGTGTGGGCATAGCCCTACCTGTCTCAGGTGTGCTCTTAGCCTGGACCCCTCAGGAGCTACAGTGAGAGGGATCTCATGTCCCATCCATACCTTAACTTCCTGACACCTGACACAGCTTTCTCTGAAAAGAGGAATTCAGAATCACAAGAACGAGAGGAAAATGCGTACTGCATTTCATGTCATTTGGCAAATAGTCATTATGAGGTCATCTTCAATGTAGAGCCAGTTATCCAATTCGTATTGTAAAAATGTACTGTAGATGTGATGACTGTATATGTAAATGTGATCCCTCTCTCTCGTTCCCTTGTTTTCTCTCTCTCAATTCAATTTCAATTTCAACTTCAATTTAAGGGCTTTATTGTCATGGGAAACGTATGTTAACATTGCCAAAGCAAGTGAAGTAGATAGTAAACAAAAGTGAAATAAACAATCCATATTAACAGTAAACATTACACTCAGAAGTTCCAAAAGAATAAAGACATTTCAAATGTCATATTATGTCTATATACTGTGTTGTAACAATGTGCGAATAGGTCAAGTACAAATGGGAAAATAAATAAACATAAATATGGGTTGTATTTACAATGGTGTTTGTTCTTCACTGGTTGCCCTTTTCTTGTGGCAACAGGTCACACATCGTGTTGCTGTGATGGCACACTGTGGTATTTCATTCAGTAGATAATGGAGTTTATCAAAATTGGGTTTGTTTTCGAATTCTTTGTGGATCTGTGTAATCTGAGGGAAATATGTGTCTCTACTATGGTCATACATTTGGCAGGAGGTTAGGAAGTGCAGCTCAGTTTCCACCTCTCTCTCGCTCTCTGCTTCAACTCCTCTCTCTCTTTCTCTGGTATGCCTATACTCCACCAATCCCTCTGAGCCAAAAATCTACATGTCTGGTTTCGAGAGGAGAGGTTTCGATTACACACTGCGAGGGTGACATCTGTTCACTGTGTGTGTGTGTGTGTGTGTGTGTGTGTGTGTGTGTGTGTGTGTGTGTGTGTGTGTGTGTGTGTGTGTGTGTGTGTGTGTGTGTGTGCGTGTGCGTGCGCGCGTGTGTGTGTGTGTATGTGTGTGTGAATACCTGTGTACCTTCAGGTGTCCTGTCCCTTTGATACTCTAATGGCTGCCGATGACGTCAAATCATCCCTTTATCACACATTCCTTCTTATCATCATCTGATGACTCTTCTTCGGCTCTCTGCTCAAAGAAGGGAGCAAAGGTGAGGACTGAAGTCACAGAAACAGAAAGTGCTGTTTGATGATTTCTTCATAACATAGGTAGGCCTATAGGTTAATGTATGAAATAGATCCACAAACACATATAGGTTGAGACAGACAGATTGACAGACAGACAGACAGACAGACAGACAGACAGACAGACAGACAGACAGACAGACAGACAGACGCACACACTTGCACACACACATAGTGAGAGAGAGAGTGAGAGAGAGGAAGCGCGAGAGAGAGAGAGATGATTTCAATGGTGGATGTCTCAGATCTGTTTAGCATGTTCAAACATCACCTCGTGCTATTCTTGTCATTGAGCACTAATGCGAAACCCCAAACAGTTTATGGCGTAGCCCTTGGAGACGCTATCCATTTCACAACATTGATTCATGTTGAGGAAAAAAAAGAAAGAGAGAAACGTTTTGGGAAGAAAAACTGGCTCTGTGCTGTCTACTCCCCAAAGCAGTCTTCCCTTGATAGAGAAAAGTCTGAAGAATAGAACACGAAATGGACAGATTAATGATAAATAACGTTTCAAACTTCTGAGAGGGGTTTAGTTTATAAATGGAACGCATTAAGTTTAACAAATTGTTGAACGAGTGTGCGCGCCAGCCCGAATGTCCGTCCTCCTTTTGACAGCCTCGCTCAATCACTCTTGCACAGACGACATCGATAAACACAACAGAAGTCCAGAAAGCAAGGCTTGCTAGGAAAGCGAAGAATCAAACAAAGTTAAAAACTGAAGTAAACCGTTGAAGGAATATATATTTATTGTTGTTGCTATTAATGCATTTGAGAGTTGCATCAATCAGACTAATCTCAAAATGTCCGTGTGAGTTGAGAAAACTGTATCACGCACAGTAGTATTTGTTTTCTCTTGAGATTATATAGTTGTTTTTATCAAGTGAATTCTGTCAGATAATATAACTATCAGTTTTCCACGTTATTGAAAATGTAGTGGTTTGTGCATTCTTTTTTAATTCCATAATGTTATGCATGAACTACTTAGAATAACATTGAAAAGGGGAGATTGTAACCCAGAAATTGTAGGGCCTATATCTGAATTGCATATTATAACATTAGTTTATGTATTGGTCTAATGGTTGCAAAAACAAATTACAAGAAGACGTTTCTAGAGACATTAGCATACTATTACTATGATATTAATGATCCAGTTGAAAGAGAAAAAAAAGTATTATATTACACACTACCTCAAATAATTAGTTTTGTCTAAAGCATTCAATTAATCTATTTTATAAAAGATAATCCACTGTAAACTATAAAAACAAATAAAGAGAGTCGCACACTGAAGAAGGCACAGTGATGGCGAGACGTTGGTGGGTTTTTTTACCCAATAAATGACTGGGAGTTTATACATAGAGTGTGCGACTCTCTTCATTTGTTTTATATGTTACAGTTTATTCTCGGTTGGTCAGCACCTCTACACCAAGTGATGTTCTCTGGGTGTGCGCCAGCTCATGCTTTTTATTAGACAAAAGATAATCCAAAAAATAAATGGACGAAGCTGTTATGGCAAATGTGGTAATACCTTTTCGATTAAATTAAATCAGTTAAAATCACTCATTGGATTATGGTACTTTTACCGCTGGGGGAAAAAAACGGTTGGTTTGGTTGGTTTGGAAACAAGAATATGGAAAACATTAGGCCTACCCTAGAACATATCAAGACAAATAGAAACAGGCCAGACATATTTAGATTTCATTTGAAAAGTTAATGTGAGCACTCAAAAAGTGTTGTTACATTTGGATAATAAACTGTTACATTGTGTCCTCCAATCTTCAAGTTGTTTGGCACAAATTGTCCTTCCTGGTCCAAATCCAGGATACACGATGAAATATTTATTCAATTTCATAATCTACATCACCTCCTCTTGTCAAAAGCTTTAAACATCTATTCCCCCATCACAAGGCCGTAATGGTTTACGTCAGACATCCATCATCGAACACTGTTTATCCGCGAGCCTAATGGGTACCATCAACTAGGCCTACACAAGAACACGCCACGTGAGTAGAATCTATCCGCCGGAGTCAGTGAAAGGGTTCTTCTAACAGACCTTTATTCTGAGGTCATACTTGTAAAAACGTGAATTATACCTACAACAGATGTGTCCTGCTAAAACCGAGACGTAGTATTTTTGTAGCTAGACTGTGACTTTGTTGTTTGCCCAGTGTGGTCTGTAAACTGGTGTTTAGGTTCGGGGCTGCTGTGACAACAACCTAGGAGAGGGACAGTGACCGCCGAATGACCCCGAGTTTTCTTTACTTTGTGTTTCTAATTCAATCCTCGTCGCCCCTGGTACCCAGAGTTCTGACGGTAAGGCGGCTAGTGTGGGGGAACGTTCAGTGGTTCCAAAGGCCTCGTGTAGGCTACAGAATGAAAGAAGAGAATGGCGGATAGGCCTCATATAGACAGATGGAAGTGAAACTCCAGACAAAAAGGACACATGTTGGTAGCCTATAGCCTACGGCTGGGTTATGTTGGTAAATATTATGTATTTTGAATTCAATTGCATACAGACCTAGCCTATATATCATAAACTGACATAGATATGGATAATAGCTTGCATCATAGAACTGCTGTAGAGCAGTTGCTAAAGATAACCTACGTTGACTATTAGTAGTGAAACACTAACCATAGTAATATCTGATAGTTTGTCCTAATATTGTAACCTTATTGCATGAAAATACATTGACAATTTAACCATGGACCAATTATGAAGCAATAAGATTACCGAATTAATGTTGCAAGAGCAACGTTTTATTTTGAAATAGTATTGGAAATTACATTTTCTGTTTTGGACATTTATTTTGGATAAAACTCGAACATTATAGTATAAATGTAATTCATTTTGAGATTCAAATTGTCAAACTAAAAATAAACAAATAAAACCGTGTTTGTGGACTAATACACTCGACTTTGGCCTATATACTCTGGCACAATTAGGTGGACATGTTTTACAATCACATACATGTATTTTCCAATAGGCCTGTGTTAATACATGTCGTTAATTCCCCGTGCTTCGTGCATTATTGGCGTTTTAAACAAGTCTACAGAAGTAATCGCCTTAATGATTTCGAAAGCACGGCCTGCACCCTGATGCAAAGGATATAGAGACTCGAGCTCTCTATCCTCATGGCAGACAGAAAATATAATACCAACGGTCATTTTGTAGATATTGATTACATTTCATGATTCGAAACCAAAACAAGGACCTAGGTTTATTTGAAAAGGATATTGGACAGATTTGTGGAATGAAATTTATGCAAAAGTATCTTGTGATCAATTGGCTTTACTGAAAATTATCTTACATTCTTCTATTATTTCAAATAAAAAATTTGAAGCAAGGAATATAATTGTATTTTAAATCATGTGAAACAATGAGCTTATTTTGGATATGTTACAGGCTCAACATTGGTGTAACATGTTGTCGTAATTTAACATTAAAATAGGCTATTCACTATGTAACATTCAGTGAAAACAATTGTCCTATTAGTAGGCAAAATTTTGAGCAGAGAAAACGAAAATGAAGTTAATTGACTATTGGGATCTTTTGGTCACATATGGACGGACCATTGTATCTAAAAATGTAAGGAGAATTGTGTATACGAAAATAGCATATATGTATATCTAAATACCATATATATTTCAACTGTGTATACAGCCTAGGGCCTAAACCATGGTAGACAGGCCTATGTTTGAAAGGGGCTAGATGACCGACAAACATGACTGGCCTGGTCTATCAACTAACACAAATACCACACTCCAGATGAACACCGTTATGTATGACTATTTACACAGAAACACCCCTAGTATTCAGGAATGAGGGTGTCTTTTAGGATTTTACCCTTACAGAAAAGTCAAATGGAACAACAAAATGTCAATGTCAAATCAAACAATCCTTATTTTTTGTCCAAAATTAACCAGATGGTCGCCTAATTTCAAACCAATAAGGAAAATGTCTATCATTAGAAATAACTAAAAGTTTCCCAAACTCTCCACGGAATAAAAACAACAGCATCACTTACATATCTAGTCCAATCGGCCTCTGCTATCTCCTGGGAGCGCGAGCGAGCGGCCCATGCAGCCTGGCGAGGCCTCCCGCACAATAGCAGCTCTCTCAGGTGGATCCAAGGTAAAGGTGAACGTCGGTCATTAATCATGACTCAATTTCAACCTCGAGTTCTTCCGTTTTTGGCAGGATCGACTCCCACCCTGCACATGAAGAATTACAACATTAAAAGAAAGAGAATATATGCCAGCTAGCAGACATGTTTTACCTGAAAAGGGTAACGTGAAGTGTTCAAAAGAAGTAGCAATTCTTAAAATACAAATCAGTCGTTTTAGACCAGTGTGCGAACTTGGTATTTTGTGGCAGCTTGAAACTGATCCAATTCCTACCAATCTTTGGCTTTGCCACTTTCCAACAGCAACTAACCAAATATTCATAAGATAAAAGAAAAGGGCAGATTAATTAAACTGTGGGTGTATTCGGTGCGAGAGTGGTGAGGGTGGTGAATTTACTTCCTGTTTTGGTTTATTTTCATATGTTTATTTTCCTCTATAGAAGCTATTGAAATGAGGAACAATATAGGTGCTAGTACCATCCCACATGTATCCAAATAATACACACTAAACCCAGTCAACATTTGAAAAGATACAGGCCCGCTGTATTTGTATGACGCTGTATTTGTATGGTTGTTTGATTCAGCATCGCTTATGGGAGCACAAGTAGGCCTACACTGTTGGTATTATTTGCATTATTTTGTGTGTGTGTGTTTGTGTGTGTGTGTGTGTGTGTGTGTGTGTGTGTGTGCGTCAGCTTGCTGACTTTATACTCACCAGTCATTATGACAGACATGCATCTTCCCGTATGACACCTTACAAGTAATGAATTAACATATTTATATTTCTCTGTATTTATTGGACATAGGCCTACATCCATCTAATAAATCAATGGACATAGGCAAACATCTGTCCTGCATTTTTCCTGCTCAATGTGGACAGGGGATCCGAAAGCACATGACTCCCATCGCACACGGTTGGTACTTGACACATGGTCTGGCACATTGCGATATTTTTACCTGTAAGTTGTGTACTGCCGCAGCCAAGTCACTGAGCATATTCAACCGTGGATCTGGAGCGTACTTTCTGACGCATCCTTTCCCAGCCTTATGCCGTCAGGTGGAGATGCCACACCTCTCTGGTACCTTGAGGAGCCTGACAGACACTCCGAAATGACAGGGCCAGAGGGGCGCATCCTTGTCAATATCCTCCTCTCGATGTTTTAATCAATGGCCATTCTTTTGTCCCTTCAATAAGCCAGCAGCTCGATAAGGTAGTCATCGCGAATGCCACTGACGTCTGCGCTCTCATCCCCTCCGTGGATAAACATGCCTTTATTATGCCAATAATGCTTTAACCCATGGGACGGGAGTGCGCACGGCTGCATTCACTGAGAGCGTTTAAACTGGAACGCGTAAATCCCTATGCTGGAGAAATATTGGCGTTGGACTTTGGACATGAGAAACCTTAAGATATTGTATTGCGGTCGATCATTATAGTCGGGTCAGTCTCAGAGGCCTGTATACAGGTACACTTGCAATGCTATCATATAAGAATAATACTATTGTAGTAGCATCTATGGGCATATGGGTCATATCTTCCACTTTCTACAGGTCTCCTCTGACAGAAAAGGGCTCTCTTCCATTTTGATGAGAGATCCATATTTGAATGCTTGGTCATGCATGGCGAGACAAAAGGCCTATGAGCATCCTTTTAGCCACAAGAAACATACATCCAGAAAATGTCGTAGAGGCAAAAGCACTTTAATACACATATTTTGACCCGTAAACATCGCGCTGGAAAACACTTTACATGTGCTCTGCTCGAATAAATAGTAACAGACAAGCCTTATAAGACATATGTCATCATCGGTCTCCAAACTGATAAAACTCAGTGTCCAATCAAGTATAGGCTACATGAAAGCTTGGCGTATCATGCAAACCTCACACAATACATTCAGATTGACACTCGCGACACTAGGATAGTACAAACACAGGCCGGAAACACAGGTTTGAAAATGATTCAGGAGGTATTCTAAGAATGTGCCAGCAGTGATTCCACACATAAGGGTTCTCCTCGCTGATTGTGCGTAAAAAACAACTTCTAGTGCAAACTGTCTGTGTCAGTAGTGCTGCACTGTTTAATGAATCAATTTGGCACACATGAGGTATTTGTTTCGTTGTGCAGCTTGTGTAGGCTATAAATCCAGCTCGTAATGGAACAAAGGTACACTCTGCAGCGTTTGACTTGGGAAAGTATCCCATGTGCACTATGATTACTCTACACATTAATGTACAATTGGAATAGAAATCTGACAGATTTGAACTCACAACTCCATAAACTGGTCAGATATTTTACCCTGTTTAAACCACAAATTACAACACCATAGATTAACCACGTAGCCAGGACAATAGCCCAATGTCACCGTCTCAGTATCCCCCAAGTAGTGCATACATTTTTATATTTACCCTGTTCAAATTAATTGAACCTATCCGAGTTAGGACTTGTATATTATCTTTGGTATATGTATACCATTGCCACGCGGCAAGGGTTCTTTAGCTGGAGGAGTATGGGTCAACTCCAGAGGACACTGTTGAAGAGGCTGGAGATGGGGTGGAGGGGGCGGAGAGGGACTTCTCAGATCCGGCTGCTTTTTCCGGGCAGCTATCCCTCGGGTCTGACACGGCGGCATTGGTGGGAAGCAGGCATTCCTTCTCGCGCTTCTTCTGTTTCATCCGGCGGTTCTGGAACCAGATTTTGACCTGAGTCTCGTTCAGCTGAAGCGCTGCGGCGATCTCCACGCGCCGCGCGCGGGTCAAGTACTTGTTGAAGTGGAACTCCTTCTCAAGCTCGGTCAGTTGTTTGGTGGTGAAGTTGGTCCGGACGGTGTTGGGCTGCCCCCCATAGCCATACTCCCCTGATCTGCCTGTAGAGGGATGAAGGGAGAACATGAGGGCTACCTGGAGGTCAGGGCTAAATAAAGGCTAAGGAAGTTGGAGAAGTGACACATTTCTTCCAACCCATGATCCTTGGAAATCGTGTGCCATGCACTCATGTTTGAATAGGAAGTGTCATTTTTACGCACAATGGTTTAAATCCACTTAAAATAACTAAAAGTAGTTCACATTTCTATGTTCAAATGCACAACACTGTAAACATTGCGTCAATTATTTTGTGACATTTTCATTTTTACGCATTTCCCTTTCATGCATGCACAATTCACTTACTTTGTATTCAACATTTTCCGGAAAGGCAAACAGTTCATCACTTTTTTCACAGTCAAATACACACGTCCTGGGTGGGTATTAGATGACCGCTTAGATTACCACTTTCTCCAACACCCCAAAATGATCCATACATGCAAGATATCACACCCAAGAGAAACCAGACACCAATAGCTTACCAGGCCTACAACTGGTAATTATATATGGCCCAACACTTTAACACGTGTGTTCAAAACACGTCATAAAGGAGAGTTTGGCCAACTTGAGAGGTGAATACCACAGAGCTGAATGCCATGTTGATGTATCTAAGAAGCGTTCCATAATGTCACTCACCATGCGCAATTTGGATATGATCTATGTGGCGTCAGAATGGCTGCCATGGCGTTGTGATGTTGTGCCAGCGGATCATTGTGAAATCATATCATATCTATTTCCACTCTGCACTTGGGTTACTTCCTCCAAAATCTGTCTTGACTACACCTGTTCCAATAATAACAGATGGCCAAACTATCTATTACTCACACTTTACAATAGGGTTTATGAGAGGTGTAACAGCCCTCTGCATTCGTCTGTCCCCTTATGCATGGTACGGCACCCACCTGTCTTGGGCGGGTTCCTCTTCACTTTCATCCAATCGAAGGTCTGTGCGTTGGAGGCGCTCTCGGAGGACAGGGGCGAGCAGCACGTGTCAAGGTGGGCCGCGTGCAGGGGTGACAGCGGGTTTGAGCACCCAGAGAAAGGAGGCAGGTTCGCCTGCTCATGCCCGCCACCGTAGGTGGCGTGAGCGTACTGGAGCTGACCCAGGGGAGCGCCACCGTAACCTTGGCGATGCTGCGGTACCATGGACGAGGAAATGTTGCCGGAGTACATTAATGGGGCGCACTGGGGGAACCCCGTGGCCGACTCCACTTCCTGGTTCAGTGCGTAATGGTTGTAGGTGGTACAGAAGCCCTGGGGTCCATAGCCCGAGGCGCAGGCCGGATGGGCCCCATAGGTTAAACCCAGAGAGCCAGTAGAAGTCTGGTAGGACCCCGTCTGGTGAGGGATGCCATCCGGGGAATCCCTACTAGGCATGAAGCGCTCATCCGTCCCACAGTTGTTCACGGTGACTGCGCAGGACTGGAATGTAGTAATTCCGTGGTCGGAGTGGAAAGCCCTGACTGAGCAGGACCCGCCGTCGCCGCTCATCACAGAGTAATCTAAGAAGCTGCTCATTGTAGCATCGTCTCAGCGGGACTGAGACCGTCCACGAAAGGCCCGGTCTTCTGATGAATCTCTCCTTGTCTCACCGTGGGTGACCGTGCCGCCTTACCGGTTCCCCGCCTTATCAGATAAGGGAGGGGGGCAACACAGGGCGATATCAATGAAACAGTGGGAGGTCACGTGGCCCGGGTCAGCCAGTAAGCTGCTCGGCCCTGTCCCCTTAGCTGTGACAGATTGGTGTCTGAGTGGGTATTTAAATTCCAAGCGCTCGTCGATCAAGGTGACGTGCTTCAGCACTAATGTATTGGCCGAGCAAACAATGAGCCGGGAAGCAGACAAGGTGGACAGCACTCAGGTCGCATGTAGAGCGGGGAACAGCAAATAAGGCATCCACTCTATAGCCTGCCCAGCTTGGATGACTGTCAGGATAATGGTTATAGTCTATCCGAAGACCCTCCAGGAAAATGACCTACTCTGTTTCTTCAGTATGCACGAGGTAAGGCGGCATTTCAAGATGAACACGGGGGATATGGAAATATAACTGAATGTATTGAGAGAGGGAGAGAGAGAGAGAGAGAGAGAGAGAGAGAGAGAGAGAGAGAGAGAGAGAGAGAGAGAGAGAGAGAGAAGAAAGAAAGAAAGAAAGAAAGAAAGAAAGAAAGAAAGAAAGAAAGAAAGAAAGAAAGAAAGAAAGAAAGAAAGAAAGAAAGAAAGAAAGAAAGAAAGAAAGAAAGACAAAGAGAGTGTGTGTGTGCTTGCGTGTATGTGTGGGTATCAGTTAACATCATCAGCTGGTTGGCATGGAGACGTGAGTTTGGTGCACCCGGCACTCTCAACCGCACCTTACCATAACCGTGGCCCTATTCAAAAGGATTCAACGTGCATGATGTTATTTCACTAGATTGGGGTCTGTACATCACTTATGTATCGTTGATAGAGGGACAGAGGCATTGTAGGGTTTTGATTTATTTGAAGCAGGCTAGCTGAGCCATACGACTAGATTCGAAGACCACAGAGTTGACCAATCACAAAGAATTAAAGTGACACAATATTAATAGTGTTGCTCCAATGGCCAGTCTGCAGTGTAGGTTACTCTCGTTTTACGCCCACTACTTTTCATTATCAAGTGATCAGCTGATTTAATAATGGGAGGTCTGTGTTGTAAGGCTCCTACAGCCCGAGGAGAAACTGCTGCTTGATTATCCTGTTATGAGGCCGTTTGAGAAATTAATGGTGATGAAATATACTGTAGCAGAGAAAGGGTAAAATATAGGGAGACTGGTGCTCCCAGTCCTGGTGCTACTCTCTCTCAGTTCAATTCAAAGGGCTTTATTGACATGGGAAACATGTTTACATTGCCAAAACAAGTGGAATAGATAATAAACAAAAGAGAAATAAACAATCAGAAATGAATAGTAAACATTAGACTCAAATGTTATATTACTGGCTATGTACAGTGTTGTAACAATATTTACAATGGTGTATGTTCTTCACTGGTTGCCCTTTTCTTGTGTCAACAGGTGACAAATATTGCTGCTGTGATGGCACACAAAATCAGTTGCAAGCTAAACTGCATTATCATTATTATTATTATTGCACACAGAAAGGCACACATCACACTCACACATGAACAGAGAGAGCGAGAGAGAGGAGGAGGGGAGAGGGACAAGAGGGGGAGAGTGGTTTGCGCCCCTACTGGATGATAAGAGGACTGTATGGCCTAGTGGTGGTCATTCTTACAACAGCCTCTTTTCCTTCTCAGCAGTATTTTCCCCACGGTAGTCGCTTAGCTCACATTGAGCTTCAAGAGCAATACCCATATGAACGCAGATAGGTCCTATCTTACATTTAGAATAAAAACGGATCGACACTGAAAGACTAAGTCTAAGAAATGCAAGAAAGTACCATACTCCTTCCTTACTCTTCCATTTTCTCCCTTCCTCATCTCTTTCTCTCTCGCTACAACGGTGCATACAGCCTAGCGCGTGGGCGCAGCATTGAATCTCTTCGCCAGGCCATGGATGTTCCAGAATACCTTCCAGAATACGCTTTGTGCGAACATGGAATGCGGAGAGAAAAGGCGATTGTTTCGGAATTATTTCGTTACCAGCCTTTGGAAAGGAAAGCCCAAGTTGGGCCAGAGTTGTATAGCCTTATATAGCAGCTTTCCTTTTCGCATATGTAAATAGCCTATAGGCGTCCACGGCCAGTTTTTAGGAAGTTAAATATTGGCTAAACGTCACTCCACCACTACAGTTAAATGTAATAAGGCTATGCACTTAACTTTGCAATGATACGTTTTACGATCGATCCATGCTATGTAGCAACCGGTGGTTAGTATGCCCACAAGCATAAGCATGTTGAGTGAAATAATGATAACTACTAGCCCATTCCGAAATTATTACAGGAATGTAATATTTCTACCCAAATCTCACACAACTTGCACAGTGAAATGGGTAATACACGCATTTATCCAAGACTGTGGAGAAATATATTTCTGCAAGAACAAAAAAACAAGAACAAAAAAACATTTATAGCCGAAAGCCATTTTGCCCTAATAGGCTATTCTTATGAACATCTCAATTTAATCAAATGCATTTCTTGGCATAGGCCTACACTTCTCCCCAATCATTAAACGCTTTAGAGCTGTTTTTAGAAAATATAAAACGTATAAAATGAATACTAATGTATAGGCCTGCAGCAGCCTGTTTTGAATTAGGCTACTTATAGCACGAGGGGGGAGATACTTCTGCTGCCCGCTGCCCTGCACGCTTGGAGAGCCCACGCGCTGTGTTTGAACAGCTATAAAAATGAATTATTACCAAAAGCCTACAAAGCTTCCGACTTTTTTTGGCTTCGAATTGCGAATCCCACCCGAAAACATAGAGGGTTTTTATTTGTGCATTATACGTCACAATTGATCTCTTTGATGCCATTCTTATTCATGACGGAGTTTGATTTACGAGCTCGGAAAACATGGCTAGAGCATTTGCCTCCACATGCACGCAGCACTGGGAGCTCGCACTATAGGGAGCCATGCTATTGCTAGCCTACCATGTTTACAATGCTACTAACTTTACAACCAGAGAAAGTAAAAGAGGACATTTTATTCAAAATGATATAGTAGTAGTAGGTAAGCCTATATAATTTGTTGTATAATCGCCTCTGAGTTGCATGGAATTGGACCAGAAGCTGATATTTTTATTAAACAAATAGTTTGAACTAATATTAACTTCACTCTCGAATTTCACGGCTTTTTAAATCAGTGTAAAATAATGAAAAAGGTGCTAATTTGTAATTAACATAAACAGAATACAATGTCAATAGCTCTAAATTTGTGCATTAAGATTATTCAACTTCATAGATGAAGATTCGTGTATTTTTTTTTTAATCCCACTAAATGTTATGCTTACAATAGAATATAAACCAGGCATTAATTATAATAACTATAGGATTCATACTCAGAGATAAGGCTATATTGGCCTGCTTTCATCACACTATTTTGACTTGCAAATTAACGAGAGTAAATTTGTATTCAGGAACTAATAAACATTTCATCGATTGGTTATTTCTCCTTTCTATTTTTTGGACAAAAATACATTTGATCCAAAATACACTTTACACTTCATAAAAAGGTTTGGATAATAATAATAACTCTACACAATTTTGCAATTTCCTTATGGCAAGTCAGATTTATTTCTAACAAAAATAGTAATGATATTGTAAGCTATACAAAAATAAAATGACCAGAATTCATACTATTGTGCACCTTCACATATATTGCATCTTCAGAAATCAATTTGTTATTGTAATTACAAGCCACAATTGTGTATTTGTCCAGAGTCTTACCTTGAATTAATCGACTAATCAATGAATCAATAAAAATGTGCCATCATATAGGCCTAAAACAACCACCTAAATTAAATGAATAGTTAATACCAGAGTTTGAATTCTTTAAATGTTCCGGTTTGAAAGTCTTGTTGTATTTTTGATTTATGTCAATAGCTCAGATGTTGCAAGTCGATTGTAGTTAGTGACTCCGAGAAAAAGTAGAAGCTGTCCGTAGATATGTCCAGATTGTCCACGGGGCTGTCCAGGGATTCTGACAAACTGGGCGAAGCGGCATCGGAGAGTTGAAGGCAAGAATCCGAGGAGAATACTTGGAAGTCGTGTATTGAGACATCCAGGGCCGCGGGACTACCGCCATTGTCCGGGCCAGTTGCAGAGCCGGGGCCTATTGTTGACACGCAGCCTGGAACAGTGGGTGACGGGTTGAGAAAATGTTTCAGATTTTTGTCATTGCTGCTCAGTGGCGACACTGTATAACTCTGGGCCTCACCATTGTGCGGGCCAACATTCTGTAGCTGCTGGGAAGAACTCAGCGAGTTATGCTGAAAGGAGCAGGCCTCTCTTTCCATAAGGGCCCCGGTCACTGTATTGAGGCTCTGCTCAAACAGCGACCCATCATCCTCCTCGTCGTCGCTCTGGATCCCGACCCCGGTGCTCGGCCCTTTCCCCTCACCGTTGTGGTTCTCCTTGCACTGGGTCTGCCTCTTGTGCTTCATCCGGCGGTTCTGGAACCACACTTTGACCTGCCGCTCGGTGAGGTCCAGCAGGGCGGCTATCTCCACCCTCCTCGGTCTGCACAGATACTTGTTGAAGTGGAACTCCTTCTCCAGCTCCAGGAGCTGTGTGTTGGTGTATGCAGTCCTCAACCGCCGGGAGCCCCCTCCTCCACTCTCTAGAACCTCAGGGGAGCCTGAAACAGCAGCACATAAACCATAAGATTAAGAAGCATTACAGCATGAGCAACAATTACTTGATAATGCAGATATTACGCCCGAATAGACACAAACTACCAGAGAGTAAGTAGCTTATTCAACAGAGTGGCTACTTCAGCAAAATGGCCGCTCATTCAGAACAGCACCCAATGCATCCCTTTACCCACAAATATTCTTGCAATACGGATATTGACATATAAACGCACACTTTTAGACTAAGTCCTATAGTGCATCATATATACCTAATTTCCCTCAAAACAGCAGTGAGAGAGAGAGAGAGAGAGAGAGAGAGAGAGAGAGAGAGAGAGAGAGCCGTAGTGTGGTCCAGGCTGGTGTAGGCTGGCTGCTATACTAATGAATGCGCCAGCTGCCCCGCACGGCAACACTAGTCCATCACTCTTCATTACTGTCACACATCAAAACTCTGGCACTGCTCGGCGAGGAAGGGCAGCGTGGAAATCAAATACATAATTTTACATTACTTACCTTTGCCCAAACTTTTAGGAGGACTAGAGGAAAAATATGGAGAACCCAACGCGTAATTGTGCACAGGAGATTAATTTCGAATATGCTCTGCAACTTGGTAATGACTAGCCTATTCCCACTCCTTCAGGTGCTTAGAACATGCATTCTGCATAAAAATGTCGGCACTCTAAATTACCCCATAAAAACCACCCACCTTTCGGGGAGAAGCATACAGGTCCACTCGTTATGGCCGTCGCTGTGGAAGTCCGCAGGTGATTCTTCTTGGAGGCTTTCTTCTCCCGCATCCAGGGGTATTCCGGGGGTAGGGAGGCGGTGGGCAGCGGGATGCATCCATCAGGGCTGAGTCTGGGCCGGCTGTGCCTCGGGTGGCTTCCCGGGTTGAGGCTGGGAATGGTCTGCTCAAAAGGAGGAGGAATCAGTGTCGAGCGTGAAAGCGTCGATCTCTTGATTGATGAACTTTGAAATGAATCACCGACAGGGGGGAAAGATGTCAGGCACTCAGCAAGCGACGGCTGACTATTGATAAAACCACTCTCTCGCTCGAATTCGTAATTCATCTCCGCTCACTGAGAGCCGAGGAAAGTTTGCTGTGTGTATTTTTATATGTCGCGGCTCAATAAGAAATACATACTTTTTTCTAATTCACTGATTACGGCCGTATGGTGAACGAGCTGCTATTAAACTATTGAATTCATGGAGACAAGGTTGAAATTGGAACGAACTGCCTGTCACATGATTACTTCTGCCCAATGACAATTTGACGTTTAATCAAAAGAAGCCACAGTCTGCTTGGTTGATCTAAAAACTCTGGTAAAGAACGCCTCGTCTATGTTGGGAAGGCTGTTTTAATTTACACCTTTTTATCGTCCCCTAGCCCCCAGTCAACTCCACTAAGCTATAAATGTGTTTTTAGAATGGCCACCTGCGCGCTGTGACAGGGAAGTAGCTACAGTGCACTTGCTCGTGCACTCTTCTTTTCTCGTGTTGAGTATGTCAATAGAGAACGCCCCGTGCCACACAAATCACGACAGTAGCTTCACGCCATGCCTGCGGTCATTAGCAAAGTTAGCCATTCATGTAGAGTTCAGTCAGGGAAAACACACCTCAAAAACGAATACTGAGAGCTCCTGACAGCAACAAACCCCAACAATCCAATGTGTTCCAAAGCGATAGAGCTAACCATATAGATTGTGTTCATAGACTTTCTGTTCAATACAAGCATATTGTCCTCTGTAGCTCAGTTGGTAGAGCATGGCGCTTGCAACGCCAGGGTTGTGGGTTCGTTTCCCACGGGGGGCCAGTATGAAAAATGTATGCACTCACTAACTGTAAGTCGCTCTGGATAAGAGAGTCTGCTAAATGACTAAAATGTAAAATCTATACAGGCAAGGCGCATACGTAGATACACACAACTGGGAACTTAGAGTCATACTTATTGTGGCTAATGCACACTACGATGCCATGTTAGTGTCACCCACTTGTATGCAATACATTTATTACACATGAAGAAGTGAAATATTGTGCATAACACCCAAATACCCAATTAGCCTACACAAACACACACACACACTATACAAGTGGTGTATGCGCCACTCAGCCTCCTGAGTGGCGCATGGTCTAAGGCACTGCATCACAGTGCTAACTGTGCCACTAGAGATCCTGGTTCGAATCCAGGCTCTGTCGCAGCCGGCCGCGACCGGGAGACTCATGGGTGGCGCACAATTGGCCCAGCGTCGTCCAGGGTAGCGGAGGGAATGGCCGGCAGGGATGTAGCTCAGTTGATAGAGCATGGCGTTTGCAACGCCAGGGTTGTGGGTTCAATTCCCACGGGGGGCCAGTATATATAAAAAAAAAAAAAAAAAAAAAAAAAATATGTATTCACTAACTGTAAGTCGCTCTGGATAAGAGCGTCTGCTAAATGACAAAAAAATGTAAAAAAAATATTAGCAATCGAATGTTATACAATGATATCAACCTAATACAAAAAAATAGCTAAACAAGGATTTCAAATGTCAAATCCAGCCAATTGTGCATCTACATACTAATCATGTTCTGCTTCACTTTAGTCTGCAATGCTTTGGGAACCGTTACTCGTTCTCCGTCTTTAGAAAAGTCAGCACTTACAGTACTCTGCATAAGTCACTCTGCATAGTACTACCGGGTTCACTAAAGTAAGGTTGACCGATATTTAAAAAATAATACGTTTAGGGTGAAAATCCAGTCTGCTCTTCATGCTGCTTCTCAGGGGCTTTTCCCCCTGACACGGGAGGTCACAGCAGGCGTCTGAGCCTAGGTGTGGTGGCTGGACAAGGGCAAAAATTGAGAAAATGATCCTTTACATTTAAACATTTTTCCCCAAACATTTATAATACCCCTTTGTGCTATTGCACAGTATAAACCAAACCTGCCATTGGAATAGGTCGTTTTAACGAATACATTGCAGGGAGATTCTGTAGAAGGAAATGTGTATCGACTGAGCAGCTCCCACAGTGTTTGGTTATGTGCCCGTCCAGTACAATCTGTGAAAGCCACATTTTGGATGTTTTTGGTCAAACAGCCAGGAAGTAGCTACGTTGTATTCTTCAGAAAAAAACTCGAATAGTGAGTTGGAGAGAGGAGGAAAATAAGTGGTAGGCCTCGCTCAGTTTATTGCTTATATACCAAACAAAGAAACCTGGAAGCCTGCGCGCGATCAATCTTACTTGCCAAAAGGTCTGACAGCTCCGTGCCCTCAGAACACATTTAAGGCTTCTAACTCTCCCCTGGATCAAATGCAGCCAGGAAGCGGCGAGAAACACTGGCCACTCAGATTAGAACACGTTTATGTTTGCAGACACAGCTTTTCTGTCGTTTAAGGTGTGTTTTAAGACATTAAAAATACAAGAATAATGTAGCAGATGGGCGATAATGCGCGTAAACGGTGAGTAGGCTCAACCAACATCTCCATTGCATTTTTCTTTCTGGAATTTATTTTTTCGTGTTTACAAAACGTCCATATTTTCGTTGGAGCAAACATTTGGGTTTGTTGGAGGTGAGGAGAGTATGTAAAGGACGGGGCTGCTGAGGAGGAGACGGATGGCTTTTGGGAATTACTTATAGGCTTTGTCTGCAAGGCAAGGAGTGGGTGGCGGCTTTCTGTGAACCCTACTCCGACCTACACACTTTTTTTACAGGGGGATTCTGGGGGAATGATTTAGGACCCCTTTCCCACGGATGGAAATACAATGAACAAAAATTCATTTTTTCAACCCAAACCCTTATTTATGGTGCGTTAAAATCTCCTACATATGAGTGAAATCAATGTTGTGTGTGTGTGTGTGTGTGTGTGTGTGTGTTTTGGATCCAGAGCTGCTCAGTCTATGCTGACAGACCATGGTTCAATTGTTCTAGGTTCCCCTGCTAACCATATGTCAGGATCATAGAGCCCTTGCCCTGTAATATCAGTCATTTTGTCATCATTCTAAAGGAAATAAATTCGAGTACAGCTTTTGTAAAACTTTTCAATTATCCTGAAATGCATTTGAGGGGAAACTATAAATTTACTACTACAGTAAAAATGGTGTCTTCGATTATTGGTAGTGAAATAGTGAGTGCACAATGCATGCCATTGAATGCTGCATCGTGTTCTGCATTATTGGTCTGTATTGACCTGCTTTATATAATTAATCAATATGCTCTCTGAATTATGTTTGAAAATCAAAACTTGAATGTAGTCCAATTAATTCAATAGAAAATACGTGTGCTTTCTTTTTCAGACATGTGTGAATTCAATTTGGGCGTGCCACAACAAAGAAAACTGAAGTACACATTCCCAAAAGCTAGTCTTAAGAGAGACATACACAAACTATAATGTTCATACTTGTTTTTACACAATTGCACAATATTAACAGCTGAGATTATGTTGAATACTTTTTGCTTCTTCTAAACATCTGTAATTGTTATTGTGTGCAGCGATAGCATATAAGTCAAATATTCATACGTCCTGTATTACACCCCCTTCATTAAGTCTCGTTTACATAATTTACATGTGTAAATAGCTATAATTATGAGTTTAACAGGCCATTTTATGCATTCTATAGCGCCATAATACATTTGAAACATGCAGGCCTATAGGCCTATCAACAAACTTTTCCCCCCTAACGGTTTCTCATTTAACCTATTTTATCCTAACAGATACTGCAGAAGCTCCTCGTGACACTTTTATTATTATGGATGTGCCCACGCGGATTAGGAGCGGGAACAAGGCCACCCCAAGAGCTTCTGAGTTGCCTTCGCCCTAGAGGAGACAAAACAAGAGGCCTACAATGTTTTCGTGATTTATTGTCACTATAAATTAAATACGATGTTATAGATTATTAATGTTATTACAGATTATGAGATAATGGGGATTCATTTGTTTTTATGAAATAGCATACCCTCTAAAGTCCTACCAGCTTTTTCCGTCCTCACAAATATGTCTGTTTATGGGATATTAAGGTGTTTATTATTATTATTATTATTATTAGTATTCCTTCCTTATTGTACTTTGTGCCATTATGTTCTATGTTCAAATTCCCTCGAAATTAAGGTTGAAAGATACATTTATATTGAAATTCATGTATTTATTTATTTATTCGAACTGGAGCAGCATGGAATGTATGAAATTGAAACAGAAACTTGGTAATATCTCAAATAAAATGTTTTTTTTAAACTAATTATAATGTCTGTTCTTCCTTCCAACCTTATTGCATGATTGCGTGATTTACATTCGTAAAGAAATAAAATACCTCCTCGAAGAAAAATAACACCAACATATAATGTGCTGCTGAGAGTCTGTGTCTGCCGTCAGGTAAGGGGTAGAACTAGAGCCGAGGTCTGTTTCCAATAACCATCTCCCCACATACAAAGAGCACAGGGTGGTTAAATAATACTAATGAACTCCATATTACGTCAGAACAAACATAAATAAAATGTTGAAAGTCCAACAGAACACAAGCTGGGTAGGTCGTAGGCTGGAGCTTCCAGACCTTCCTTTGCGTGTGTGTCTCAAAAAACCCCGCACATGATTCCTATAAGGATCCTTCCACAAGTGCAACAAAATGCAAAACAATAACACAAAAACATATATTCAACTGCGGATAAATTAAAAAAATTCACATTCAAAAGAATACCATAATATTTGATCATATACCCTGTTTGATTTTTGTTTTTAGAAACAAGTTAAAGATTAAATAGGTCTACGCATATGTGCCCCCGCGCTTGTCATATCAGATAATAGGTCTGTGTGGAACAATAACGCCATAGCAAATAGACAGAACATTTTAAGCAAGAGTGATTACTTTCCTATCCTACTTCACACATTCAACTATATAAAAAACAGAACCTAAAACAAAGAAAAGGTGGAAGAAGCTACTGAAGAAGAGAAGAAACAAAGCGATGGTAGGTCTGGAGGGGACTGATCCGGGGTGCATCCCGGCTACAGATGCGTAAGTTTGGGCGCTTCCTGAATTCTTCCCTGAGAGTAGTGCGGCGTAAGGTCTGTGTACGTCGGGTTTGGATCACACACTCCGTGATGGTGACTATTGCCCATAGTGATTGCTCCATTGTAGTCCATGTGTGTGGACCGTGGGTGCGAGAGATGGGTCAGGCCGAAAACGGAAGCCCCGTTGTTGGGCATCGAATCGATGTAGCCTCCGCTTACATATACAGGGCTGCCCTGCTGCAAGTGCGCCACATAGCCGCCATTGCCTTGGAGAGGATGCGCGTCATACTCGGGCGTGGGCGAGCCGCTAGTCCCGGGATACCTCTTCTGAGAGGGTGGGCAGTTGTTTAGGGAGCTGTTCAAGGGAGGGGGATATGACGTGGGCATACCGTATGCATTATGAGGGGGCTTATTGTAAGACGTTGGCGACTGGGACTCATAGGGGACACTGTTAACCAGAGAATGCATAGAGTTGAGGTATCCTCCACCCCCGCTACTGGGAGATGGACCGAGGGGGCTCCGAGGGGACTGTCCCCCGGGAGAGTGCATCATGCCGCACCCTTTCTGATCCTTTTTGTACTTCATCCTGCGGTTCTGGAACCAGATCTTAATCTGCCTCTCCGTGAGGTTGAGCAGGTTAGCCATCTCGACCCTGCGGGGTCTGCAGAGGTAACGGTTGAAGTGGAACTCCTTCTCCAGTTCCACAAGTTGTGCGCTGGTATAAGCCGTCCGGGCTCTCTTCGACGCGGCTGACCCACCCGGGGGGCTCTTGTCTCCAGGGCAACTCTCAACTGGCGGAAGGGGAAAAGGAAGGCAGTCAATCAGTAACCAACCTCAGCAGCAAACACAAGAACAAGACCCACAGAGTGGCAAGATACATATAGCTGATAACACGTCTCTCCATATGGACCCGACCCAAATACACATATCATTAAGAGTTCTACAAATGCAGATAAAACAGAGATGTCCCAATAGACTGTGGATGTTACTAATTTACTTATATCAGACATATCCTTAACTATAACTGTATACATACTGAGAACAGCGCTTAACTGTTAGCTATGCTTTACATAAAAGCCTAATCAAAGTGGTTATCATTGTGTGTGTGTGTGTGTGTGTGTGTGTGTGTGTGTGTGTGTGTGTGTGTGTGTGTGTGTGTGTGTGTGTGTGTGTGTGTGTGTGTGTGTGTGTGTGTGTGTGTGTGTGTGTGTGTGTGTGTGTGTGTGTGTGTGTGTGTGTGTGTGTGTGTGTGTGTGTGTGAAAACGAAAGATTAGGTAGGGTTGTAGGCCAACATCCATACACAGCCGTGCTGTGCATTATACTACCTCCTATATCCCACTGGTGCTGTATTCAAACATCTGTATTCCTCAAGGCGCATGAGCTAAAGCTCGCCATGCCTTCTCCTATGAGTCTCACCATGCTGAATGGCTGGGGCTCAGCCGCTGCACAGCAAGGTGTTGGTCTAGTTACCGTTTGTGGCATGCTGCCAATACCTAATAAATGGTTAGTCTAGCTACTGTACAGCCAGAGGCTGGGTGAGATGAATGTAGCATGACATCATGTTCCTACTGGGAACAGACATCAGTTGAAAGTTTAGTTTTGATTGAGTTGTCGACTACATTTGATTGAGTTGTCAACTAACTTGAATTAAACATGAAATCAACCAAAAATGTCACCCTGTCATTGGATTTAGGTTCAAAGTTGGGTGAAAAAAATACGAAATTCCCTTATGTTGATAACTTTTTGCAAATCCAACCAGTTTTCCACTTTGATTCAATGTCATTACATTGAAATTGTTGGTTGAAATGATGTGGAAACAACTTTGATTCAACCAGTTTTTGACCAGTGGGTTATGAATTAGCTTTTTGCTTTATAAATGGGGAGAGACATATTTTCACCATCTTGGTTTCAGAAATTAGGCTACTATGGTGCTGCTTCCTGGACTCCAGGAAGAGTAGCTGATGCTTTAGCAGTATGGGGATCCTAATAAAATACTTTCAAAAAGTAGGAAACATGCTATAGTCATTATATAATCCAAATAATCATAATTATCCATATATATAAATGTAGTAATTCTACTGTTTCAAACATGAGCTACTGTTGAGGGTTCTGTGATTGGAATTATTGGCATACCTGTGTGTAAAAAGCCAACTGTGTGCATAAATTACGTTAAAAAGCACTAATAGCACATTTTAAATACCAAGATTTAGACTAAGACCTCTATTTAATCAGATCTGCTTTAGCCGACATCCGCATAGCGGTTGTTTTGACGTGTCAGAGGTGGAACTGTGTTAGAGCTGTCAAATCCACAAGCAGCTCCTGGTATTATACCTAAAGCAGACATTGCCATTGGCTGCACTGGAGTCACATTAAGAGAAATCCCATGCAGCCTTGTTTACAAGTTCCACCACTGGAATGTGAGATGTAATATACACCTGATTAGGACAATAGAAATCCTAATTATTTTGCTTCATGATTTTTCAATTTAGCATAATTATTTCTATATAGCCTACACTTTCTGGTTCTGAACTTCTAACAGGAGTGGGGCGGGTGTGGCTTAGTGACAATGATTGCAAGAGCAGCTGCTCACCGATTTGACTGCTCCAATGCAGTTCCACCTCTGACACCGCCAAAACATCCATCCGCTATGCGGGTGTCTTCTATAACCGGTTAAAGCTTGATCTGATTGAATCTAGGCCTAGGGTTTGAAATAGTCCCTTTGCCATTAATTTGGCATATATCCTGACAGACTCGTGATAAATGTGATTCACTAGACCTTCTAGATGCCCCACTTATTTTATTTCACTTCTCACCAAACATATTCCCAAACGGTGGACATAAATAGGCCTACCATGGCCTATGGAGACGATATGATTTGGTAAGGCCATGGGAATGTAAGAGTCTTTGAACTTTGGGTTACATGTTGGTAAACAACTTCCTCCCCATCCCCTGGCTCTTCCTGTAATCAAAACAAGGGAACAAATTGGAACAACTGTTTTTGCGTGTTTGTTTGTTGTCCTGCACAAAACGTTATGTGATCCGGGCCAACATGTGATGTTTATTCTAGCATCAAGTCAATGCTAGAGCATCCGGACAACAAACGATGTATGGAGAAAGGCCTAAAACTATGAGGAATGAGTATTTCTAAAGAACAGGCCTACATCATAATATATAATAAAGGATGCGTTATATATCAACAAATTGAGATAGCATTGGAGTATAGCTAATAGGCCTACGGAATGCATAATGATGGGAGAACCATATGACATCACAGGAGTGTATTTGTAATAAGCCTAGATTATGATAGATAATAAGGAATACATCACAATGGTAGAACAATACTTCGTTCAATTGTGAGGCAAAAGTTTGAGAATGTAAATGTATGCAGCATAATCAAACCTTTTAGTGTAACCTTGGTTGGTTCTTCTGTTTATAATAATGAGGTTATTTTATCACGTGTTTCATCAGCAGTACCTGAGCTGGAGCTATTGGTTTTAGGCTTCTGGTTCTGACGGGACTCTTTCATCCATGGGAAGATGTGCTTCCGGGTGGTGGAGGTAGGCGAGCCATGTACCGAGCCATTTGAGTTGGCTTGACTGAAGCCGTTGCTTGTGTTCTGGTTGAGAGAACTGGGGGACTGTGACTGGGGATGGGGTGGCGGGACAGACACCGGGACCTGTGGTTGATTGCTGTCGGTGAGGACGGGTGGCTGCGCCGCCTGGTTGTCCGTACTCCTATCGCAGCTCTCTGCTATCTCCCCCGGCTTCTGCAGTGCGACCGAGCCGTCTGGGGACTGCAGGGAGCAGGCGGGTCGATGGTACTCACTTTCCACATGAGAGGCCCGGGGATATTGGACCTGATTGGCGTCATAACTGAAGCTATTTGCGCTTTGATACGGGAAGCCACTGTAAATTGCGGAGCTGTCGTAGTAGGTTGCCTTTTGCATCTCGCCGTTTCCCAATATTTATTTCAGAAACTGACAGGGTCTTGACACCCTTGTAGAATAACATTGGCACCCCTTTGTCACGTGACGCCTCTCCGCCAATGGCCTCCTCGGGTGAACCTAGGGTTACAAGAAGCACGGTGAGGAGAAGAAATGGTGGCGATCCATCTTACTTTTCAATACAGAGCTGACACCAGCGACTATGGAGGCAGGATAGGGACAACAGTTCTCTGGCTATTATCGTTTACCTTCTGGTTAACAATACAGGGCATAAAAGCATGCACAAACCTCATATCACCATCTGCACTTATGGCACACCAACTGTATCAAAATAAATAATTTTATAAAAGCATATACTCAATTGTGCCATATTAATATTGGTGCCAAAATTAAATGAGAAAATACAGTTTCACAGGTTAGTTATAAAACAACAAACGATCGGCCTATGTTGTGCACTTGGTCTGAAGGCTGTTATAATCAGGTTATTATTAGGCTTTATTATATTACATTTATTATTATTATTATTATTGTTATTATTATTTGATGGATAAAATACACCTCAAATCTCCCATAGGCCTAATCTTTAGATGGAATAGGCGGGCCAGCCTTCAACGCGGTGTGCTATATTCTACCCCAGCCCAACCACCTGGCTAAAGTCTCTGTCTGGGCTAAAAGCATAAACAACCACATTCCCCATTTTTTTGGGGAACCAAGATGGATGACAGGGCTATGAGGAAACCTGAAAAACCGGGCGGGCATTCGCGCATCTCCATGACCACGACGTGAACTTTACCTCACAGGCCTGTAATAATGGCTCCTGTCGGCGCGGACGCCCGTCCCGGTGATGTATGGGGGTCAGTAGGCCGGGACGGGATGGCGCGCTGAAGAAAGCGTCCCGGTGAACAGCTAGGCTATGGCTCGATCAGGCAGACAGAGATCCGGGATGTAGCCTGCAACTATAGGGTTACTAGCCTACTACATGGCTACTCAAGGAAGTAGCCTAGCTATTGTGGCTCCATGAGTAGGAATGCTCAACCACTGCTAGCAGTCTACTCACTGAGGTAGGCAAACTGGGGTCATATCCAACGCGAAGTTATTGCAATACTATCCAATTGAATTGATAGGTATTTATTTTAGATATTCGATGTGGGCAAATGGGTACAATACATACGTTTGTGAAATAAAATAGTTGGGTTTTCGTTAGAGGGATTTTAGGCTTAATTTGTGAAGCATTGTAGTGTTAATAAAGTAGGAGCTATAGGCTAAAGCTATTGTCACAGCCGCTATAACGGCACCCCAATGGAAATGATGTTTATAATCAAACGAGTAATTCGATGCAGCAGTATCAAGTAACAAACAAACTATTTCAGATCTGAAGCTAATTTCATAGCTAATGGCGACTGGGATATGTTAATAGGCTGTTTAATGTAGGCTATTGTGTAAACCTAAATGAAAATATGAACATATTGTGTAGCATAGTTATGGCAGTCCAAAGGGCAGTTAATTCAAATAAATTACTGAATTTATTCATGATAAAACGGTGGAAGTGGAGAAGGTTTGTGATGATTTCTATTAATTATATTTCTATTCAAAATAAATATATTACTACTCTATTAGGCTACTACAATGTAGAACTAACTGTGGGCAATAGTAATAATAGTGATATTAATAAATAAATAATGTCAATCATAAACATGAGCATTATATTAATATACGATGACCTATAAGTTATTATAAAATAATAGAAAATTGATAGATAATTCGTCAACTGCTGCTCGTTACAGCACAATGCACCACGACAAGCAAAAACTGTCTGAAAACCAGACCCCTTGCTCTCAACACACCGTAGAATGAAAATGAATATCACATCCCATCACCACATCTGCTTTTAAAGCCATGATCTGGGAAACATATCAGAACGCTTTTTGATGAATTTCCAAAAGAAATAGTCCGGTACAAAAAAAGAGAAGACAGAGAGAAGACAGACTCGAGCCTTCGAATGCTCAGCCCCCCGCTCCGCGCTACAGAGAAATCTGGCTGCTTGTATTGTGTGTGAACTCTTCCTGAACCGAGATGTAAGTCATACAGTGATAAATCACCGCGCGACACAAACTCCGCCATTTACAACCGAGAGAGATTTCTGGCCTGCTTACCTTATCCTCTGACGACGAATGCAGAGCGCAACGCAATATTTCTCATTCAACGACTAAATCGATCAGAACAGTAGTCCAGAGAAAAAGTTTAGCTAGGGTAGAAGCAGCAGCACCAGCCTGCACCTAGCTCACACAGAACTCATCGGCCACAACAAAAAAGGGAAGAGGCGAGTGGCTCTGTGTGTAAAAGGAACGAACTCCCGTGGATGGGTAAACCGAGATTACGAAAGCAGGCGCGAGCACACGGGTCGCCCAGATAAGCGCTATCTGCCCTCACTGTTGAATTTATCACATGCTAGAGCAGTGCCCATGCCTCATACCAATATTAAACCTAGGCTATGCTGGAGTATGTATACAAGTGCGTGCACAAGTACCATGCAGACATCACCAGACCAGTGAACTCCCCCGAAACATAGCGTCACCACAGACAAGAACATTTATGCAAATGGTTTTTGCGCCTTGAACACAGAAAGCCACTTCAAATCGTGTGGCCCTCCTCCCCCACGCGATGAAGTAGTATGGTTGGGGGGAAATAGCATTACAAAAACCACGAACACCCAGCCCCTAAGTGTTTTATGGCATTTGTTGTTATTTATTCCACACAGAATCGAATAACATAAGTACACAGCTTTTCGCAGCACAGCAGATGACAACGGCACATTACCATTACTATGAGAGGGATAAAGGGAGTCCTTAATCATTAACCAATACGTTTGCATTTTATGTAGCCTATCAAGCCTTTCGTTTACGAATGGTGCTGGGAGTTTTGGTTATTTTCATTGCAATATTCGACTAATCTCAAAATTCCTAGGATGGAATAGGTCTGTTTCCTGAATGGTATGAAAATAATTAAACGATGCGTTTATGAACTGGGGAGGCCGCAGATCAAAGCCAAGGGAAAGACCCCCATCGGGCTCTGGGTGAGAAAAATTGAAAGAAGTTACACCTCCAAAAGGGAAAACAGAGGAGGGAGACTAGAGAAACAGGCGGAGAAAGAAACCGAGAGCATGGGAAATCCCTCTGCATGTGAATGGTGTCGTTTGCGGCCAAGGCAAAAATATATATGTCCTCTTGCATCTCTAGGCAGTAAACACGTCTTGAGCATTGCTTCTTTGGTCGTCTGAGGCCGCAGGATGGATGAATGGAAGGACAGATTCAGCCACACAAAAAATGTATATAGGCTAGAACATTCGGACGGCGTGGGAGGGTGAGTGGGACAAAAATTCACGTGTGAGGATATTTTTTTGCAAACATTGCCTTTCTTTTGACTTGGTATAATTATATTCTCCTTTGTGTTTTGCCGAGATGCTGATTCGTGATTTTCCTTAATTTGGGCCCTAACTACCGGGCTAGATGTCATGTAGATAGTGGGAACAGAAGGCAGATTGATATTAATACAAAAAGGACGAACGCAACCCACCAAACATTGTTGGGCTTTTTGGCAGTACAATGTTGCTAGGTTTACAGCAAGTTAAGTGTAGTCTATAGCCTACGGCTAGGCTGATGGTTTTCAGAGATTTTTTAAAGGAGCAAGGCACGGCTCCGAGAGGTGCGATTCCCCCCAACGTTTTTATAGTGACAGATTACACTACAAAAGACATGTGGAAGAGAACGAATTATTGCTCTCAGGCGTTTCATATCACCACTACAAGCAGTAGGAAGTGTAAGCTACAGGCTATGGCTGTGTGTGTGTGTGATAAAAGTCTGTGTGTGAGAGTGCTGGAGTAGGCGTCTATGTGATGCTTATTATAATTGAATAAGGATATGGCCATCAAGCATTTCTAACAGAAATCGATAAGGACATAATACGGACTTACCGATGGCAGGGCAGGATCTCGTGAAGACCGTAGGATGGATGGGATTTATTTAGGCAGAATTCTGAAAGAAAATGTTTAATGAACGTTACTAGAGCCAACCTGTTTTCCCTAATAAACCTACAGGTCCAGTATTCCACCTAACATTTAAATGCGAAGTTCATATCAATAAGAACAATATGTATGCTATAGTAGCTTCCTACCATATTTTATAAGATAGTCATTAATTAAATTAAGTAACAATACATCAATTTATGGATATTTGGATAAGACGAATTAATTTTGAGCAATAAATTCCTCCAACATTAACTGACAAAATCAGTCACGCAAATTCACCAAATTTCGATAGTAGTTGAATTGTGATATGTCCTGCAAATGTAGGCGCTGTCCAAAAAGCCTACATATTGTATCATATTGTAATCCTATTTGTTCGTTTTGCAATAAAGTTAGTTAATGTTCTTTAAATAAGAAGTATCATCCACATTATCATAAATAACCACATGTTTGGCTAGTAATACAAAACAACACATCTCAAAACCAACAATCAGATTTTTCGTTCAACGTTCAAGTTATTTTATACAAATTACAAAACTATTCAGAAAACAAAAAAGTAGCTTGCACTTTTGTACAGCTTCTCTATTTTGGGTGTATTTTTCTCCACCATTGGAATTGGATCGAATAGTCATTAGCTCTCGTGCAACGGCTGCCCCATGTCCCCGCGCCCATAAATCACACTCGAGCGCCATGACCTCAGCGCGGCCGCGCGGTCCTGGATGGCACTCCGTCTTCCATTATATCCTCGTTTCCCTGGCGGAGCGGCACAACCCCACAGCTTTTCTTTACTTTTTATGTACCTCAATTTGATTTATCATTTCCCGAGAAAACCCATGTATAACACCACAAAATGATGTATTTTATAGGGAAAGGAATTACACCTTGGAGCAGGACGTCATGACTGCTTTCACCTTTTTCTTTCTTCTTACCAACAGACGTTTAAATGGCTGGGATTATTAGCAAACGGCTATGTAGGCCAACTGCAAATCTGATGTATCTGGCTATAGCTGCCTAACCTTCATTCGGTTCTCTAGCTGAACAAATAGCGAGTCTCTGTACCCTAGTAAAGGATTCTGAGGATTCTGATAAAAATGAAACTGGGGAAAAAAATTGTAATTATATATATATTTTGTTGTTGTTGTGATATTTAAAACACCAATGGAGTTAGGCTACACCATGGGATGGGGAATTGTTATATGGACTTTGAAGCTAAGCTCAAATGTTCCCACAGTATAGTGAAGGAAATATAATTGAAGTTATGTTTAATGTAATTCATTTAGTAGCCAAAAACGTGAATATCGATACTCTTTAAAGATGTTCCAGTCTTAGTTTTCCAGCCAGGCAAAACCATGGACTCTTTTTTTCTTACTGACCTCTGCTTCTCGCGGCAATAACTCGCGACAGTAATGAACAATCGGCGGAAATACCTCAGAATAAAATCCATCCTCCCCAAGCACGAGCTCTGACTCTGTCCGCGAGGAAAAACATATCCGTCCGTGACAGCAGTATAATACCATCCACAAAAACCAAGAACATCTCTCTCTCTCTCTCTCTCTCTCTCTCTCTCTCTCTCTCTCTCTCTCTCTCTCTCTCTCTCTCTCTCTCTCTCTCTCTCTCTCTCTCTCTCTCTCTCTCTCTGTGTGTGTGTGTGTGTGTCTCTCCCTGTCTCTCTCCCTCTTGCTTCCTCTCCTCGGCAAATGTCTACAAACCCGCTACTCCACTCACGGAAAGCGGGGTGACGCGCGTAATCAGCATCGTATGGCCAAACCCGGGGATCCGGTTTTTTCCCCCGAGCCAGAACACCGCGCCGTATTATTCGCCCTGCTCACGTGACAAAACGTCAACTTAAATCCCTTTTATTTGAGCCCGTGAATCATTAATGGAGGCAGTCATTGCCCCTGAGGAGAAACGGATCACTTTGTAGGGAGGATACAGAGGGGTGGATGACACTGCAATGTATCTGGCAAAGGGACAGTTCTCTTGCAGTGCCACTCTACATTCACACAACTCGCCCGATTCCAAAGCTTGTGTGTTGTGTCGGTTTTGGAGGCTCATATCTTTAGTGCCCATTAACGTAAACAGAGAGCGCTAATCCCAATGCAATGTACTGTGATGCTAGGCCATCTAGCCTTGAGCCACTGGCAGAGCAAGGGAAGTGTTTGCCGTTGCGATGTGACAATTCCCCCTACAGAGAGGGCTTTACGGGTGGCGGACGGATCACTCAACACCCGAGTCACCCCTTACTATTTTATTGAGAGATAAGGCTGGGGCTATTGTGTGCTATTGTGTGCAGAGTGTGCAGAGGCCCTCATCATCACCCCACATCCCCGAGCTATAGCCTACAACCACTCACTCACCCATTCAGACAATAGCCTACATGCTGGCGGACAAATGGAAATCAAATGTCTTACAGTTACCTGTCCGAACGCTGAGTAAAGGTGTGCGCCCCGGTAGCCGGGAGGTGTGAGTCAGTCAGTCAGTGCTGATCTGAGCTGAGAGGTGATGGTGCATGAGGGCGCTCATTGAACTGAATCTTTACCCCCCTGGTCAGTGCAGGGACCCTCCATTCATCCTGCAGCTCTTATGCGTTCCCTACGGCCAGTTGAGTAATGCTGGAAATTATAGGTTTGCGCAGAGGGCATACTCGAATCCCAATATGGGGAGGGGGAAGGATCAGGTGGTAATATGGCAACTAGCCTACTCTTATGAGAATAGGGCCAACGACAATAGTCATCTTAGAAATAAATGCATATTCTATTGCAATGCGTAATAGGACCACAACTTCAGTTATGAACGTATTGTGGCCCACTACATGATATCGTTTAGACTTCCGGGGTATTGCCTAAACCTTGACCAGAAGCGCAGCCCTTCTCTCGGCAACGTTTGGCGCTTGATTTCCGTCAACACTGAGCAGCGGGCGTGGAAATGTTCCACCATAAATATTAATCACGCCAAGCGGACATGGACCGCATCCCACTCCCACACCACAGCACCCTTTGTCTTCTCAAACTACAACTTTTAAACTTTTAAAACCCGAACAGGAGGACACAATCTCTTATCAGTTTCCCTGTCAGACCACATTGTGGATGATTGGGAGTGAGGAGGCTATGAATTTATAATTTATGTTGGGTTAGAATTAAGGGTGAATCAGATTTGATTCACATGAATTATTTTTTCTAGTTTTTGTGAAGAGGTGAACTCATTTTTAGAGTTTGGCCTGTACTTTGGGATACATTTTAGTGATACAGAAATGTGATTAATATCTTTCTCTGTTCTTCTAGTTTGGTCAGATTTGCCGAGAGCCCGTGCATTCTAGTTCGGTCAGATTTGCGTAGAGCACTTGCATTGCAACGCTGGAGAGCGTCTGGGGCTCGAGCTGACTGTGGACGGAAAACAGACCCTTTCTCCCACGCCGCCTTTCGCCACCGCACCTGAACTTTTCCCTGACCCAAACCGAGGCGCGGAGAGTCGAGTGTGAAGTTATTTTGCGTCAAAAACAAGGAGAGGATGGAGACTACATAACCAATAAGAGCTATAGCTTCCTTTTCAGCCGGGAAAGTTTGGGATCCTATTTTTGAATGGGCTCTTGTTGCTTTCAGCAGTTGATTAGCATATTTCTTGGTTTATACATATTTTTTAAAGTTAGCTGGTAACATAAATCAAACTCCCAACGTTTGCCGGCCGCCAAGAGGACTTGAGCCGTAGACAGTCCTCTCCACACCGCTCCGTCATTGGATGTTCGCCAGACTGCGGTACATATCTCTCCACAATGTTGACATTTGAAGCTCTTAACAGCGAGCCATGGGTTACCGATACACTCAGCCGAAGAGGTTTACATCAGCCAACAGGCTAATGCGAAATTCAACGCCCTAAACTGGCTTGAAGTGCATGCTACAACAGAGAAGCCTCGGTGCATCTCGCTATACACTCCATAACGGACTGACTTCTGTTGTGGTGGTTTGTTTCAGTATGTGCTGTAGAAATAAAACTGTAGTGGTATTAATGTTGAATTCTGGTAGTCATATCTTTTTATGCATTTCCATTGTAACTTTTGACAGTTTATGGTTATATATATATATTTAGTGTAGTGAAGAGGTAATTATATAATTTTTAAGGTAAGAACAAAATACAAAACGTCTTAATTTGAGCAATAATAATACTGTAAAATAATAATAATAATAATAATAATAATAATAATAATAATAATAATAATACACATTATGAATGGCACATTTAATTGAATTAGTTCTGGGAAGCTAATTAACTCAAACTAATACATAACCGCTCAAAGCCATTTTGAACTTACTTATATGCCTATCATTCTTATAACTTCCTATATTGCATGCTACATTAATCTTCCATAACAGCCTATAGCCTAAAGTCAGTGTTTCGTGGGGAGGATGGTGATCTGTTAATGTTTAACTAGGTCCTTGATTGTTCTTTGTGCCTTCTCTGTTTGAGGCGCCCTTTCAGCAATGTGGACAACTGGCCTACTGATATTTGCCTTCTAAAACTTTGCATGTGGCTTAGCTACATGACCAGACATAGGTTAAAATGCACATAAATTATTAATTAAAAAAAGTACATTTTTTACAAAATACTTAGAAAACAGTTATCTTTACCTAATGAAAACTGAATACAGTCAATGACTACTGTTTTACCAAAATCTAACAGTAATTTCAATTCAATACAACCCAGCATTATTTATCCCATTAGGAACAAATATGTTTTTTTGTATCAAGAAAATACACTTACAAGTCTATGTGACAGAGCATGCTGGTGTGAATAAAGACTTAGATCTCTTCCTCACTCTGGGTCATTGGGTCACTGTAAGGTAAGGTATCTTGTGATCACGTATGTCCATTGCCAATATACACTTGGGTCGAGTTAATTGCATTGTTTCTTTACAATTACCTTATTTATGCTCAATTAGCGAAGTGGCATTTCTGGGCTCTACACTCTTGATTGTAAGCCACAGGTAATGAGCGCACAAGTAGTCTCACTGCATCTCTTTGTCAATCTCAGCAGTTTTCTAACAACGGGGTATCGCTACATCTTTCATCAATTTATTTGCCAGTATTATATGAGTTCGCTCAACGTTTATGCCACGTTGCAATTCCATATCCGCCTCCTCGGGTGTTTTTGAGTATTTTTAGGGTAAATTTGCTCATAAATATAATATTATGGAAAAGCACAGATACTATACAGAAGTTTGTACTTTTCCACATGCTGAAGCGCCTAGTGTATAACCACTAGTCCAACTCTACCGCCTGGGCGCGCGCCTTGAACACGAGCGGAATGCCATATCCTACCATAATAACTGCCTCTAATAATAGTCTATTTTCATTGAACACCTACATCTTCATATGCTTAACCATTTAGAAATTGATAGTTTTAAAGTTTGCCAATGACTACATGATGGTTACGGTTACGCATTTTGGCCACAAGGAACCAGTCGCCCAGCAGATTAGTCTAACCCACAGAGCTGCGGGTTAACATGAGGTTGGTGTTGGTATTGGTGAGCAAGAAAGCCTTATAACAAAGCAGCAGCTGAATATATACAATTATAAATAAATCACAACCAAATATCAATGACCTGGACAGTTATATTGCTCTCAACCTTGGAAAAAAGCTATGGAAAACACAAGTTATTCAGGAAAGAAAATGTCCAAGTCTACTCACAATGAGACATGACGGGCTCTATCCACCAGGGAAAAGACGGTCAGGAGCGAGAATTTAGCAGAGGGAAATATTTGATTCGTGCTCCGCGGTGGATCACTTCAAATGAGAATACTGCCGATTTTCATATCTATTTCTGACCCGAGGGTATTCATTATTGAATAAGCCACGTGAGCAAGCATATTAACATTTTAGTACATTGGGAGTGACCTCTATTCGGGTATTAAATTAGCTCAAATTTCTAATTGAACCATCTCGAAATCATAAGAGACTGTGTAAAACATGTGCCAATCATCCAAAATGCCAATTTCTCAACTCCACCTCTGCGCCATGTGCTGGCACAGAAAAGGCCTAGACTAAAGTAGGCAAGATAATTTTTTGTAAATTGATATGTTTCCTTAACACATTACATTTAATTGCACTTGTATCCACTTAAAGCTCAGAGGGAGTTTACAAAGATGTAGCCTTATTACGCATTCCATTCCGGCTGTGGCCAATGTCATTTGATAAGAAAACACTCATTGCACATGCTATAACATTCCACTCAAGCCTACATTATATAATGCCACATAGTCATGGCTTCTGTGTATCAAGGATGGATCGTGGATACTTGTAAAGTCGAATCACTAGATTAAACATACTTCTGATAGAGAACAATATCATGGCCTTGAATAACTGGTTATTGATTTCGTTCACATATCCACTCGCAAATCAATGTTAGAGGTCCCATAATTATAACAGACTACCTTTAATTTACTAGAATAATGTAGATCCTTTGGAAGGGTCAACTAGGTCCTTGTTATTATGGCTACAGTAAATGGAATAGTTTTTTCTTTCTAATAGCTCTAAGTGTGGTCTATCTCAATCCTTCCTTTTGCACACATGATCTGACAGAGGTGTTTGTGTGACAAACAGCAGCGGAGACGACTTTGAGTGAATTAACAGCACGGTTGCACACCTACACGCCATTTTGTTTCCGCATTGTCTCGTGGGCAAAGAAAAAACAAAAGAAAAAGCCACGGAGGTCTGGATATTGTGTGTGTCGTAAGGTCAGGGGTCACACGGAGTGCTCCGAGTCGATGATTGGCCAGAGATGGGGCCGTGTCCTCTAGTTAAACCCTCGGATTGTTTGACTGTAGCAGGTAGTGACCAACACTCGCACGCTGGTGCATTAAGGTTTGAGGGGAAGATGCATTCTATCCTTATAAAATTAAAACAGTAGCAGCCAGATGTGTGGGTGGACAAATACTTTGCTAGAATAGGCCTCTATGGGGCTACATAAAGGTTGGGGGAAATGTATTACCATGGTAGTATCCTATTCGCAACACTCTCATACTGTTGTCAGGCTGTCATATACTGCCAATTTACAGATGATCAACAAATATGCACACAGTATTCCGTTTATTAAGTGTTAACTGTGTATGTAATAATGTAACAAATATTAATGGCTCCTTAAATTAAACTTCTTAGCCTTTAAAAGCAGTTTTATAGCACTCTGGAAAGTCCACTGAGAAAGATGCATCTGGGTGAAAAATAAAATGTTATTGGCGTTTTATGCCCACTTTACGCACAACGATGTTTCTGGATGATTTTGCATCTTTGGCTGCGAACCTATATTTACTGAATACCTTGAATACACCTAGTGGCCTTTTGTATGTATTTACTGACGTTTTTGGGGTTGCCTATAAGAATATCACTTGTTTGAGTTGTTTGGTCCAGAAAAAAAATCGAAAGTGGACAAACAAAGCAACATTCAACGCCCAGCTCTCTGTCCAGTTGCTCTTTTGGACCAAGCCTGATAACAACATACCGAACAAGTTGAAACTCATTCTGTTAAAATAAGGTAAGAAACAAACTTTTTAAGATGATATTTTTGAATGTATAAAGAATTGTTTTCTTTGTGCATAGATATCCATAATTAGGTGAATTGTATTGCTTATGTGCATAACATCTATTACACACGCACATTCGAAGCACTGGATAGCTAATTCAAACGTTTAATCCCTGTTTGGGAATAGTGTTACGCCATTAAAAACTTAATGGAAAGTATTGTTATGTCATACATTTGAGAAAAACAAGCATGATGCGCATGTTAAATCATATATCCAGGCCCTTTGTGCCGCCTTTGACATATAGGCTATGGCATTGTTACCATAGCATTCATTACTTTAATCTATCTCAATGCATATTACTAAGAAATATCCTACAATATCATATCCAAACCAACATCAGCCATATAATTTAAGTACATATTTATTTCACGGGAAAAGTTTCTTGCACGGGCCTAAATTACAATACATTATTACAACGTCCATTAATCAGACAACATATACAAATATTCACAGTTTAGATCACACCACAAAATATGGACAAACTAGTCTACACTGCTACAAGAACAAACAAACGAGGTTGCCTTTTTTTTGCCGACAAAATGGATTCAATATTGTGCCTTTGCTATGAATTGTCTATATTCATTAGGGGTGAAAGTCACCTGGACATTACACGACTTAACACATTCAACAGTAAACCAACTCACTCACACATCACGAGCTAAACCCTAACTCTGACCCTGTCTCATTCTAAACCTGCTGAGATGTCTCAGACGGGCAACCCGAGCTTTCCTAAAACATTATCTTCTTTTCAAGTATATATTTCCATGAGAATTAAACAAAAATAAAAATGAGGCCTCACTTTATCTCTCTTCTCATTCTCTTGTATTATTATTCTATGCAATGATGCATATCATTAAAATCCTGTGATACATTCGAGTGTAATTTCTCCTTCTGTCTTAATAAACAAATACATTTCAGTTGCCATCTTGAGCAGCAAGTGGCGGATTTCGAGCTAAAAAATTAGGAGAGAGCGAACAAACGGAGAGAGGAGGTTGAGGTTGAGAGGGTAAAGGGTATTGAAAGGAGGTGACAGGCCCAACAGCCAAGGGAAGGGGGCAATACCATGGGGGCCGTACTCGAGAATCGGTCCACAAAATTCCGTTTCTGTGTTCTGTTTGTCATTCTCAGTCTGTTGGTTTGGCGCGAGGGTTCCATCACTATAGGGTCGCGGAGCACGGCGTGGGAACGAGCTGCTGGTGCGTGGCAGTTTTGATTTGCTGCTGCTGCTGGGCTCCGGAGGATGAACTTGCAGAGCGGATCTTGGTGTTCGGAAGCTTGTGATCTTTCTTCCACTTCATCCTTCTGTTCTGGAACCATATCTTCACCTGACGTTCGGAAAGGCACATCGTGTGCGCGATCTCCACGCGCCTGCGTCGGGTCAGGTAGCGGTTGAAGTGGAATTCTTTCTCCAGCTCGAGAGCCTGCTGGCGGGTATAGGCAGTGCGGGACCTCTTGGGCACTCCTCCACTGTAACTAGCATTGACTAGAGAAAAGCAAGCACACACACATACAAGCAAGCAGGTGTTACTGCCACATTAAGCACTACAGTCCAAAAACTGACCATCTCCACTAGGCACATTACAAATGTTCTTCTCCATAAAGGTTTGTTGGTAGTTTAATGGGGGAATAAAGCCTACGATGTATTGTGGGGGTTTCGCCTCAATTTCTGTTGCGTAGAATTACCTTAATTTGGAGACCCCATGTGTACAAGCGCTCGCATCCAGGGACAAATCAAGCCTTAGAAAATGATTAACAAAATCAGCGGGGCTGGATATTACATTTTGGCTGGGGTCCAGCCATGGAGGTAGTTTGGTTTAAAAAGCAACAAAGACCTCATGGCCCCGGCAGGCAATAAAATTTACGAGGGGTTCTTAATTACCGACCCCGCTGCTCGATGGTCGTAAATTGCCATTGTAAGGGGTGCTACTAGTGCTGCCTCAATGGGCGTGCATACGTTCCAGTGGTGGCTTGCTCAGTGGTTCCGGTATTTAAACGTGGCGATAACTCACCAACATGGACCTTCTTCATCCAGGGATAGACCACCGGCGGTTCCTTTCCCTTCTGTGTACCGGGATAAGACTCAGTGACGAGGCTGCAGTCTTTGCTGACGTCCTCCACCGCACCGCCGTCTGGGACTGGGCCATGGTTCTGGGCAATGGGCTGAGGTTGTGCGTGATGCCTGTCGTTAAAATCGTCGAGTCCATTGCTGGGGACATTACCGTAGTCGTAGCTCGGTTCTGTGTAGTTTGACCTCGGATACGACGCCTCCTCATGATGGGGAAAGCCCGAATCTTTTGGCCGTTCGTAGTACTCAGTAGAGGCGGGGATGTATCCGTTCTGTTGATATTCGTCGCATGGAGGAAAGGAAGGTTCGATATAGTTCGAGTTTATCAAATACGAACTCATGATCATTAATTTGTGAAGTGCAACAATACTAATTTTTATCGTGCTGTCGTTTTTCTGATCTCCACCAAACCCTCCTACTCTCTGTCAAATGTACAAAGTTGTCTGATCACGTGTAAACCGCCACCAATCACCACGTCTCCTGTGGGCATCATGTAAACAGGAACCAATGGAAAGCCTGGCATTGGCACAACGAAAATTGCTCGGACTAGTCTACGTTGTGTTTTCCTTATTAAATCAAAATAGATCAAGAAAGAAACAATCAAGTCACTTGTTTATCACATAACCTAAACTAAACTAGAATTAATAGTTATTAAACCACGGCCTTGAGGATATGATGATGATGATGATGATGATGGGAATCTCTTGCTGTTGCACAGGAAAAGAATGGGCTCTTTGGAAATAAGCAAACTGTAACTGCTCTCTTTTCTGTCAAAGATGACATTGGAGCTAATTTCCAGTCCACTCCTTTCCAAAATGCTTTCCTTTCTAGTCAATTCTGAGTTGGTAATTCCGTGAGTAAAATGAAAATCTGTAAATCTGTATCTCACTTGATTTGAAAGACAATAAAACAAAGCAAGGTTGAAAACATGTCATGTGCGCCGATACACACCTCGGAGGTTTATATTCAGTCATTTCAACCTATGAAAACTAAGCATTTTAATTTAAGAAACGTTTGAGAAGGATAACATCAAATAATTTACATTTGGCTCGTCATATGATGATACAAGATGGCAGCTGAATAGCAGGCCCAAAAAAGGCAAGTGATTTTGACATGGCCAAAGGTTCTTATTTTCATTTCATTTTAGTCATTTAGAAGATGTTCTTATCTAGAGCGACTTCAGCTATACAAGAACAGTGTTAGTTGATGAGAACGTAACATTTGTGTTGAAGTTTGTAGCAACTCAAAACAAAAGTAAGGGTTCAACATGCACTCACTTTCTACTACTAAAGCACTTTTTAGTAACCAAAAAGACAGGCCTATACGAGTCATTTTGAGAAGCAAATGGCTGTGATTGACTGTAACTAACCTGTGGTATAATATAGTACATTTACTGTACATTAAGCTGTTCACTTTCCTCCAAGATCCAACATAAAACACCCATAATTTGTGCAGTGTTTTAAACTATTGAGCTGGACACCAGATAATGCTTACAACAGCAACAAAACTAAGGGCATAATAATAATGATAATAATAATGATAATAATAATAATAATAATAATAATAATAATACATTTAGTGTAGGCCTATTATTAATACGTTAAACAACTACAACAACTGAAAAACTGCTACAACTAAAATACCTATATTTAAGACATCACCTGAAAATATCATGACCATGTAGGCTAAAATTAACCAAAAACACTTCTCGATTAATTTCACTATGACAAAAGTGCAATAATATACAGTTTATAATAGAAGCATCCCTGACCGTATCTCTTCTGTGCCTTCAGTGTCTCGACAATTGCCATCTCCACGACCTGTTTGCCCTCCAGCTCACATTTCCAAATCCGAGGTGAAAATCTTGAGGACGCCACCTCAACCGCATGAGCAACACTACGGAAGGTGTCTGCGACCGTCTACGTGAAGAAGGCCCGGTGTGCCTTGGCAAGGGGATGCCAAACTTCGGAAATATTGAAGGCTTTATTTTTTATTTTTTTCTCTCCCCCTTTCTATTCGCCCCCCTAAACAGCGATAACTTCTCTCTGACCCCAAAGTGACACCGTTTCTATTTTGTTTCTGATTAATCTTGCCCATTGACAGTCTTTGTTAAACAACAAGGCGTGCCCGTCTCCAACGAGGCGACATTTTCATATTTGTTAGACGCAGTGACCTGAAGTTCAACCCGTACTTGGACTTCGGTTTTCCAGGGTCTACTTGACTGTGGGTAGATAACGGAGCACTTAGCACCGGTCAGCACCCAACAGCGCCCAAAAAAAAGAATTTAAAAAAAACAGTACGAAGCCCACGATAAAGCGTAGGTCCATCTGAAAAAGCCTTGCGTCGACTGTGGCACTCCTGTAGGTAATGTTAGCCAACTAAACTGAAGTTTCAGTGTCTCCTGGTCAAGGTTTTCTTTAGAATAGTATAAATATGTATATGTGTTGAATTTGTCTCATACTGTTAGGCTTCTGTTATTGTTTCTCACCTAGGCTCTTGTTTTTCCTATTCAACAATGTCCAGCTCTGAGCTTTGTATGTGTAAGCCATCGCTATGGGATTTTCATTTTAGTCAGATATATATATGGCTTTTTACGCATCTAAATAGCCAAAGTTGTTAGGTGTATTACAATTGAGTGTATTTTGCACCTGTAACTCATCGTGAATGACAAGGGAATCGTTTTTCTGATCTTGCATCCAGAACGTAGCCAAGACCACCTGAGAGTCTGTCTATCAGCATAAAGTCCACGGTAAGAATACTTGACTTGATATCTAAATGTGCACTCTAGTGTGTTATATAAGTGTTCTATAAATATGGGCAGGGTTGGCTATTATCCACTCGCTAGCCATAGTACCCTTGAATGAGCGACAGTTTAAATGGTCCGTAATGCTTTACAGCCATTTACAATTTACTTGTTGCTATACTACAGCTTGTGTGTGTGTGTGTGTGTGTGTGTGTGTGTGTGTGTGTGTGTGTGTGTGTGTGTGTGTGTGTGTGTGTGTGTGTGTGTGTGTGTGTGTTATACACAGTTTTGGAAACGTTCAATTTGGAATGCGTTTTAAACAAGTATTTTTGCATGAGAAAAAGTAATGAACTGTAAAAATCCTGATTTACGACGTTAAATTCCATTCATTCCCTTCAGTTGAGAAAATAGTTATTTCGAGATATAGTTTTATTTATGAGTTTTGGAACAGGCGAAATATATATGTGAGTGGCAAACGTTATGATCTGATAAACAATTTAAACGACTGAAATATGCTATTAAACAACCACATTCAGTGTTTTACCTGATGTTCACAAATGGATGTTTACAATGTAAAATTTTTTGGCGATTAAGAAATGTGGGCCAACCTTAGGTTACAACGTGGTTTTCGCTATTGAAATGTTTCTGTAACAATTATTCTAAATCAAAATCGTCCAAGACATCCATGTTAATTAGCAAAAGAGCAAAAAGTCTAGTTATGAATAAGAAATAATGAGGCCTACTATTTATTAATTTAGAAAGGTACTGTGTGAGAAAGAAGTGGATTGCCACTCCTTCGGTCTTCCCATATATAACGAACATATATCATACTGACACTGTACTGTAAATTGAGATAATAAGAAGAGTGCTCTGACGATAGTGACTGATCACACATGGTTGCTAGATCCCTTGTCTGTTAGGAGGACCAGGCTGCAGAGGAAACGGTTCCCTCAGCATCACGAGGTGGTAAAGGTAAGGGTAAGTATTTTGATCATAAAACATTTTGAAATAAAGAAGATATTGGGAGTGGTGTGTAAGAAGGAAGCTATTGATCGATATTTTGGCCTAAACATGAATGACACCCACAGAGCTCCTCGCACATTTAACACAAGTTTAGAGGAAGATGGATGGGTGAAATAGTATGATTATGTTGAACATTTTGTTTAAATTGTCTTCTTAAAAATAAGACATAAATCAAAGTAAATGTAACTGCATCAAGTGAATGTTTTATGTAGATTGTAGATACACACAAGTGTCGAACAACATGGTCATAATAGGTATGTGTTATCATAGCATACTATTTTGCCCAACCCGTTTCTTCTAAACATATACGATGGAACATATACTTTATTTTCTTCAAAAAACAGTTGTTAGAACTGTGCCAAAACCCAATGAGTTATCTCCTATAAGATAAAGATAACTTGTGGGAGCTACGAACATTGAGTGGCTAATGGCTATTTATTTATGATAAAGACAATTGCCATATTAGTCCTTTGACTCTTGACTCTTTCGAAATAAATGAAGACACTGAATTGCCAATAGTTAGGCTATTGTATAATAGGCCACTTGTTTGTTTATCAAAACGAAATATGAATGACAAGTTGGGGAATACATTGTTGCTAACACGGCTAAGGTGGATCTCATAATTTCGAGTGCACAGTTTCATGTGAGGTTTTTAGAGAAATAGCCTATGTTACATTTAGCTGTGTGTTTAAACCGAATTGTATCTATTACAATAGAGGTGCATTATTTGTGATCACATTCTCACATTCTCACAGCTTTACGGGAAAGGATAACGCCTAGATTCGATCCTGTTATGCAGGTCCATCCGCCATTAGAAGCTATATAACCTATATCCTAATCGGTTTTCAAAACCCAATAAAGTTACAATGTTATTTTGTTCTTACTAATAACAATTGACTGTTTTCAATATAAAATAAACATATTCCTTCTTTGTAACCAAAATCACCTTATGGGTCTCTTTTTGTAAGGCTAAAAACAGGACTTTTTTCTCAGCAGAGGGAGAGAAAGACTAAATGTTTTAAAGGGGACCGGGGGCTCCATTTGGGGGGCTGTGGGCATAGCCTACCCATCATCTTGTGACCGGGGTAAGAGTATCAATCCTCAAAATGCTAATTTTCCCCTCATATCCAATGCAATTTATTCAAAGGAAATTCACCAATCAACCGCCCTAATAAAATGCCGGCCACTCAATCTTGGGTCTGGGGACGGGCGGGGGTCCACTCCCCTCGGTCCCAAACTCGGGGTCGCCCCGCTTTCAGGGTTCACCTGGAGTGCACCGTCAAACATACGTAATTCAAAGCTATTCTATCTTTTGTGTGGAGAGTCAAGATCGCTATTATAATGCTGGCATCAGGCCCCTGCTGAACAGATGACGGGAGACGTGTTCAGCGGGTAAACTTTTGACCCCAATTTTTCCTCCTCTTCCCCCGCTATATCGAGATCATCAGTCCCACCCCTGTGAGGCTGTGCTGCCCAGGCGAGGTTTCTGGCTGCTTGTGAAGAAACATTGATTTGCAATATATCAATTTCTGTTATGATTACTGTAATTATTCTAATGAATCTTCTGTAGCTCAATTGGTAGAGCATGGCGCTTGTAACGCCAGGGTAGTGGGTTCGATCCCCGGGACCACCCATACGTAAAAATGTATGCACACATGACTGTAAGTCGCTTTGGATAAAAGCGCCTGCTAAATGGCATATTATTATTATTTATATCATAATTAGTGATATAATAGAATAACTGTAGTTGTATCTCTGTATTGTCTCACTGTGGGTGTTGGTTACAATGCACCGCTTTTTATACAACTAAAAACACTTTTGTACAACACTAATACAAGCAAACCGCTCAAGGATGAATGTCCTGTTTTTTTCTCCTTGCCTCACATAGGCCTAGTGGTTTTGCTCAAATGCCCCATAGGCTCTCCAAATAAACTAATGCAATATGCAAATTATATTACTTCACTGCACTGTATATTAAGGCAAGCAAACCGGTCAAGTATATGTGTGCGTCCTATCATACTATTGTATTTGTGTGTGTGTTTCTCCCCGTCTCAGGAGCTGGCTGCGGGTGACACTGAACTTGGCCTAAAGCGAGCTCTGCTGGTGGCTCCTCGAGGATGCAGATGTACTTGCTGCTATGACTGACCTCGCGGTGAACCGCGCACGAGGGAAGGTTCTTTTTTTCTGCCTGGCATTGTCTGCCTAGGACCCCGATTTTGATTTTTTTATTGTGTAACAATGGTGCAATTTTCTCCCCAGATGTCACAATGATATTGGCATAGAATAACGGTTTCACTTTCGTTTTCTACACCATACAACTGTAATGGAAATAAAGTTGAATTTCGTTGCATTGGCTATTTGTTTACATGAGGGAGTCTTTCCATTTTTCTGATGTGAAATATATTACAATCGAATTCACACCACTGATGGGGAAAAGTTATGAGTAGCCTGTAAGCACCAATTTCGGCCAAATTGCAATCTGTGCAAATACTTAGAATTTTGAACACACCAAAGCACTGTCATACACAACAAATAGGCAAAGCCCATACTAGCCACTTATCAGTAAACACACCCTATTGCAAAATAAAATAAAACCAAGACTGTTGCCACAAGTAGGCCTAAACAAAATCTACATTATAACCAAAACGAAAAAGTAATTAGGCTATAGCCTATGTAATAAGAAATTATGATGCAGAGACATTTTTCCAGCAAACGAAAACATACGCAATCTAAAGAAAACTATTGTAATAGGGCAAATGCGTCAAAATACAACGTCTGACCAACCCTTGTGACGCGTTTTCACATAGACTACTTTTATAAATCTTTGCTTTCTTGGAGATACTGGTATCTGAGTGTCCATGTCGGCCCGGACGAAGCAAGAGTGACACTCTCCAAGAGGTCAACTGAACTTTACAACCCCAAAACACAAAATGACATGGCTGACAGAAAACGGAATTCCTTTCCAAATGTGGCCCTGCTGCGTTTTGTCCTCTGTTTTGTTTGGCTGTCTTAAACCATTTGAACAAGTGTGGAACACATGAGGAAACCTGACCAAAGCCACAACTACAGCTCCAAACAAAGTGTTGAAATTGTGCATAACTTTACACTCACACAGATTTTTAAAAAGCTACATTTACCCCAAAAGTGGTGTATGATAGTTGAGTACTGTACACAAACATATTCCAGTTTAGCAATGACATTGGAAACACCATAAAACAGCTCAAAGAGAAGTTTGGCTTGTCCAGCACATTAATGGCTATGAAGCGTCCAAAGATGCCCCGTGTGTAATACAGGAAGTGAAAAAACACGAATGAACAGAAGCATAATTATCCCACATGCAAAAATGGATTATGAGTTACACCACAGATGGAGGGAAACAAGTTACACTAGGAAGGAAGCAATTAAATATCCATGAGCCTGACTCAACCCTGGCCAACATCTGCCGAGAGAAACCAGGATTCAGCTCAGCACCACTGACAAATTAGCTTAATGGGCTAATATGGACAGATAGCGCGTCCGAATACAATCATAATGCCGTTTCGAACAGGGTGGCTGTTCAGAGCCGAGGGAATGGAAGGCTACAGGCTACTCAAGGGCAACAGAGGCAGAAACTTACTTCGAGACCGGGCCTGTCTCCTCATGTGCGTCCGGCGTGCAGGGTCCATCGCGAGGCGTTCTGCTGAGCGAGGAGCGGCTGTAGCGGTAAAGGAACACTTACAGCCTGCAAGGAGAGAGTCAGAGGAAGCCTCGCGTCAGTGCGATTATATGTTATGTGCAATATACTGTCAACTCCCCAAAACCATAAAACTTACTTTAATGGCCACCACGTGACAGTTTATGGCCAGTGAGCCTATCTGGCCGCGCTCCGGATGATTTTTACGATCTAATTCTTAGACAAAACCCCCATTCATTTGGCACCCAAATGTCAGGGAGCCGGAACAGGCCTAATAAAGTTTACGTCTCGAAAAGTGAACTGATTCTCTGAGAGTAGTAAGCTCGAGCACATGGGACGCAGAGCCCCTCGAGCTGGTCACTGGCAAGGACCCGCTTTAGACCCACGCGCAAAGGTGAGTAAAGTGTGCGGATATCGATTTTTCTACCTGTTGATTTTCTCGACCTTGAAACTAGCTAGAAAAGTGTAACTTTTAATGTTTTGATTGCAATCAATGGAGTGAAAGGGTTTAGCTGAGAAAAATAAACTAATATTTCAGGCCTGCATTCTACTTAGGCCTATAGTCTTGACCTAGAAAAAAACGAGTTACAGCAGACCTAAAAAGTTTACGTTCAACAACAAAAACCTTACAAAAACATACAAACTTGCTTTTTACCGTGAGGCACATTAAGAAATAATATAAAGAATCGAAATAACAGATAATGTACAGTCTCTGTCATTCCAGTAGAAAGTTTATTATAATCAGCATCATCACTATAATATTATTTTCAATTTCCAGTCATTCTTTAAAAACATTTACAAAAAGCTTATAGCACGAAGCTATCCACTTAGAGGCAATGGGATCAACTATGGAACCCTCCACATCCAAAATAGAGGGGAACGTACACGAAGACAGAAAAACACATTCTAAAAGAAGCTGCGCCAGGTGAACAACTTTACAGCAGCTTGTGCAAAAGAAGGATACAAAGGCACAGCTACTCACAATGGGTCAGAACTGCGGTTCCGTCACGTGTTCACAATGTACAACAATCACATTATGCTTATCATTCTGTCTACAATAAGGAACAAGTTATCTAAATTTGGTACAATACATTGAACAAATAAATACATACTTACATATAACATAAAGGCTATACACAAAAGCAACACCATTTTTTATAAACTCATTAATTATTCGAGTTTCTATACTGTTTTACAAGTGCAATAGGCTACACAACTTTTATTGGATAGTTAATGGACTTTTTTTGCGGTAACTTCGAGCTTATTCTATTTTGAACGAGAAATAAGTTAACAAACATGTATTTCCCATTGGTTTGTCCTCTAAGACAAACAATGTACAGAATACAAGTTACTTTTTTACTCACACAAGCATTATCACGGTCAAAATCAAAATAAATATAGAGGAAAGTCTTTTTGAAAAGGCCGGAGCATGTACACCTGGACGTTCACTGTCATCAAGACAGCCCTCAGAAAGTCTCTCACGATTTAAAAATGAAGGGAAGTTCTCCCAAGCTTTTTATTATTTTATTAGAGCTCATCGGGGAACCAAATATCAGGGACGGTGGTACCCTACACCCCCTGCCGCTGCCATGCTCATGCTTTTCAGTTTGTTGTCCTTTTTCCACTTCATCCTTCTGTTCTGGAACCATATTTTGATCTGGCGTTCTGATAGGCAGAGTGCGTGCGCTATCTCGATCCTCCGTCTGCGGGTCAGATACCGGTTGAAGTGGAACTCTTTCTCGAGCTCCAGGGTCTGGTAGCGCGTGTATGCTGTTCTCGCCCTCTTCCCCTCTGGTCCGGTCAGACTGTCTGGTGATAACACAGGATGCAACCATGAGCCCATAATCAAAATAGCAACCTACACAAGAATGTTCACTAACGCTTTATGCAATGACTATTATATGCTAGAACATTTACTTTATTCTTGATCACACTTCGATGCAGCCCAATCCACATAAACACACCTTCACACACTGTTCACCTTTCACACACCGTTCACACACCTTTCACACACACCATAAAACGCAGTGGAAGTGCCAATTAATTCCCAAAAGTTTGTCTTATAAAAAGACCATAAACATTTAGAATAATACAACATTATGGCAAAAGAAAGTCCTATATTTAAATGTTCCACCTCCTGCATTTTGGTAACATGAAAATGTCCTGTGTTTTCATGCCACGTTTAATTACTTTTCCAATGGAACAAATATGCAGGTGAACAGGTGGCGTAAATCTCGCCATTACACCACTTAACCATTACTACTATCGAATACAGATTATTTCTCTCTTATAGAATGATTTGGTGAAATACTTTTTAACTTCGAAAATGGCAACAAGCACAGCTTAAATGCGCTATCTTCACGACAACTAAAAAACACAAACATAAACGACTACCTAATCAACATATAAAGCTATAAAGTTATTTTACCATGATTTATGTGCAGTTTCCTCATCCAGGGATATATCTGAGGCTGGGCACCTTCGGTGAAATTTTGGGAAGTTGTCTGCTCTCTTCCAGCGGGCTTCTCTTCCTCGAGGAGGGGGGAGGCTTTGGACACACATTCCTGGTTCAACAGCGTGCCTCCGTTCGAACTCGAGCTCGGGGTCGCGCAGGGGCTAGTTATGGAGTTCTTTATGGCTCGGTGTTGAGGTTGAGACTCGCTGACCGGAGACAAGCTTGTGACAGAGGAGGAGCACGGGAGTGGGTCAGGTGCAGGCGAGATGGACGCCGTCCGGGTGGCGCTCGCGGGCTGGGTGTACCTGGCAGAAGACGTTGTTGCCGCCGCCGACTGGTTCGGGGAGTAGCCCTGTGCCCGCTCGTTGGCCACAAAGTGCCCATTACCGCGACCGACAGTGAGGTCCATCCCGTTGTAGCCATAACCGTGCCTGCTGGAATGCATGGTCGTTGGGTCCCTGTATTGCTCGTTTGCTGAGCTGTGGTCTCCATAATTATGTAACTGGAAGTCCGCGCCATTGGGATAGCGACCGCAGAATGAGTTTACAAAATAGGAGCTCATTTATTGACTATTCCAATACTGTTGTTTATCAGGTATTTGTTGTTTTTATTTTTGGAGAAATAAGTAACGTGTGTGCTTGATTTGTGGCTCTTGATGATTTTGCGCGTTCTATAGCACCCTTGCACAATTCATGATGAATTATGGAAATGAGTAGAACGTGTACTTGATTCTCTCTTACGTAGGCACCCAAATATGGGTTACGGCTGAGAATCACGTGCTTTTGTTGACCAGTCGTAAATCCTGCTTGATGACCTCCAGAGGTAAACTCGTGCACAAGTAGGAAATCTGGGTGGGACGTTAGGGGCGCGCGCCTGGGAGTGCGCCTGGGCAGGGCGCTCGCGGGGCCCGTGTTGCATCTCTTGGATTGTCGTTGCGCGCCATCCTCTGGCCACAATCTGGCACTGCCTGCGACGGTGTTTGAGGCGTGGCCTCTGAACGGGGTCGTTGAGAGGTTAACGACCATTGCGGCAAAAGATTCGCAAACAATACAACAAGAAACGCACTGAATAGTGAATATGCAACCTCTCCACTGATACAGAGTACAAAGAGAAATCGGTATTCAACGGTATCCTTATCCTTGGGAATAAAACACATACAGTAGGCCTACAACACAACATAAGTAGCCTATAATAAAGAAATATAAAAAAAAATTATCTAGCACCTTACATTTAGTTGAATGTTTCGTTAAACCATGTTACAATATGCTTGAATTATAGTAATCAACTCTTGAATAATCAATATTTGCATTAATATCCATCTTATGGAAGCTTAGTTCAGCCTACTGGTGTGAACAGCATGGTCAACCTGCAGTTCAACCGTCATTCTTAAAATGAGGCATTTCAAATGAATTACTGTTTCGTTTTTTAAAAGATGACAGGAAGTAATCTACCGTACAATATTATTATTAGACAACTATTTACCCCTCAATTGAAATTCCATAAATACTGAATGTGAATAACGCACGTTTTGATCAACAAATGATGCCTGAATTAAGTAAATTGGTTCAATGTAGGTGCGTAAAATGTTGCTGCGGTGCGTAATGAACAGCCTAAGTTCTAGCAGATATTGCAGCGAAACAATAATATTCATTTTTATTGTCATGAGTTTTTTTTGCCAATATGGATAACTAAAGTCAATTAAAGAACAGGAAAACGAGGAGCAGAATACAGGTTCGTTCGAAAGGAATTTAAACACCCGAAGTTGCTCGCATTCGATGAAGAAAGAAACTCAATGAAAGAGAAGGGAATTTAGAATATATATATTTTAAAGAATGTCTGGCGATAGGGGGAATGAACAGGATCTTTTGGTTTAGGAATTGTAGTGTATTTTACATGGACATATGCATGCCTAAGATACAATGGAATTATTTCCCTTGGCCTCACTTGGCATCTTCCCCATACCCATTTCCTTCCATAAATAATGTCATCGGAATGAGGATGTGAAAGTAGTAGGCTATAGGACTCTATTTCTGCCCAGATAAGTATTGTAAAGTTTTCAAAATAGAAAGATAAGGCAACGCTTAATGACAATCTAAAATGAGGTTCGAATTATGATATGAAGAAAGCCCTATCGGTATAACAGCAGAAGTAATAATACCGTAGGCTCAAAACAAGCAATGACAATAACAAACATATGTCTACAGTATTTTAGCACTATTTGATTTTAAATCATGTTAATCGGTGTTGAGTTGCTGTTTTGTTGGTGTAACTTAGAGGTCAACTTTATCTAAAATAGAAGCAGTGATGACTATAATAATAGCCTATTTCCATTGGGCAAACACTGGTTGAATCAACGTTGTTTCCACCCCAAAAATCAATGTGATGACGTTGAATCAACGTGCAAAAAGTATTCAACATAAGGGCATTTTCTATTTTTCATCCACCTTTTAACCTAAATCCAATGACATGGTGAAATGTTTTGTTGATTTCATGTTGAATTCACGTTATTTAACAACTCAGCCAAATGTAAATCAAAACTAGACATTGAGCTGAAGTCTGTGCCCAGTGGGTTGTTATGACATTAACGTGACTACTATAGCTGGTGCAGGTGCAGGCAGAGCGAAAGCATTTTTAAAACATGTAGCCTTACAAAAGATACTGTTCGTTCCGTCTACTAAGCAGAAAATAGTGCACTCCATATGGATTACTGGACACTCAGGCACGCTTGCGACGGCCAGTTGCAAACAGATTTACACGAGTAGGCTCTGGTTATCCATAGTCCATTGGACCTCTTGGTCCTATAGTCCCCAAAAGACGATAGCCCATATGGCACACGCTGGCACTAACAGCGTGATGGATACGTCTGCGTGTCTGTCCGAAGGATGCAGACTCACAGCGGTAATATGGCCCCTTCAGGCACCGCAGGAGCCGAGGAACAATCTGCACTCAGGACCAGATGTGTACAGCGGTGTATGAAGAAGCCTTGTATCCGAGCCCGGGTCTTGACTTTCTGGGATAGTTTGAGAGAGCGCATACAAACTTGCTCCGGATGTTGGAAGGAGCGAGAATAGGTTATGTGCTTTATAATGGCCAGGAGTGTTTGTGATGGAGGTTTTAAAGAGGTTGTAATGGAGAGAGAGTCTAAGAGCTAACATCTGATTTATCAATGCCAATAGAAACAAAGTTCCCAAGAAATTATCCCACCCAGGGGACAAGGGGCAAACCAGGAAGTGGGAGAGTAAGAAAATATGTTCTGTGCAAAAAGGGAAAAAAACGACAAGACTAATTACGTTCTACTCAAATGTCTGCATCTGGTAGAAGCGTCAGTATTCTGCAATTTGAACAATTTGAAATTCAGATCCCAACCTTGATCAATGAGTGAGTAACATTTCACGATGCTTCAGTTGTATTTGCTCATAAATGTAATTAGCTACGTAGGCTGTATTACGCGCGTAATAGCCTAAACGATTCAAGCTGCATGCATTTCAGAAACCCTAGGTTTTGTATACTGCAGGGGAGCCGCAGAAAGGCCATTTTCCTCGACTGGTTGCATTACCACTGTAAATATCTAGGAGGGTATTCAATTGGAGACGCTAAGGTACAATGGAACACTACAAACACACATTCAATAGGTAGGTAAACCATAACGGATTCACTTGTAATAGACTCAAACTCATCGAAGGAAACTAAGCAAACTGACACGGACACAGCAACTACACACGCATTATTAAAATGCAGTACAACAATATGCTATTGTGCTGTACTCATTCCTTGGTATTGATGCCTATTGTGACGTTTTGGTCTCTCAGGGTCTTATTTGTGTCAGTATTTTGAGGTAATAAGCTTGCCATATCAATTGTGACGTTTTGGTTTCTCAAGTTCTATTCTGTGACATAATTTGGAGGTAATAATCTATTGTCATATGAATGGTGTCTATCTGTGATGTATTTAGCCGGGCAAAATAGACAGGGTTAACTCGAATTTTCTAAATGTCCAATACAAAAACTTCAAGCATATACAGTAATTCACAACAATCAATTCCAGCTATCAGGCCCTATATGATAGTGCCAATGCCATTACTGAACAGCATGATATCATATTACTCTTATTTGTGTTGCTATAAAGTTTATAATTATTATAGGTATGCACAATATCGAGATGAAGGGGTCATTGATGCGAGTATTCTTTATGTGATGTGGTGCTGATGTTACCTCATGGGGGTAGCAAACAGATGGGGGTAGCAAACAGATGGGGATAACAAACAGATGGGGATAGCAAACAGATGGGGATAGCAAACAGATGGGGATAACAAACAGATGGGGGTAGCAAACAGATGGGGATAACAAACAGATGGGGATAGCAAACAGATGGGGATAACAAACAGATGGGGATAACAAACAGATGGGGATAGCAAACAGATGGGGGTAGCAAACAGATGGGGGTAGCAAACAGATGGGGATAACAAACAGATGGGGATAGCAAACAGATGGGGATAGCAAACAGATGGGGATAACAAACAGATGGGGATAACAAACAGATGGGGGTAGCAAACAGATGGGGGTAGCAAACAGATGGGGATAGCAAACAGATGGGGATAACAAACAGATGGGGGTAGCAAACAGATGGGGGTAGCAAACAGATGGGGATAACAAACAGATGGGGATAGCAAACAGATGGGGATAACAAACAGATGGGGATAACAAACAGATGGGGATAACAAACAGATGGGGATAGCAAACAGATGGGGATAACAAACAGATGGGGGTAGCAAACAGATGGGGATAACAAACAGATGGGGATAACAAACAGATGGGGATAGCAAACAGATGGGGATAACAAACAGATGGGGATAACAAACAGATGGAGATAGCAAACAGATGGGGGTAGCAAACAGATGGGGATAACAAACAGATGGGGATAGCAAACAGATGGGGATAGCAAACAGATGGGGATAGCAAACAGATGGGGATAACAAACAGATGGGGATAACAAACAGATGGGGATAACAAACAGATGGGGGTAGCAAACAGATGGAGATAGCAAACAGATGGGGATAGCAAACAGATGGGGATAACAAACAGATGGGGATAACAAACAGATGGGGATAACAAACAGATGGGGATAACAAACAGATGGGGATAACAAACAGATGGAGATAGCAAACAGATGGGGATAGCAAACAGATGGGGATAGCAAACAGATGGGGATAACAAACAGATGGGGATAACAAACAGATGGGGGTAGCAAACAGATGGGGATAACAAACAGATGGGGGTAGCAAACAGGAGAGGAAGACAAGAACACTATATAAGCAAATATAAGATAGTATACATTTTAAATGTTTTAGTCATTTAGCAGACACTCTTATCCAGAGCGAATTAGAGTAGTGACTGCACACATTTTCTTACTTTTTCCACCTGGACTCAGGAGTAGACGTAACATAGTAAACAAAAAGCTGGGACACTCAAATTAGTATGATATGTTACATCTGGTATGGTATGAATTAATTTGTGGATGTCTATCATCCATTTCGTATGATATGTTACGAATAAAAAATCGTATATGATATGTTACGAATTGCAATTCGTACAATATGTTCCGAATTTGCAACACGTGTGATATGTTATAAATTCAAATTTGTTGTGGCTAACCTTAGCTAGGTGGCTAGGTGCTTATCGCTAAAGTTAACTAGGTGGCTAATGTTAGCTAGGCTAGGGGTTAGGGTTAGGGGTTAAGGTTAAAGGAAGGGTTAGCTAACATGCTAATTAGTTGCAAAGTAGCAAGTAGTTGCAAAGTTGTCTGTGATTAGACATTTGCGTTGTAAGCCTAGCTATCCACCCTCCTTTCGTTTCTTGCCTTAAGTAAACTTCTGTCTTATGTAACCATACCAAACTAAACATATCATACTAATTCGAGTGTCCCAGATTTTCGTTTACTATGTTACTTCTAGTCTATAAAACGAGGCTGACTTTTTCGTACTGGTCCCTTGCGTTGCACACGGGTCCTATACAGCATACAGTATATAGATTAACACAACTGCTACACAAGATACACGTTGATCGTGATTCGTGCTAGAAAACGCAATGTACACCACTGTGTTGTGGTTGAACTGTGCTGTAAATGGCTAAATGGGCACAACGTTGTGACCAAAACAGGACCACACTTCTCCCACAAGAGGGCGACAGAGAATAGTATATTGGTTACAGTCACAATACTCAGCTGCTGACAGACCATCCCATTTAAATAGCAACAAATAAAAAAACACAAATAGCATGCACACTAATACATTTTTGAAATTCTCATAATGAAAACGCATAGGCCTACACTAATATTGAATTACATAGGTCAAGTCCAGAGACCACAATCAACTATAATATGCCATTTAGCAGACGCTTTTATCCAAAGCGACTTACAGTCATGCGTGCATATTTTTTTTTTTTTTGTGTATGGGTGGTCCCGGGGATCGAACCCACTACCTTGGCGTTACAAGCGCCGTGCTCTACCAGCTGAGCTACAGAGGACCACGCAGAGCTACAGAGGACCACAACTAACCATAACAATGATCATAATCATGCAAATTATGATCATATCATTATTATCAAATCAAATTATCGGACAAAACCCATTTTAACCAAGCCTACAACACTCCAACCACTCTTCTGAAAGTCATCACTGTTCAGAACTAAACAAGCATAGCAAGCAAAATGATGGTACTGTTCAAAACTAAACAAGCATAGCAAGCAAAATTATGGTACTGTTCAAAACTAAACAAGCATAGCAAGCAAAATTATGGTACTGTTCAAAACTAAACAAGCATAGCAAGCACAATGATGCTATTTGTTTTTATGCTCACTCTATTTAATGAATGATTACCAAATCATATCAAATCATAATCATGATAAGCAAGTATTCTTACCGTATCTGAGGTGTTCGGGTCTAATGTTGCGTGGGGATATTACTAGAAGAGGACGGCGCGAGGCGACCGGGAAAGATCCCCTATTGTGCCAGTTGGGTCCCTGGACGAATGCACGAGCTCCCGGGGTCAGGCAAAGACGCGCTCGCACTCAATCCGTCCATTGTGCCAAACCGTCACAAGAACGACGGTAATTAATCCAAACCAGAGAGGGACACTGCTCCTTGACACTGCATAATACAAAACAAAACTCAAAAGCAAAACAGCATTACCCACGACGAAAATACATAAACAATGACATTGAGGAGCAAAAGCTTTTACAGTACAGAAAGGCTTATGTGACAGACACAGGCTGTTAAATGAGTGCGGTTCTATTCTGGAAAAGGAAATTATATATAAAAAAGTTCATGTTCACGGCTCCATGCCATGTGACCAGCCGCGACCAGTTGGAAGGGAGGAGCCTCTTAAAATTGTATTGCTATGTTGTACAGTTTCATAAACAACAACAGATTTATGACCCAGTGAGAGAGGGAGAGCAAAGGGAGAGAGGGGGAAAGAGGGGGAGAGATGGAGAGAGAGGGCAGGAGGCAGGTCAGAGCTAGGCGCCATTTTACCGAAAAGAGGGGGAATGCACAGTTAAACATTCAACATTCATTTCCCCTACACAGTAGGCTACACATACACAGCCTGTGTAGTCTCATGTCCTCATAGTGAGCATACTTTAGCCCATAGTTTCCCAATCTCGGTCCTGAGGACCCCAAGGAGCGCACATTTTGGTTTTTGCCCTAGGGCTACACAGCTGATTCAAATAATAATCTCATTATTAAGCTTTGATTATTTGAATCAACTGTGTAGTGCTAGAGCAAAAACCAAAACATGCACCCCTTTGGGGTTCCCAGGACCGAGTTTGGGAAACTCTGCTTTAGCCTCTTTATTAAAGGAGTAATTCACTTTTTTACAACTTGATGTTAGATGGTTCCTCACACTGAAAGTGGTCTATAGGCAAAGAGAAACTGTAATACATGGTTCAGTTTTCTTTGAACAGCCACTACAAAATTCAGCTAACCTTAGCCACCACAAGCTAAAAATCAATGGACGTGATATGAGCATGTGAGCATGTATAAAAAGAAAAAGTCAAAATCACCAGAAAACAATTCAAATCAATTCCATATTTAGTTTGATGTTACTTAAAGATGATTTGGCTATTTAGAAGAAAAAAAACATGCTCACATGCCCCCATCACTTCCACCGATTGTTAGCTTGTGGTGTTTGTAGTGGTCTGTTTAAAAAAAAACTGAACCATGGATTACAGTTCCTACTTTCAGGGTGGGGAACAATCTCAAATGAATTTGTAAAATAGTGAACTACTCCTTTAAACAAATGTGTCATGGGTTTCATCATCTCTTTTCACTTTTCCTGCCGAATAAGCCAGATAGGCATTGTGTTATGTTGTAGCATATGTGTAGGCTTACAGTGTTGTCAATATTTCTTGTCATATAAAAACAAATGTCTTGAATGTAAAAAAAAGAAAGTAACACAAATATTTTCACCCATGCATAATTTAGGGTAATACCATCTATTTTGGCATGTTGGCTATATGTGCTTTCTTAACATTTTGGCTAAAGTTTTCATAAATGTATGGTTGGCTTACAATAAATTCGTTACGAAGCTATTTTCAAAACTGAATGGTTTTGTTTTTATTGGATTAAAATATAGTATCTTGCGTAATGTCAAAATAAGAATACCTCCGAGTCAAAGCGGTGAATGTGAAGTGAGCGTATAGGTTATTTCTGAACATTGGAGCAATTCTCTTCTATACATTTGATCAGATAAAACAAACACACAATTTCCCGAATTTACAAATAGCCTACAAACGCATGCAAGCAGACACACTCACGTCCACAAAAAAATTATATTGATCTATAGAGGACGCAAAAATACACTAACAACACGACGTCACAGTGTATACAAAGACTTACATTTCACATATATACAATAAGTTATCCGTGAGACAGTAGTAACCTATAGGTCTATAGTCTCTGACGTAAAATCTGAGGTAGGGTATACAAATGTGACTATTCATTTTTGTGTTAAACATTGCTGTTTTGGAATCATGCAAATATGTATTACAATCTCTACATGGCCCCAAAAGACAAGCTCTCACAAATATAAGACATGGGAATATGCCAAACCGTAACAGCTACAGCGGCGCAATATAACGAGAATAAGGGACAGTAAAACATTAAAGCCATATTCGCTAGTTGATTCAACTAAGGCACTTTTACGCAGCATTTGCATTTATTTCCATTTTAAATAGAGACAAATAGAATGCGAAAAAGGTTCCTCTGTCTAAGTCAATTGAAACTGGACGTAGGCTAAATTCGGAAGTTGCTTGGATATAACTGTCCCATTAGGTAGTTCTCTGTTCAGGAATGTTATTTCAGTAGTAAAATATCTAATAGTTCCCAACCAATAATATTTATTATTGAATAACATTTACAGTAGGCCTTTTCTACATTCAAAGATCAAATTGAGTTTTCATAATAATACTGTAGTGTAAATAGGTAGTATCCGTTCCCTTTCATGTGTATATAGACATATGCCTTTTATAGCTTGAGACCGTGTTTTCACTAGCTTGTATACAGTACATTAAATAAGTGCTTTTCAATTTCAGCCTTGCAAGTCGTTTCACCAATCATTACTAACCTCTAAATTGATGAACAAACATGATGAACAGAGTGTATCGATTCTGTGAGCGTATACCTCTTTAACATTAGACAAATACAAACATTTATGGAGTGTTTCTTTCATTAATAGCCTCTATGTCACCATCTCCTTCTCTTGCAGGGGTTTCTGACGCTACACTGGCAGACTGGGAGTCTCCTCGCTCTGCCTCCTGGGCCTTGGACTGTCCGTTGGTTACCGGATCACCATCACCATCCTTGTTTACGTCCTCACGGGTGCCACCGAGGGTTGAGCTCGAAGACTCGTCCTTATGATCTTTCTTCCACTTCATCCTCCGGTTCTGGAACCAGATTTTGATCTGGCGCTCAGTCAGGCAGAGCGCGTGTGCTATCTCCACGCGCCTCCGGCGGTTCAGGTACCGGTTGAAGTGGAATTCTTTCTCCAGCTCCAGTGTCTGGTACCGGGAGTAGGTCTGACGTCCACGCTTTCTGTTTGGATCTGAAAGAGAGAATGTTTTTAAACCATATACAGATGAAGGATCTGATCACTCTTTGGTTGCAGTGCAGGAAATGCAAACGTATTTGAGGTTTAAAAAGGCTTCTAAAGTTGGTAATTTCCACTATAAAATGCCAGGCTTGATTTGCCCTAACGAAAAATGTATCAAGCCCTACAAAAAATGTCCATTAATTATAAACCACATAATAATTCATATTTCCTGTTGCTGCAGGATTATTTTCATGCTTTAGCAAACTGGCTCAAATTAAGATCCTACATTTGTATATAGCATTTTCCCACTAGGTCCACGAATAAAAAATACTGCAAATTGCTCTAAAACCATGTTCTACACAAGCATGCCATATGTAATAACTCTGATAATAACTTGATATTGATAATGACACACATATGTGATCTTGCATTCTTGTATTTTTTTCTATAGAACTTAATCAAATAAAAAAAAGTCTGTCATTCTGTGTCATTTTTGCTAAGATGTATTTCTTTAAATGTTTTAGGACTGTCAGTGCTGTTTTGGCTCAGACTTCCTTCCGTTAAAAATATTCCAGCTTGGATTCTAGCCTGTAGCCTGTAGCTAATGCTAATGCACTGCATGCCTCTCCAATTAGAAGCATGTGTTTGTCTGCCACTACTAGGTCATACCCACAGCCCATAAGCAATTACTACTGCTATTTCATTGGTCTTTATTAAACACTGTCCTGCCTACCAATTCCGTACTAACCAGCCACTATTATCAATACCACTGCTCCAACTAGAATACTGATATTATTTACACCCACCGCTATAGGTTAGTTATATCCCTGTGTACAAATAGGTTTCTGAAACTGATGCTGTTAATCACAACTGCCATTCTGAGGCCAATCAAAAGGGCGAACTGCAGAGCGCACGAGCAATGATTTACACTCCAACCTATAGCCTGGTATTTTACTGCCACAAAGAGTAGAAGAAGCAATAAGAAAGCAGAGGCAAAAAAACCCAGCGGCAAGTTCCCTGCGCAATGAACACTACAGAAGCGTAAGGATGATTAATTTATGTCCACAGAACTAATTACTTGCCCAATAAAAAAATATATTATTTCCATGCAATACCAATGTCTTCAAGCAATTAATTGCGCCATTAATTAAGACCAAGGTAAGTATCCCAACGTTTTGTAAATTCATTGACATTATAGCAGAGCTCTGCAGGAGTCAGGAAATACCCATGTTAGATCATACCTGATGTTCTCATCCAGGGGTACATCCGGTATTGTTTGTCCTCTGGCGAGGTGAGTGGACCCGGCCCCGGCTGGATGCAGCTGTCCCCGAACAGGCGGCTCTGGTCAAAGGAGCTGCAGTGCAGACTGTGCACCTCCGGCCCCTGGCCATAAGCAGGGGTAAACATCGGGGGGCTATGGTAAATAGCATTGTTGACGTTGTAAAGTCCGGACAGGGACGGTGGGAAGGCAGGGGCTGCGGCACTGTGAGGAGATGCGGGTCCTTCTCCACCGGGTCGAAGAGCGCACGAACCCCGGTCTGCGTTTGGGAAGAAAGAACCGGTCGCCGTATATTTGCTAAAAAGACCATCCACATAATAAGAGCTCATATTTTTTCCTTGTGATTTGTTGACCCAGAATCTTCACTGTCGTTTTTACGAGGTAGTGTGATAAATGACAGCAATACACCCTAGATTTACACCAAACCCCATTTTCCCCAGGACCAAAGAACTCACTCACGTGATCCAGCCCCGTGACCGCTGTAGCCAATCACCAGCGGGGCCAGAGATATCATTATGGCGCACAGACTGCAGAGTAGGATTAACACACACACGAACACAGACACACACACAGACACACACACACTCTTTCTCATCCCTTTGGACACACACCCTCTCATAAAAACTGGGAAACCAATACATATGAAATGACACAAAATACAATGTAATCGGCTCAAAAGAAATACCCTGTACTGTTGCAGTTATACCCTACTTTTCACAATACAGCATAATACCATCGTTTTCAACCCCTCATAACATCTGTAATTTATACACAACAAATAATATAAAACTGCATTGGGTATTTATTTAAATTATTTTCTTCAATTCCTTCAAATAGCTCAAATTATCCGTGCTAAAACGGAACTGTATGTGATAGCCTACAACAAACATAAAAACATGATGATTATTGTATAAGGGCGGAGCACTAACTACACTTGTACATAGACAATTTTTTTATAAATTCAAAATAGAGTCAGAATATAGGTAGGCTACATTTGATTGCTTGCCATTATCAACTTTACAACAGTTTATTTGATATTATTGTGATTAAAATAATACCATTTACAATTGTAATCATTATCAATTGTATCCTATTTGAGTTACTGTTGTTGTTTAAAGAAAATATATTATAAACTGGGTGGTTCGAGCCCTGAATGTTGATTTGCTGACAGCCATGGTATATCGGACCATATACCACGGGTATGACAAAACATGTATTTTTACTGCTCTATTTACGTTGGTAACCAGTTTATAATAGCGGTAAGGCACCTCGGGGATTGTGGTATATGGCCAACATACCAAGGCTAAGGGCTGTATCCAGGCACTCCGCATTGTGTCTTGCATAAGAACAGCCCTTAGCCGTGGTATATTGGCCATATACCACAACCCTCGGGCCATATTGCTTGAATATAAAAGTACTTGTTGTAAGGAGTACAAGAAGCAAGTATTAGTGAAATATTTGAGAAAATTATTTTGAGTGGTAACCCTATGCTAGATTAAGCAAATGATTAAATAAAAACATAAAAGTTAGGTAAGCAAATTAAGTAAGTACATTTGAATTTTCAAAATGAACCACATTATTTGTAGGACTACATTTAGACTTCTACTGCATGTGTATTATCTAGCTTCCTTGGCGGTAGGCCTATTTGGAAATACTTTTTAAAAACTCCGAATTTATTTTGTTTTATCTGTAATAGGCTATGGCCTAATTTGGTCAAGTTTATGTATATTCTTTCCTATTCCACAATGTTGTCTGGAAAGAAACACAGGAGGGATAAAAAAAATAAAAATAATTCTGTATGCGGAGTTAATGAGCATATAACCATTTAGGCTAGATCTAATACCACCAAATATACTCTATCTGATTTTTCAATATGCTATATCATATTATTCCAAAATTGAAAGCAAATTGAACCCAAATCTCACCAAATAGCTACCTGTGTAAGACTATATTGCAAATGTTGAATATGAATAATAATTCTGAAAAAAAGGAAAATAGTTTTCCACTGACTTTACAAAAGGTAATTGCATCTTGTACTATGAATCATATGTTGATCATGTATGATAATTCAGTTTATTAAACACTACTTGTGTTAAGAATTCCTATAGGCCTAACCTAAAGATTAAAATAAACGCATTCTAACTATAAAAAATAGGCCTACTAAAAGCCTGTTTTCTTTAAAGACAATCTAACACTAAACGTTAATTGCCCAATAAAATGTACCCCTCCTAATTGTCTTGATTGTCAATTCATTTGACAGGTAGAACAACTAAGTTTTAGGTTTCTTTGTGTAGAAAATGTACAGATACCCATACAAAATGTTGTGTATAACTAGACTAAGGCCTACTATTTCGTTTATTTTTATTAGTCTATATATGATTAAATACTGCCCTGGATGTGCCTACGACCACAAGAGCTAATAATATTATGATAACATTTATAAGAACAATCAACAATTAGAATGACAATGTTATAGCACGAAGATTATGCAGGAAAAGGTTGCATCAACATATTAGGCCTAAACATGTCTAAACGTTGTATTCCTGGTGAGCGCACTCTATTCGTAAACATTCCTTAACGTGGAATTAGACTTGCATTGCAAAACCGTAGGCAGGGTGTAAAATCACTTTGTTCCACTCTTAAAATGTTTTGTTCCTGCGAGAGTATTCATGAAGGGAAAGCGTTAAAAAAAAGAGCAATTCTGAGCCTTGTTATGGAACATCAGCGCCATCCTCTGGTCACTACACTTAGCTGCAGGGTGGAAAAGGTGCAATGCGCACAGAACTGCAATCACAGCCACCCCCCTTAGGGGCCAAATAGAAACAAATCACATAAAGGAATGTGATGAATGTAGACTCTGTGGCATTCATTGCGTGCGGTACTATTCCTACACAGAATGCAGATTTCGAGGTCCAATGATGAGCATCGAGAATAGTGTATCTAAAATGTCCATGTTGGCCTCATATACACTGAGACTAGGTCTTGCCTCACATAATGTTGTTGCTTTATTGCCCTTCCTGTTCCTCTAGCGAATGAACAGAACACTAGCTACCACCAGAGAAATGGAGCGAGAACGTTTCCCAGGCCAGGTAGAAACAAAGGGGCGCTCGAGATGACCATGAGTCGCGCGAGCAACAGTCGGGGAGACGCCAATAAAGCTGATGATTTCCGCTAGGCCTTTTGTCCATGCTGCAGTCCCACAGAAAGAGAAAAAACAAATGGGTGCCGAGTTCTGGAAACGACCTAATTGTGTCTGGACGGCCATAAAGCCATTAAAAGTGGAATGCCAGACAGTATAGCAGACCAGGCGTTTTATTGCTCTCTCTCTCTGGCCCAGCCTTTGATGTTTGGTGTCCATCTGGGTCCTCGAGGCCGAGCTCGTCACAACACCACTATATGGCTCCATGCAACTACTACAGGCCTGTTTGTATTCAAATATATTTGCATGCATTATGTGAATGATGTTGTCTGATGAAAGAAGGGTGGTTCTGTGATTATGTAGTTTTGCCAAGGTCCAGTTGTAGCCTATTCCACATGTATCTATCATTTCAACTGTTATTATTATTTGGCACACCGCAGACTTAGGATAACTTCTCTATGCCTATAGGCCAAAGGCTTGCGGAAGCAGGCTCACCTCAATAACTAATTTCTTGACACAAATGTTAAATAGAAGTTCAAATTAAATAGCTTGTGATATGAATACCACCACCACAGCAAAATTCCATATAGTACAGTCCCTCCTTGAACACTCAATACCTTTGACCTCCCTCCCCTTCTCATGTTTCAGGTTTTAAAACTAAACTGAGCGGTGGTGTCATATCATAGCTGAAGAACACATATCCTACAGACCTCAGCTGTCGAAGCTTTCGACATCTTTCTTGTGTTGTGTCCTCTCGCCTTGCAGCGCTTTGCACCCCATAAACGGTTATAGTGGTAATTGTATTTTATGGCTGTATACAACTAACAACGTCCTCTGCCAAGGCGCGCGGAACAGAGCAGAGCAGAGCAGCAAGCACCGACCAACGCCCCCCCCTTCACATTATTAGATAAGCCGCGACATTTCAAAGTCAAAGACTTGAATTTCCTTAACGGATTCGATTGCTATTATTACCTGGTTTACATTACTCCATTAATAGTTTTTTATTGGAGTATTATTCCAATATTTTGTTGGAGAGAAAATATAAGTGCAAACTAATGTAAAGGTACATTTGGTAGGATGCAATACATTTTACTGTCAATATATTTAATAATTTAATAATTTATTGAATTAAACCTTAGATTACAGTGAAATGTAAATGCACAAGAAATGATAAGAACTCATTCGCAGATATCATTTGTTTTATTCAATAAATAAAGTACAAATTACATTTGAGAACCAAACATCTGAACGTCTCCAGACCATGAGGTATTCAGAACGTTGCCTCCAGTGTTTTTTAAATGTCCCCCTCTCTCTCTCTCTCTCTCTCTCTCTCTATCTCTCTCTCTCTCTCTCTCTCTCTCTCTCTCTCTCTCTCTCTCTCTCTCTCTAACCAATATGTCCTCTAAAATGTTACTCCCTGAAATTCAGACATAGTGCCCTATCTATACAAGCATTATGTTTCTTCATAAATGAAATAGGTTCTTGCAATTATAGGTAGTTGATAGACGTCTAGGTAGTCAACACAATATAATTGTTATGTAGCTTCTAGTAATATTATCAATAGGCCCATATGCATTTTAAAGAGGTTTATGATACCCCTGCACCCACTTCAAAATGCTACCATCACGTTAGCAGTCAGACATTAGCCTATCGCTCCAACGTTAGATCATAACTCAACGTTACCAGTAATTGAAATAATGACAAGAAGAAAAAAAACGAAATCACATTTTAAACTAAATTCAGTTGAACTGGAAATACACATATCTACAAACCAGAGAACACACACATAGCTACAAACATCCATACACAAACGAGCACAGAGAACAGGCCTACTAATACACGTCTTACACAATGACACTTGCAGCCGAGGCCTTAACTAATTAACATCCTAATAACAATAACAAAACAATTATGCGCACTGTTAAATTGTGCAATATAAAGGTAGTTGCATCAAACCGACGAGTAGAGCCGGACATGCTTTTTACAAGACACATAACAGCTTCTGTTTGGAATAAATCAATAAGAGAAAGACTTTAAAAAATACAGTTTTTTCACAGATATGCCTTATTTGTGATATTTTTTACGTTATCATTCAATCAATCATAGGTACCTATAAATCATCCTTTGGTCCACCATCTTTATTAAATTTCTTCATCTTCATTCTGCGGTTCTGAAACCAGATTTTGACCTGTCTGTCCGTAAGGTTGAGCTGCCTCGCGACCTCGAACCTACGGTCCCGCGTGAGGTACGTGTTAAAGAGGAACTCTTTCTCCAGCTCAAGGATCTGGTGCTTGGTGTATGGACAGCGCTTTTTTCTCGTGGCGCTTGCGTGGAGCCAGTTAGATACCGGGTTATCTGGAGAGAGGGGGTGCGAGACGAGACTGGTGTGAGCCCGGTGCTGCTGGCCCAGATGTAATAAAAACACATGACCCACAAGGGACGAGGCTGATGACAAAAACTCTGGATATCAATTCTGGATATACAAATGTGTTCCAAAGTAGCAATGCACTCCTATACCTGACTGTTGCTGCTGTTTAAAATATGAAACCCATAGTATCAGAACATGGAAACGAGTGAGAGAAAGCTAGCCTATTATCAAGTCCCTATAAATGGCACGCCTCGAATGACATATTTTCAAACACGCGCCCCCTCCACTACTCACACATTTCTACCTGCATCCCCGCAGCTTTACAGAACATAGCATGACCAAATGTAAACGGATGAAGCAGCACTTACTTGGATCGAGGGCCGGTTTCTCTTCTATCTCCCCGTTCAGGTTCGCGGTCTGGCCAGATAGTGTGTCCTTGTCCACCGGGGACGCCGTCGCCACCGTCCCGTTGGCGAAGTCGGACAGGAGCAGTGCGGTGTGGGATCCAGGCAGCGCACTGTCCACTCGCGCGCCCAGGCTCTCCGGTTTGACCCCGTAGTGATGACTTGTCGGTAATCCGGTCAAAGGCAAGGACCCTGAAATGGGCTCAAGCAGCCAGGACTGCATGTAGCGACCCTCCACGTCACCTGGAGCCGGGCCTTGGTGATTCCCATACGGGTGGTGGTACACAGATGACACGGCGCCTGGAAACTGGGTCGATACATGGCCCCAGGACGGGCTGAAGACCGGGGCTTTGGTTGGGAAGGTGCAGGGCCCATGCTCGGTGTGATCGGTGAGCGAGGTGAGCTGCCTCGCATGCTGGAGCCCCCCCGGACCGGAGGGGTATCTGGGCGCGGAGAGCTCCTCGCTCTCGGGAAAGATGAGGGAGTCGACGTAGTAGCTAGTCAACGTTCCAGATGTCGACATGGCAAAAGAGACTTTCACATGTACGCACACATACACAGATACATACAAAAACAAGCGCGCCACACGCGCCACACACACATACACACGCACTAAACCCCACTTTTACAAAATAACAATCTGAAGAAATCAAGTATAGCAACTTGGCACCACAAAGATCTACAGTCGACTAATAGTTGGGAAGCAGGGCTGCCATTCGATTGGGTGACGCGTGCACGTGATCATAAAGGCTGAACAATAAAGGATAAATCAATCCCTTTGGCTATTAAATGCTCGAGGGTCTCTGTCTTAAAACGTAACAATGTCTAGTTTTAAAAGCAAATTATTATTATTTTATACAATTACTGCTGATATAAATGTAGGGCTATGGAAAGGGAGAGTAGGCTAAACTAAAATACCATTGGAAGTATCTGTCCCTTTAGTATAGGTCAGTAAATCCAATAAATAATTATCCCAAAACACACATTTAACGAGTATATTTACACATATGTTATAGGGTAATAAGCATTGCCAATGATACTCACAACAAAACATACAGCGGCTGAACTTAACCAGGATAACGCCGACATATTGGGGCTTATTAACGAAACCAAATGTCATAAACTGCATTCTTTCTATGGCGCCAAGGAATGTAAATTATTCAGATATACTTCCTTAAAACTAATGCTCTGGGTAGCTTTCCATCGTAGTATGTAACCTCTTTCATCTTCTGTGAAAATGTTCAAACCTTTCATATTTTCATTGTCAAGAAATATTTATTCGAACCAGACAAAGTTATGGCCGAACCTACAACATTCCAAAATTAAAAAGCTTTTACGCACACACCCCATTAAAGATAAGCTTATAAAGGTGTGCTGTATCATGCTATTTTGTGTAGCCTTAGTTTGGTATTATACAATAATAACCTAATATAATATAAGTTTAAAGCCTAATAGAACCAAAAGTCTGCTGAGAATAATATCTGACTAGTTTCATTTGTTATTTCATCAACGTCCTATGACATTGTTATTAAATCGCCTATTTGGAGAAAAATTATAACATTACTCAGTAAAAGTCATATTATTTTCAGCAGCAGAATATGGAAAAATTTAAATTCGTAAAGCTATTTTTATATTTAACATATTTTTTATATTGAATAGAAATGTGTGTTGGCATAGTAGTAGGTCTACCCGGTCATGTTAACGTATTTACTGCTGCCTTTAAAAATAAAGACATTTGGAAATAATCATATTACTGTTCTAGTCTAATATTATATTCGTATATCCATGGATATGAAAAAAGCTTGTGCATCCAGGATAGCCTAAATTCTGGTTATTAAACAGAACCGAGGAATTAAACAACAATGTTCTATTACAGAAAATATATTAATTCAATCAATAACCTACGTGGAAATAGCCTAATTGTGGCATATTTAAACAGTTAAGATTAAACAAAATAAGCGACAATTGTGGATATTCGTCGTGGAAAATAGTATGAACGTAGTAGTGCACGTCGACCTATAGCCTACCTGGCTTCTTTTTCAAATACAAATACTTTACCACTGTTACTAAGAATTAGCCTACAAATATTATTTATATCCAACTATTACTAGGAGTGCTATAAGCCTACTATAAGGCCACTATCATAATTAGGACCCTGTCTTTTGGTTGACCTGGATTTTAACCTTTATTTAAAGTTTTATATATATATATATATATATATATATATATATATATATATATATATATATATAAAGTACCATCCTCAGACAATTGCTTTCATTTTTGTTCTAATTCTCATTTCTGGAAAAGGCTTCAAATAAAGGTTAAAATCCAGGTCATGTGACATGATCAACCAAAACACCACTAGCAATTACCACTAGCACTACTACAAATAGGATACCAGCACAACAGTGCCAATTAAGGAAGACACTATGGCTAAAGAAAACAACAATACACTATTAAGTAAAAAAAATAAAAACGCTAACAAAGATAGCATAATGTACAAAAGCCGTTGAGTTTCCCTCATAAAAGTGTGAGATACCTCGTGAGAAAAACATGCAACTAATAGATAATTTAATAGATAGTTTAGGGGTTGTTTATTTCATTATTCAGACACATAGATCACGTTCTAATCAAATTTGAAAGCAGAAATAAAACTCGTTTTCAGAAACCAAACAACAACGCTCAATGGACATGTAAATACAATACAAACTAACACATATAATTCAACAAGAGCCGAGGAGAAGCTTACTGAACATGCACCATAAGTCTGGATACAATATGATAAAATCTGAACTAGTATCAAGAGAGGAAATGACGGCATAACACGTTGTAACACTTCACAGACATGTTCTCGAACCTTGCCCTCCCATAGGTTTAGAGAACCGTGAGAGTATAGCCCACAGAATGTGTTCTATTTATTACCATCAAATAAAACTGAAAGCTAGGCCAACACTCTACAGGCCACAGGCGATTGACTACTGCTAAAGAATCCACTCCAGCCTATTTTCCCATACTGAATTAAAAAAAACTGTATAACACACACCAATAACTGAAAAGATAGGCGTTCATCTACCTGGAACGTATTGGGCCTACCACCGTGCATAATCAGATAAGGCTTGGTGAAAATGTGTTAGAGACATTAGCACAAAATAAAGAGGCTAGGTAAAGGCTATGCGCACTTAAACACAGCACAGACAGGCACCTTCAAAAGAAAAAAAGGACACACAAGTGAATGCAATGGCACTTTAAGGCTGTAAACTAAATCAGGGTGTTTTTACCACGGACCCAGTTTACCGCAGGGGTTATTCACTTATTTTGCCCGCAGATAACAGCTTGTCTGGCGGATCTAAATATCGCCATAAAGCCCTTCCCCTCTTTTGTGTCCGGGCTGTATTGCGCAGCGGAAGCATCCGGTTCAATTGCCCACCGGCGCGCCGCTGAGGTCGCTGTTGCCCACTCAACTTCCCCTTCCACTCCAATGCAGTGGTCGTAACCGAGGCCTTGTCTGGCATCGCTGCGTCACGACTGACAGAAAACATGCTTATCTATACGCTAAATCCAAGCCCAACTCGCCTATGGCTGAGCTTTTACCAAGATAAATATAGGATTCAGGGGCTTAATTTAACGACGAAAAATAACAAGTAGAGTTTGTATAAATATTACTGACGATATGTTAAGAGAAATACACGACAGCAAGTCTTTCTCAACAGCTAAAGGCAATGAGAAATGCCCTATTTTGTATCCATATATTTATGGAAACACAAATTACACTCCATCCTATTGCATAAAATTCAATCAGATTTCATGTGTCCCAGACTAAGTTGACTGATGTTTCGATGTATTAAACTGGGCCAATTCAGACAGTTTCGTGTTGTAGAGGTAGAACATGGATCCCAACAACATGAAACTACCTAAATCACTCCACAGTCCGCTCCAGGCCTCAAGACGCACAGCAGCCAATGCATAACGCCACGTCTTCTTCGGTTTTCATATCGATTTCAAACACCAATGCTGTCCATAACGGGCCTGTATTGAAAGTACAATGTTCATTCATGTTCAGTATCAAATCTTTGCACTGGAAACTGTCTTTTTTTTTTTTACATGTTGAGTCCCGAAAACACAAATCCCGAACAACAAATTGACTTACCCATTCATCGAAGTTATTCCACTATTCCAATCACAAAATAAAAGAGGATGACTTTTCCAAAAATGCCTAAATACAGTATAACTTTCTACCACTGTCTATAGCCTCCTCTCCGGCTAAACGTCTCTCTCTCGACTGAAGTCAGTCTTTGTGGAGAGCGAGAATCGTCATATACGAGCAAGTCATAAAACTCTACAAAAGCCGGCTAGGCTTGCAGCGTTATAGGCCTATGCCAATACGACCTAGACATATTATGACTGGTGTCATATCTAAATCGTTTCGAGAGCTACTCCATGGATCCTAAAAACATTTCTGAAGGGATAGGCAACAGCCAAGCAATGTGCAACCCAAAGAGCACCTACAACCTCAAATGGGGTTCAATAACCTGTCCAAAATGCCTATACTATTTTACAGAAAAGAAATAGCGAGAAATACAGATGTATAAACACGGACTTCAAAAACCATACTAATCCAGTATATGTGAACTGATAATTTATTACACAATACACAAAAACACAACCTCATATGTACATAATGAAATACACAATAAAAACATTTTCACAATGTAGACTGCTCATGTACATTTCCCTTAGTTCGAGTCTACACAACAATATTATCCTCAACTCATCATAATATATCGGAACAATACATTTAAAGGGCGACTTATCTTATTCCCTTACTGTTGATAGATATGCCTTGATCCACATTGCAAAATGCAGGAAAAGAGGAGTCTGAATCATGTTGTTTCATGCAATCTAAATTTTAAAGAAACTCCACAAATATATGGAATATATGGAATATATTTGTAAAACCCAATCGTGATTTATATGTGTAGCTCCAATTTAGATAAAATGTCATCCATTATTTTAGTCAAGACACCTATTCCAACAAGTGACAGCAATAACAGAACCGAATTAACGAACAATTAACAAAAACAAAAAACAACAAAAAACAACCCATAACATTCACGTTTTACCAGTAGCTTATACAGGACGATGCAAAGGCTTGCCTGTAGGCCTATTAACGATGTACCCTTTTCAACTTGCATTATAACTAAAGCTCATTCAGTGTTATCACGAAAAACCGAAATTTGACGTGAGCTCCCGAATCCTGTTTTCCCGGGTCATTTTCTTCAGTTTCATTCTGCGATTCTGGAACCATATTTTGACCTGCCTGTCGGTCAGGTGCACGCTCCTACTGATCTCTAGGCGACGCTCGCGAGTCAGGTACATGTTGAAGAGGAACTCCTTCTCGAGCTCCAGTGTCTGGTGTTTGGTGTATGGGCAACGTTTCTTCCGGCCGCTTTTTGCTGTTAACCAGTTGGCCGTGCTCTCGCTTTTTGAGTCTCCTAAAGGAAATGGTAGATACATGATTTTAGGCTGACAGCTATGTATGTAAGATAGGCCGCGCGCGTGCGCGCGTGCATGCGTGTGTGTGTGTGTGTGTGTTTGTGTGTGTGTAGTATGTGTGTGTGTTGTGCAGGTCATTGGGTTGATATAGGCCTTTCCATAAGGAAGGTTCAACGGTCTTGTGTACTTTGCTTGAACTTAAAACATGTGCAGGTAATAACTCAAAAATATTATATGAAATGTATAACATTTTATATCATTTTAGACCTATTACAATAAGAACAAATATCAACGGCCAAAAATAAAAACACGCTTTTAGTAGCCTATTTGTTTATGGATAGACATAGCCTACGAATGTTAGGCATATATTGAGCGGCAGTCAAGTACTTTTTTGTCTAAAGAAACAAGGGCCTAAAATGTAAAATCTATGATAAACCTATAGCCTAAGCCTAAACAAATAATTACATGTACTTTTTATAATAACATTACTTTTTTACTGAATTGCTTCTATTCTTTTTTACAAACTTTTCATACCCGCTTGACTCTAAGGCAGTGAAATATTCTCAACTAAAGCATGGTGTCTCCTCTGCCACATATAGACCATATATAAACCCTGTGTAAAAACCAACACCTAAATGACCTCAAAATGCTAAAGCAGAAACCAGTCTCTCGGCAGGTGTTATAATCTTTTAATTTGTCGCCATACCTGTTTCACTATACAGCATGCAATAAACCAACCGTGGCAGAGTGAGTGACCACACCTTTACATGATCTCAGCTCAGCTCACCTTTAGTCGTTTTCACTGACTTTTCCTTCTCGAGCTCCACTTCAGCTTCCTCGGGAGAGGAAGGTTCCCCGTCGGAGGACGCTCGCGTCTCCTCGTCCCCCAGTACGGCGTTCGTCTGCTGGGGCTTGGGCGCGTTACCGGAGGGCAGAGCCTCCTCGGTGTCTCTCCTCTCGTGCTCCGCCGTGGCTGAGCAGGCTAAAGCTGAGGACAGCTGGGGTGTCGGAGTGTGGAAGCGAGTCGGTGCAGTGGGGTGTAGGCCAAAGTGAGAATGAGAGGGGTTAGATTGGGCACCGTGGTAAACTTTATGAGAGTGTGCGTGAGTCTGAGACAAGCGGAAGTAGCCGGGCACGGGTACAGTACCCCCACCACCGCCACCGTCAGTGACTGTGCACGAGCCTGAACCGGAGCCCGTTGTGGTTAGCCTCGAGTATGTCAGGTCTTCGGCTGTTGAGGCTTTGGGGCACTTCTGCGGTTCGTAGAGACAGTACGCGCTCTCCTCCTTAATGCTCTGCGGGAACGAGCAGGGCGCGACCTGAGGACCCACAGTTTGTTGCTGGTCCATTCCGTCCATTCTGCACGACCTCTGCGCGTCCATCCACATCTCCATGCCTGACATATACGCGCCTGACGCGGCAGACATCATGTTATGGGGACCTGCGTTGCTCCGCTTGCCTATGCCAGGGAAGTATCCACAGCTCTGTAGTCCGTAGGGCACCTCTGAGGCGGCGTTATGGGGCAGACACACGCCGCTGCCCGGGTAGTAGTGTCCCCCTACACCCTCGGTCCGACCGCTGATGAGAGAATCCACTAAAAACGCGTTTCCTGCGGGGCTGTCTGAGCATGACATTATTGTAGTGTATTTTGGCGAGGGGAGAAGATAGCCCTTTCTGGCTGACATTTCTTGTGCAAAACATGCTGGATATGATTAGAGGTACCCCCCTCTCCACCGTGCAGACTCTGGAGCCAATAGGAACGCTCGGATACGCAGGGCCCCTCCCCATCCACAACCACGTAGCAGCCGGAGCCATCATAGGTCTGAGGCATAGAAAGGAGACAGCACAGCAATCAGTGCGTTTCTCTCACCTCGCTTTAATGCACCACCGTAGCGCCGACTGGGCGAGGCCCTATGTGCAGAATGCAAACATTCGAAAATAAAAAGTAGTCTATGCGCGCCCATGCATGCGCAAAGGGGAGTTCTGCAGCATATGTTTCCTATCAACTATCAACTCGGTTTACAGCATTACGAGAAGTGCGTCTTAACTCCTATTATTTTGAACTGTGCGTAAAATAAAATAAGCATAAGGTCATATCAAATGATTCGTTTGTCTTAAGCCCTATGGCTCCCTATGGCTCTCTATAATTGATTCTTTATATGCGTACATTTCACAAAAGAAGACAAAATGGAAACCATTTTCGCTTCAAATAAGACATGCTCAGACGCAACAACAGGAGCAATAAAGGCAAGCCTATATAACCTACCAAGTAATGGCGTATTCACCTCATCGTTATAACATATTTAATATTAAACAAATTACAAAAAGTATTTTAAACCCTGTTTTACACTGTAGGTTAGTGACCTTTAAAGATGACATTGCAAAAGTTTAGAGACTTCAAGTGCTACATCCTTCAACTGCAGATATGGCTATGCGTTCTTCCTGTACTAAAATGAGAGGTTTACAAGGTTTAACAGCCCTCAGATGCTGTGTAATCGATACTAGACTAGATACAACCAGGCTACATTTACACCTTATAGCTAATTTAAAATGAACGTTCTATATGTATCTAATGTAAAAGTAATACCAGCACATTAGTTCATATTAAACCAAATCAAATAAACAACCACTTTGCAAGTCATTCGCGCCTATAGCCTACACCTTTTCAGGCGCACACATGTCACAATCCTCACCAATTGTAAATGACAACTGTAAGTCAACATTAAGGTTCTCATCAGATTCAAACAGCTATAGCAAACAGGGCGTAAACAAGACGGCTACACTTTCCTTTACAGTGCTTTAATATAACATAGATCACTGCGTGGGTCTAATTAATTGACAAGTCAATGGATTGCAGAGAAATAAAACACCGAGGAAGGTAGCAGGCCTAATTACCAGGAACATTATACGCTTTCTGCACGGCAATTTTCTCGGTGTTCAAAACATCAGTTTCTTCTAGATCTATTTTATATATAAGATATACACATGGGGATATGAAAATAGACTGTCTATATCCGACTCAAATAGCAGCACTAGATGATTTTTGGGTGTCTGGTTAATTCTAAATCATTGTCAATTTAGCATCGAAGGATGATGGAGTAACGCCTACTGATGTGAGTGGTTACTAATAGGCCTATGTGTAGCCTAATAGCGTGTTACAAAGGCATTGTAAAAGCAAACTATGGATGCAGATAATTAAAATGCGTTTATCAAATATAAAGGTGTGCCATGTCCTATATGAACCTACGCATTTCTTATTCACACAATTCACCATACGCGTAAAATACCTTTGTGGGCATCTAATTTACATGCTGTTTCAACAATAACAATACTTTTTTCTCCATTTTGCCTTGAGATGGACACCACAGGGTGAAAACAGAGCCTGATGGCCACAAGCCACCTGGCCCTGGTAATGGTCAAAACTGGCCGAGATTAACTTCAACCTGGGGAGAGAGCGAGAGAGGCGAAGCACATGGCAATGGACGCAACCAAATGGAGGGAGACCAGTTGTGGCCCTATAATACCCCAGAGACAATGGGAATAACCTGAGCAAGTAAGTAAACATGGTCATTTAACCCCCCAAAACACTAACGTGGCATTAAATGTAGACCTATAACCAATTTCTGCATCGTTGCTATAGGCCTATAGTTGTGGTTTAGGTCTAGTGGGATAATAGTTCGGTGGTAAAATAAATAATATTTAAAATTACACTGTCAGGAAAAATTACATCTTATTCAATATGTCTCCCAATTAAACATAGAAGTGAAACTGGTAATAGTTTATTCAATTCTAAAGTATAAGGAACGAAAATGTTTATATGGTGCATAACTGGGGTTGACTATATATTCTGTATATATGGGGGGGAAAGTCCGTGCACCGACCATTTATTTGCCTGTTCTATTTATTTGCCTGTTGCGTTCCATTACGAGTGAACTTAACTACCAGACAAACCAGCAAAAACACCATCAGCAAAAAAAAATAATATATATATGATCTTATGAAATATCAGCCATTCGAAATTCAATACTTAATGTTGACGTTAATTAATTCTGTGCACATGCAGCTCTGAAACAGTTCTAGTCAGCACACACACACCACGCTCCTGTATTGACGTGTAGCCTAGGCCTATCAGTTATATCTCCGTGTTACAGTTATTAGCCAAATTGTGGCTATTAAATCTTCATTTCACAGCTGTCCAGCTATCATTTCCACCAAAACAGTTTACTCTGAACAACGCTTTGATCAACCTCATATAATGGTGGCCGGGGAGGCCGTTTCGGACGGATCATGTTCGTCGCGAGTGCAGTTATGAACAATAATGCAGAGTTTTATTACATCCAGCGGAAACATTTATTTTCACGAGAGACAAAGGATTAGTAGAGGGGTGTCCACGCGCATTCAAGAGCCGTGGAGAACCCCATTCGCGCCTTGGACTGATACCGAATATCTCCCCCTCTCTTTAGCTTTCTATAAGAGGAACACGTTTCTGGCGTATCACAATCAAACCTACTTTTTCAATCACATCATTTACACTTTTGGCACGGTCCAGAGAGTAATGCCTTCTGGAAGGACACCAAATGCAGATTGGTTCCAAAATAGCCCAGCTATGGGTGAGAGTGGTGATTTCATAAGTGATTGTTGTGATTTAAGAGGGCCTACATTAGCTCCAGATCATCATCAGAAAGAAAAAAAACATTAATTATATAAACCCAATTAAACACCCACTAACTGAATATTTAATGATAAACTACTTTAGAAAAGACATTCACTCCCCTCTTTCCATGATTGTGAACAAATACTTTCAGCCTGTAATAACCTCGATATCTTAAAGTAGGCCTGTTCTACTGGATATTTTGGGCAGATATTTCACGGTATATTTTTGGGCCATGCTCATACATGTCAAATACACAAGCCTAACAAAATTAGCAGAGCACAAAAGAAGTCTGTCAGCATCGCACATGTGTTGCTAGGCTACTACATTTAATATCTTAGCTAGGCCCTCTACAATTCTACTGGCAATCATGTTCTACTACTGACCACCATATTGAATGTGCAACCTAAAGATTAAAACAGCTAAAAGTGGTGCTTAAATTTTTTTTTCTCCAAATAATCTACTTCTGAAAACAGGAAAAGCCAGCTCTCTCACAGAGTATGAGGCTATGTAGGCTAAGTTCTTTGTTCGAGAAAATGTACCTGCATTGCAAGTTTCCCTCGAGAATGTTGAAGGTTTATTTTGCTGGGTTCGAGTTCTTGCAGACAAAAAGATCCACGACAATGACATTGATTTCAACAGCGCCGCCCTGTGGCAGGAAGAAGCGTCTCCGATTAAGCACAAACCCCATGGCCACTACTCTGATCCAAGGAGGACAACCTGCGAGGAGGGAAAAGCCCTCTCAAATGAAGTCGAAGCCGCCAGTGAGCAGAGGCCTTTCCTATCCGTCCTCTCCCCTGTCTTCGCTCTCACCTCCTTGGTAACAGAGTTGATAACCTTGGGTCTCAGACGGTTTATTGCACTGCACTCCAATTGTACAAATGCTCCAGACTCTCAGACAGATTTTATGGCCGCGTTGCTGCAGCAACCGGGAGGATGTCCAGTAATTAGGGACGGAATTCCAGCGCGCAGTAAAGGATGCGCCAGGCGAGGCAAGGCCGGACTATGCCGGAGAGAGGCAACCATAAACTTCAGCCTCTCTCTCCCCGCGTTTATGGCCCTTTTGACTGTCACATATGAACGCCATTGCGCTGCTGCTGGTACTCATAAACAGAGTGATAATAAGAGCAAATATGGCGATGCTCGCTTAGGAGGATGTTGTGGAAGAACGGGTGGTTTTAATTCAATCCGTGAGAGACACAAGTAGGTAAATGAAAATGAGATGCACATGGTGACTGTATTCGGCTTGTTTACCACAGTGTTGTGGATAATTGAGACAAAAATATTCAAAGTTCAAAGCCAATAAATGAACTCCATTGAATGATAAGCCTGTATGATGGTAGCCTATACGTCAGTGCCGAGTTCAAAACAAATAGTTCCATGTTGTCACCCTATACAATTGCAATGAATATACACCCTATACAATTGCAATTGCAAAAAAAAAAATGTAAATGCAATGAGCAAAGGTCATTAGAAAATACAAACTGACACAAATAAGAAATAGTAGCCTAATATTTAGGTGCATATCAACATTTACGATGAGTAAGTAATATTGGTAGCTTGATGAAATATTGGTATTAACCAATCAATCGCTAACATAAATATCGCTTACATGAACAAGGTTTCACATTCGAGTAAATTACTCTTTAACATAATTCCAAATGTTGGATGTATAATCTACCTCTTCCATGAATTAACAAAACAGTTTGAACTATTTAAATTGCATTTTCTTGTCTTATTTCTTTGTGCGTAAAATGTTTTGAGTTGTGCGTAAAAGGCCTGTGCGAAGGTAAAGCATGCGGAAATAACAGCTTTCAAAATGGTTTCGAGTCTGAGTACAATAACCAGTCACATTTGTACATTCCTTCAAAAATCTTTCAATTTTTAATTTCGAAATATAGGATAATACAGAATATTTGGGGCATACCAAGCAATTGATCCAAGATTATGTCCCTGACAGTACATTTCAAAACGCATTTCACGTTCATGTTACTGCAACAGAAAACAAAAAGACCTGTGAATAACATAAAGAAATATTTCGTCCTATTTGAAAAAAACCTGGATGCATATTGGCTGAATCTGGTTATCGAAAGATTGCGGTCTTGTTGCATTCAAGGCCTGTATTAACAACAGGCGTGTCGCAATGCAACAATTCGGCTATAGGCTACAATGAGGCTGAACAAGCTTATATCTGGTTCTGTCTGTATAGGGTTAATATTCTTCTTATTGGGTTTGTCCGTGCATTAACATCAAATTCAAAGCCAAATTAAATGTGGTAATGAAGTATACAAAATATAAACAAACGTTACTACATGTGTTGTGTTGAAACTATTACAGTGGTAGCAATGGCCTAGTCACGGTTTGGGGTCAACACAATTTAACACCGAGTCCTTATTCTTTTTCTGATATAGCTTTGCAGTTGGTATTCTTTTAAAAGTGATAGGAAATCAGTGGCTGCAAAATAAATAAACCTTACACACAGAGACAATTTACAATCGCGCCCTTCCAAGTCTCATTATTAGGGCACACCAATTCATTAATTAAAGTCATAGCCTCAATTATTAAATGCACAACATCACATATTGTCTGCCAACAAGAAACCTATACCACGTCACCACTCGTACGATTTTACTAACAGAAAACGTAATTTACAAGAGGGCTTTTGATTACAAAATGCTCGCGGTTCAGTCATTGTTAGACTGGTAAGGCTGTTCGCGCTTCGAGGCGAAAATGAAGGCTATAGGCCTACAGTGTCACAATAATATTAGGATACACAAGAAACATAGTCTTGGTGAGGACAAAATCCGAAGAAATATATTTTTTAAACAAAGTCTGATGGCCAAAATGCCATCAATGTGTCAATTTAAATCATGCTCGTTCTCAAACTGATGGAAATCAGTAGCGATTCTGCTGCCTGTCCTCGAACTTGAAATTAACAGTTGAGCATCGTGTTGCAGCTGTAGACGTTGTTGTTGTGTTGTTGCTACTGCTGCCACAAACGTCAGGGGAAAGAGACCACAGCGAGTCAATAAGTCTGTAAACGCATATGACAAGTCACACCTAAAGCAGCGGGTTCGTGGTGTAATACTGTAATCTGTCTCTGTTTAATTTCTTTTCCTTCATTCTTCGGTTCTGAAACCAGATTTTCACTTGGCGGTCGGTGAGGTTCAGCATACGAGAAAGCTGGAGTCTTTTCTCTTTGTTGATATACACACTGAAAAAGAACTCCCTCTCCAGTTCTCGGATCTGATATTTTGTATAAGGACATCTTTTCTTACGAGTCCTCTGTCCATCTAGAAGAGAGAAGAGAAGAGAATGTCGGTCACAAAAAAATACAAAAAGCTCAAATTATCCATGACTATGTTCTAGGATTTATAGGCATTGTTATAGGCTTTTAGGTAGTCTATAATTGCGCATTGACCAAATCAATACGACGAAAAATATTGTTATTGCCTCTTTTCATTTCTATATCTTAATTATGCAGTAATTCAATTACAATTACAATATGAAGCCAGTGTTCGTATCCACAACACTGCATATGCTATCACTGACAGTTTTCAGCATGCATGTAAGGCTATAGACGAAATGCAATTAATCATAAAATAATATCAACAGTAATAACTCATCAATAGATGAAATTTGATCAGCTTCTTGATTTCTCACATCAGGAACATGACAAATAGCATACTAGTGCAACACACAAACTGCCTGATTGCTTTAACGCACCAGCTCCAATGTCCTAACCCTTAAACCAGAGGCACCCCCCTCATTACAAGCAAGTAAGTGCTATTTTAACGCCAAGAAACCGTGAAACTAGGCTACATTTATGTGCGACCAGGAGTATTAGGTCTACGTTATAATTCACAGTAATAACTACGTGCTTTTTAAAAACTTTAGGGAGTGTTAAGAAAAATCACTCGTTTTGATTTCTTTCACGGCCAATTTCAATTCCAAGCACGTGATCCTGAAGTTTATAACAAAGTTTTGTTGGGGAAATCTACAGGCCCTCTATAAACCTTATACGCTTATAAAACACCATATAAAAAATTTAACAGCAGCGCGCTAGATTGCAAACTTTCTCTCATAACCAGGCTGCTGACTTAATACGTACTGCTGCTGCTCGATTTCTCCTCATTGTTGCCGGAAGAGGACTCCGGACTGCTGGTCTCCTCGTGTGGCTCCTTCCCCTCAGTGTCCCGGCACGATGGCTCGTGCTCTGCCGCGGAGCTTGTTTGTTTGGTGGCCGTTGTGTTCCCTGAGTAGACGTTAGACGACGGAGCTTCCGAGGCGTTACCGTATGCTGTCTCGAAAAACTGGTCGAAGGCTTGGGGCAGCACCCCATTCCTGCCAACGTTTCCGTAGAAATTGGACGCTGCAGAGCCCGCGCCGGAGTGGTGGTGGTACGCGGCAGCTGCGGCAGAGTTGTTTTTGGCAAACATTTCCCCCATGGTGGGCTGCGAGGACAGACAGTCCCGGTGAACCATGTCCTCCGTGGTGGGGTAGCACTGGGGCAGGTTCCCCCGGTGTGTCCATTTACCAGACGCGTCAATGGCAGCATAGTCCCTGAACGTCACCTCTCTCACGGGCTGGACTTGCGGCAGGTTAGATGAGTACGAGTATGTCATGGGGCGAGTAGACGGAGTCTGGGACAAAAACGAGGGTAGACCTGAGAAGTCTGCCCCCGCCGAGACGTAGTATGTGCAACTGGGCAAATACATGTTCGAACCGACAGGGACCAGCTCGTCAAAATCCATCATTCCTTCACTCTACCACTATCTGGGTCATGCCTCTATAGCCGCCCTTAACATGGCTCTGGAGCGCCCTGGCTCGTGCCTCTTTGAAGCAGGTTCGCTAGGCAGAAATTTTGAGACGTAAGCTGACGTGGAGCGCCAACTCCATCCATTCTGGGGAGGCGTGGGTCACGTGACCAGCAGCAGCAATTGACATATTTCCCGTGCGTGCGTGTGTGTGTGTGTGAGAGAGAGAGAGAGAGAAAAAAAAAAAGAGAGAGAGAGAGAGCGAGAGAGAGAGAGAGAAAGAGAGGGTGTGTGTGCTATGAGAGAGGGTGTATGTGCGAGTGTGTGTGCACGCGCGTGCGTGCGCGAGCATCACCGAAAATGACGACTTATTCAATGAATGAGTGTGTGAGTGTGAGTGACTGAGAGACATACTGTTAGTTGTCCTGAAGCTTGACATTGGTGGTTTATCGCTATGTCGGTCTAAAATGAATTCCCTTACATGCAGCAAGTCAGAGGAAAAACTATAATTGCATTGGTTGTTAAAATGTAGGGAAGTGACATATTGCTATCGAATAATTAACCTGATTCAATATCAATTTCACAGATGCTATTCGCGTTTAGACTTTTAATCTGGGGGGGGGGGGGGATTACTCGTTGAATCCATGCTTCTTGTAAGCTTTATGATATTCCCGAGGGTTTGATGATGTCTTTGGAAACATTACGCATTTGAGGCGTGCCAACAATATCTGTATCCTCTAGAAGTGTAAGTACATTTCATTCAATAGTAAAATCCTAGACTAGTGAACATATTATTTCCATGTTATGTTTGATGTTTGTCACTGAGGTGTGTGGTCATAATTTACAACATTATATTATGACCGTTTGGCTTCACGGCAACATTTGTCAATCAGGGTCATGTTCAAGTAACCCTTGATGTTTGGCCCTGCCTCCAGTCAGGTGTCAGCGACGCCGCGACCAAACAGACATTTTAGGCCATGCAACACTTAGACAACACCAACAGACATAGCTCATATCGACGTTTGGTTGTTAGAATACTCCAAACCCGTACATCATCTAACTTTTGCCACCTAAAAAAAGATAGACGTTTTGTAAGCGGTTTTAAAAGTTGCCAATATTGAACAATGTTGTTTACGACAGTGGTAACCGAGGAGGCACGTGATCAATACTTCATATTCGAGCGCAGTAGGTATATAGATAGAGAGAAATGGGCATGTTGATTGTGGGTGTCTGTCTGGATGTTATAAACACCCAGCGCTAGACCAACAATAGGCTAATTGGAAATGGACGTTTGTTAAATCATAATAGGCCTATGTTAAACAAATGATAATGTGTTACTAGTTAGGTTACATAATTAGGCCTCTACTACACAATGAGTTTGTTTTCAGCTTGAACTCCATCATTTATTAATCATATACGAATATAGGTCTCACCGCCTATAAGTAACACTATTCATCCAGATTGCACAATGCGTAAAGTACCGTTTTACGCACAGATAGGCCTATTTCTAGATGGAATGTGGAAATAGAAATCTATTTCTATGACCTACAAGACATTGTGAACGACAATGCAATTCAGTTTTACAGTCCAATTCAGTTTTAAAGACTCAGCACCCCTTCAGCGGCCCAGACAATAGTCCAAACAATAGTCCAGACAATAGTCCAGACAATATTTGAAACTACAACTATCAGCATTGTGGAATACATTGATGTTGAATCAAGAGCCGATTTGTTTTGAAAGATTTCTCCAGACATCGTCCTCCTTTAAACCCAATTTTTTTTATGGGATCCGTAGGCCTATGGGCAATAATTATTTTTGAAACCATTATTCATTCTAAAGATTATGTTGGGTAAATATGTATTTCCTTATTAGCACATGTGATGTATAGACAATCTAACCAAAGGTGGAACACTAGTCAAAAGGTTAATACTTCAACATTAAAAAAGGCTTTTTCGCTATATCTCATAATTAGGCTAAATACTTTAGCCTGCGTTTTCCTCACGAGTGCTGTACCCATTTCACATCTATTAAATAGAATAACAAACACATAGGCCTATGAATTATTAACAACCCAATAAATTGTATTGGGTTATGCAATTTACTTGCTGTATTGAAATACAAAATAACATATATTTAGATGTATCCTTTTCGAGTTTGTTTTTGGAAGATACATTTTGAATAGGCTACATGTGCTGATTCATTTTCTTTTCAATTCTGTAGTATAGTAGGCTATTATCCTCTGGACTATAAATAAGACAACTAAGATATCTGTCGCGGTGGGTTTTGTGTGTTGTGATCCGGTGGAACCTAACTCTAATGTTCCTTGAATGAGCGACCTGAGGTCGGATTAGGACCGCGGGGACTCCCCCATGGCCACGCCGCGCTTTACCCAAATCCACCCGGACTACCCTCCACACACGGAGCTTCAGGACCCGCCAGCGTGACACGTACTGTAATATGACCTCGAAAACATAACATGTACTAAGAAACGGTAAGTAGGCTATGAGCAAAAATAAATAAATAGAAGCATTAGAATATATCGGGTCATCTGTTCATGCATCGTCATGTTGATAGGCCTCCTATTGAAATGATTGCGGGGACACAAACAAACCCTGTGCCTTCTCGACCACACGCTCCGCCTCTTCGTCAATCCAGACAAATTCTACGATTTGAGCTAGAGCTTTTAAGCCGTAATTGAGCACAGGGTGCCCAGGAAAACCAAAGGCACAGACCTGAGTTTTTATAGCTCCTATAGTATTCTACAGCGGGTTTTTTTCTCAGCCAGACCCCATCAAACCGACCAGGCGTGATAGGAAGTCGCCACCTACACGGACAAAGTCAGGAGCCGAAGCCGTCCAGCGACATAAAAAAAACTAGACATTCTAAAACTTAACAAAGACAGGTAAGATTCATACTTACTCTTATAAAAAATGCATGAGCTACAAAAACGTTTTTTCTACATAAACTATTTGTCTATACTGACCCAAAAGTTTTAAATAATTGGCTAAAGTTAGAAACAAGTAAAGTTTCAACATGTAAACAGTTTTTATGTTCGAGGAAGACGCTTCATAACACACTTGATTCATGTCGACCCTACGACATCTCTCTTAAATTCTTGTGGGTTTTCTTCTGTGGCCAAAAAACGAGACCACATCTCTGAGTAAAAGCCCCCCACGCCATAGCCTTGTCTGTGCGGTCGACTTCAAGTTCGGGGAGGGAGAGGGTCACCGCCTGTGGGGTAGGCCCTTATAGTAGACTTCAGGCGCCATTTAAGGGCACAGTATGCCCCGGATGAAGTTTCCCTGATTACAAATTCATTTTCAGCTTCTGGCAGCAACTCTGTGGGTTAAGGAAAAGAGAAGGTGGCTTTAGGTTACAAGACAGATTGATTTCTGCATGTGTGAAGTGATGTCTAAAAATGAACTTAACCTTCGTGGACTGCTTTCTAGACTTTGGAATAGCAGATTTGTTAGTGTAGTTTTAATTTGAGCCCTAGACACCAGTAACCTTACACTGATATTACATCAGAGAACTGTAATGATCAAGAACCCATGGATTATAGTCCTCTCCATTTGGTACATTAAACAATGAACTTTACGCATAGTAAAATAGTCCCCTGTAGCTCAGTTGGGAGAGCATGGCGCTTGCAACGCCAGGGTTGTGGGTTCGTTTCCCACGGGGGGCCAGTATGAAAATATATGCACTCACTAACTGTAAGTCGCTCTGTATAAGAGCGTCTGCTAAATGACTAAAATGTTCACTTCACTACATCTGTTCTCAACAAAGGGATGCAAATAGGAATTGATATAGTCCCACTGATGGTAATAAAGGCGATAGGACTGCCACATTAAGGATAAATAAAGATGAAAGTCCAACACTAACTCGTCAGACATATCCAAGTCAATAAGTAGTTATGGTATATTGGTTGGTGACAAATAGGCACACATGGCACAAGGATTTCTTACATGACGAAACAATTCAATCTTTGCTGTCCGGGGATGTCCTTCAATTTTCCATTGTTTCTTTCTTTGTTCTTCAATTACCTTTAGACTTACTACTAAAGCCCAAGGATTATTGATACACCAAAATTAATTAACTGTAGTTGTTGACTCAAGTACGATTTTACCATTCAGAAAGTGGTGTGTACCATTTATTATTGGTGTGTACCATGTTTTGTGTACCGTTTATTTGTTCAGCCTAAAGCCAATGAATTGGAAACAAAATGGCGTAGGCCTAGGCTACTTAAATTAACCTTGCACTTTGGCGTAAAGTCTATTGTTTTCTAAAGAAAAACGTGGGGATGTCTTATACATCTTCAACTGAAGGATTATTTACATGTTCAACGTAAACATCGAATACGCTACCAATGGGGCTATATAGGCCTATAGCATAGCAACCCATTTCGACGTTACAATAACATTAATTCTAACCCCAAGCCAGAAGAAAGAATTAGGCCTGCTGTAATAATATGCCATTTAGCAGACGCTTTTATCCAAAGTGACTTACAGTCATGTGTGCATACATTTTTACGTATGGGTGGTCCCGGGGATCGAACCCACTACCCTGGCGTTACAAGCGCCATGCTCTACCAATTGAGCTACAGAGGACCACAAAACGTCCAATATACAAAATAAAAAAATGTCGAATAATGTTCAATAAACATTATTCTAATCTAACTAAAGCGTGTGTATTGCACGAAAAGTCGTGATGCTAAATTGCAGAGGCTTATACTCAATTACGCACAGCCTCAACACAAAACGAATCGCCTTTACAATTAATGAGAATGCTCTGCATTTCCACACAAAACACGTGGTACGATTTTACCATTCAGAAAGTGGTGTGTACTCTTTATTATTGGTGTATGCCATGTTTTGTGTACCGTGTATTTGTTCAGCCTAAAGCCAATGAATGTGAAACAAAATGGCGTAGGCTACTTAAATTAACCTTGCACTGTTCAACTTAAACATCGAATACGCTACCAATGGGGCTAAATAAGCCGGTAGCATAGCAACCCATTTCCACGTTACAATAACATTAATTATAACCCCAAGCAAGAAGAAAGGATTAGGCCTGCTGTAAAACGTCCAAAATACAAAATAAAAAAAATTCGAATAATGTTCAATAAACATTATTCTAATCTAACTAAAGCGTGTGTATTGCACGAAAAGTCATTATGCTAAATTGCAGAGGCTTATACTCAATTACGCACAGACGCAACACAAAACGAATCGCCTTTACAATTAACGAGAATGCTCTGCATTTCAAAAAACACGTGCATAATTTCCATATGTTGATTCGTCAAAAATAGACTAGATCTAAACATGTATTTTGCGATTAATAGGTGTTTGAACTTTAATGAGTTGTAGGCCGTTATCAAGTCTGTGACTCAAGCGAAGAGGTCCCGTGTAGCTCAGTTGGTAGAGCATGGCGTTTGCAACGCCAGGGTTGTGGGTTCGATTCCCACGGGGGGGGCAGTATGAAAATGTACGTACTCACTAACTGTAAGTCGCTCTGGATAAGAGCGTCTGCTAAATGACTAAAATGTAAGAGGGCGATTACTACTATACATATATAGTCATATGACCAAAAAGCCCTGATATATACTTAAACTCGAAGATACCAGGAGGCATTAACTTTTTAAAGAACTGTTGATTTATCCACAGGTGACAGAAATGTGAGGAGAGGGCGATGGCGACGACAGAGGGACCGAGGAGGGACTACAAAAGAAAAAACAGCGCCTAGTGGGAACACTATTCAACTCCATGGTCAATGGAGGGACGTGGCATTAGCCTTACTATCTCTTGAATCAATTCAAGGGAAACGACTGATATCTGTCTCGCGTTGAACTCCCAAGGACAGAGTGACACAAAGCGAGTAAAATGACCTCAGCGACAGAGAGTGGACAACCGCAACAACATAACTAACCTTGTGTTGCATGGAATATGGATTATTCCCTATATAGCTCAAAATTGGCGAGAAAATAATTTCACAAGGCAAAAGACACATTTCAAACATTTCACCAGGACCTTTGACTTGTGTAAATAATGTTGAAATGGCTATAGCTTAATAAATTGTGAAACAAAACTGCGTTATTTTGTTTCTCTCCATGTTATAGCCTTCTATAGGAGTCACATACGTTTTGGGCATGTAATACAGGGTAAAGTAGACCCACCAATAGCAGCACTCTATGCTTATCCAAATAATTTGCCTATACGATCGGAGGACGGAAACACAGCAACGAAAACAGGCCTACTTTCTGTTGACGCATCTCGTGCTTTTGAACTTGATTTTCTCATGGACGTCGCTCGCTTGAGATACTAACATAAGTGAACCATATAGAGGTGTGATAACAATGTATAGGCCACAAGTGCACTGGGTTACTTGGATCAATTCGACATTTAGCTCAATTAAAAGCTACATTATTTCTACATTGTAATAGTGGTCAAGTATGCACGCATGACTGTAAGTCGCTTTGGATAAAAGCGTCTGCTAAATGGCATATTATTTATTATTATTATAAGTAAAATGAATACGTCCCCTACAGGATTCATCATAGAAATGTACTCAAAACTATAACATATATTTTTGTTTGCTTATGATTCGGGTGAGGGACGATTTTGATTTGTCTACGATGGTAGGTTGTTTTTCTCCGGTTCTAGGTATGGGACCTATATCTGAATAACAAAATTAAAGGAAAATTGCATGTGTATGATTTAGGCCTGTTTGTTGGCCTGTGTTCTGCGTGTTATTAACGGAAAATATAGCTCATATACAGCTCAATGTGGACAATTAGGGTACTAAACATGAACCTAACGTATAGTAGGCTATAGCCTAAAATAAAATCGTGTATCTCAAATGCAAAAGTGATACTTTGCTTTACTGTAATGTTTTGAAGTTCAGAGTACAAATTAATTATATAGGGAACGGTATGAAACACCACGTGGGCCTATAATGGTAGGTTTACGGGAGTTTTATATGATGAGACAATAGTCTATATTAGAACAAATAGAATGTGTGCTTGAATCGATAAAAACGAAATAATATTGTAGAATATTTCAAGCTTTATCCATTTCATTTCAGATGGAAATCTCATTACTCTTTCCTTTATAAGGACCTGTGTGACGCCGTTCAAAATAACAAGGCACACCATCGACAACAAAGCAAAATACCCAAGAAAACGAATGTGTCTAGGCTACAGGCCTGCCCCCCTTTCAATCAACGCAAATTGGAGCACAATAAAAAAATAAAAAAATAACAAAGCGTGTAACTAAAACATAATTAGGCCTACCCAAAAAAACAATAAAGATAACATACTACACTGCAGCCGGACTCCTTTGCGCGCACACAATGTTAATTTTGGAGTGGGCTGTAAAATCATTGGTGTCAATACACCTTCCTCGTAGAAATTGAGAATAGACCTACTGAATTGTATGGGCCGAGGCAAAAATACCACCGGCTTACTCGAATTAGTAAACGGATAGGCCAGGGCACGAGAGTGCAGCCTACGGAGGTGTGATGCACATATTCTCGGTCAAGTGCCTCTGCTTGACCGCTGTTAAAACGGCCGTATCCCACGGTGTCTACCGGGCTAAGGTCTTTTGGTAGGCTATACTGCGTGAGCTTAAACCTGTATGCGCTATCCTGGCTAGTAGGGTAGGCCTCTGGAAAACGCCATCGGTATATCTCGGCCAGCCAGTTGAAGGTTACAGCCCTCACCATAGTCTCTCTCCATTACCCGGGTAGACAGTGAAGGTCAAAGTAAAGAGCACAGCATTATCCCCGGCCTTTACTCATCTACTCCCCGCCTGACAGAGTGGGGAGAGCGGAGCGCAGTGTGAGAGTATAGGCGCTCCTCCGCCAGACAACAATACGGTTAATACAATAAGCCTACATCATGTCCATGTTTTAAAAAAATCTTTGTTAAGTTTGAAAGCTTTTTTTGTATGTGTTTTTGTTCTATAAGGATCGACCGCCAAAAGCCATTAAAACGGATGCAAAAATTAATTATCCATGGAGATAGGCAAAAAACAAGAGGATATGACCTTTTGTGGACGTTTCATTAAAATCAGCTATTTCAGTGCAGATATGAAATGGAAATGGAATAGTGAAGTGCTATAGCCCTTAAAACGTCTGGATGATTTGATAGCGCAGCAAAAAAGATTTACAGACGATCATGTACTTCTTACTTCACTTTGGCCATTTGCAATTAAGCGCGAATCAGCAAGACAGTGAATAATGTGGAGCTCTCTCAACCTGTATGTATTTCATTCATTTTACGCAACAGGGAATTCCAAATTGAACTGCTCCCTGGGTTACTTAGGAGCTGTCATGCCTGGCTTTGCCTTTGGGTGGCAGCAAGACTCCAGCAATGCTGCAGTGAGCGCTGGGAGTGTGCCAGATTCGGAATCGAGTCCAGCCTGCTCTGCTCTTTCCGCCAGCCACAGCTTGAATATCTCTCTCCCTGGGTTGCGTGCGCGTTCGCGTGTGTTTGCGTCTGAACCGTGTACCCAAGGACGCAGACAGTGCACGCTGACAGTGCTCTCAGTTAATGCATACTTGACCCTGACTTCAATTTGTCTGACAGAGGATTTAGTGTAATGCCTACTTATAAATAATCATTTTGAGAAACTATTTTTACATTATAATTCTTTATGAATTACTGACAACCCTTTATTTGAAGTTCAGCTCATTACACTGCTTGAATAGTTATTTTATGATTAGGCCTACATAGTTTGTTACCAATTAAAAAACTGTTTTAAACTGCAAATCATAATTTATTATACATCATAAACCATGCATGTATACTATAGTAATACAAAAGTAAATACATAAACAATTTATTTCGAGAACTTGTTTATAATCAAGAGGCCTTATAGCCTTATTTAGGTTAGATATGTTATAATGTTATATTTTGATATGATAGCATATTTATACTGCCTTCATGACAGCCTATAGACTATGAAAATAAAATCTACAACGATATTTAATCGTTGGCATCGTAGAAGCAACTTTTCGAACCAGCAAAAACACAAGGATGCGACCGTTTCTATTTAAAATGTATTAATGTGTGATTCCGGATGTTGCTAGACAAATACCATGCACCACAGGTGTGCGAGATCACTGATTAAGAATAGCAAAAGACAATGGCACAGCCTGCAAGCATAATATGTCGAGTTATTTCCCTGTGCCACGGAGAAGGCCGGGCGCTGGCTTTTCTTCAGTCATATATATTTTTCTGTTAAAGCCTCCTGCAGCAACTGAATCAATATCTTTACGATATATGGATAACTTAAAGTAGTAGAGGGTGAAAACATCGAATATTCTGGTATGTTTACCAGTATAGACTATATGAGTTTGCTTTGCTGCTTCCTACGCTGAACACATTGTATTTGCAATGCAACATAGCCTACACTCAGCATATATATTCAGAAAACAAACATAACCTCAATGAAATTGAAATAAGTAGACAAACTTGGCGAAGGCCCATGCATTCTGATTCGTGGGGGAAGCTCGTAAAATCATTTTTCATTCCATTTTTTTCTATCAAGTGTGTGTTTATATTTTCTGGCAGAATTCAGTTACCGCAGGATACATTTGAGTAATTATTTTACAATTATAATAAGTTTCTATTTGATCGTGAAATGCTTTTAAGTAAATGTTCATAGCCTGTTATTCACGAAGATAACGACAAGGCGCTTTTGGCATCCTACAACAATAAAAACACAAGTCATTGCTACGGGTTCTGTAAGTGCAAAACCCTTCCCCTCTATAATCACCATGTGTTTGTTTGCTTTGCTAGTTTCATGTCCGCGTTCTTTCTCATATTTGGAGTGGTCTGTGCCACAGTAAAACTTTAAGATACAGGCCCAAGCCTGGTACACTGAGACTTAAAGGATAGGATGCCACTAATACGGTAATAGAACCAAAGTTCTAGGCCTATCAACGAGAAACACATAAATTATTATCTTGAGTCACCAGAGTAGTATATGGTGCAAATCAGAATATTATTTAAGAAAGTGCTCTATTATAAATGATCAATTTTCAACCACTTCTGAATGGGAATAATATAATAGTTGTAGGCTGGTGGCGTGATAATACAGCATCAGCGAATCAAAAGGCTGAGGCCTTTTCTCTCGATGTTAAATTCACGGGTTAGGCCTTCATATTAGCATAATGTAATATCACGGTATCAGTATCAGGTAGCTGAAGTACCAACATCTTTATTGTTAAGTCTATTTTCTAAGAAAATGTAAAAACGTTTAAGCTAAAATGGTATTGCATAGGCTTCTAGCTCACTATAAAGCTACTTCACTGATTGGTATAGTATTGCGGTTAATAGAATATGCAACCCATGCACGTTTTCAATCAAATCTATCTTAGAATTAAACATGTAGACCTGCATCACAATGTGGACCTGCAGCAATAATATATCGCATTTGAAATCGCTTCTCATTTTGTGATCTGGTGTGATATTGATATTATCAGCAGACATGAACGCGAGACGCTCAGCTGTTACAACAAAAGATGATCAGTCATATAGGGGATTAAGAAATGCAAAAATGCAAAAAAATAATCATACAGACTTTGTCGTTGGGATGACGAAATTATTGAATAAATTATTGAAAATATTCAAAACCAAAGGAAGAACTCAAGGAAATCGAAAACAACGATAGCCTAAACGGTGCCTGGGTGTTTTCTGCAGCACATGGGGGGGCCTACTAATGTTCAAAATCCAAAATTCACACCTCTGTGACACTGAAGCGGTTATATGGAAACACTTTTGAAATTATGGTATTTTAGCTGTGGCTGACGTTTTTTATGACGTGATAATAAGTAGGAATTCCTATCGAAGAAATGCTTCCTGAATTCTATATGATTACATCACAATAATAGTATTATGACGCGAAAATAGACAAAAATGCGCATGAAAGCATTTAAAATAATCGGAATAATCGAAATTAACGGAACATTCACAACTGAGATCGACATATGTAACAGTAAACACTATAGGCAAAACAAATAAATACAATTTGGAGCAATTATCGCTTCGAATAGGCTGTTTGTGCAGGTATTGTTGCTAAATATTTCCACATTGAGCTCATATAAATGTAACTATATTAGTGTTATTGTTATTATTATTATTATTATTATTATTTATTTATTTATTTATTTATTTATTATTATTATTATAGCCTAGTTGATGTGGCAAAGTAGAGTACAGATGTCAGTCTGGTTAGTCAACTGTAGCGCTTGAGACAATCTCATCAGTAGATGGCGATGTTGGCTTTATAATCCTGCACATACACTCCAAATAACACTTCCATTATTTGATCTCTCACAAGAATTAGACATTTTCGATGCACTCAATAGATGGATTCAGACCCTTCGTAATACCATCACAACTAGGCGACACATGGAATTACCGTAAAAAAATTGACAGAGCCCGGAGTAACCCAGTATATGTCTAAACGAGGACCTTCCGGTTGAAGCATAAATCACGGCGGTCAGACATGTTCCTTACACACGGTAAACAGACCTACACACTGACACTCGAGCCTCACACTGCCTCTGAATCTAAGAATACCTTTAACCAATTTATGACGGATTCTTTTACATGAGAATAGCCATGACAAAATCACACAATTGACATCAAAATGTCACACCAAAAACGGAACAATTTCTCTGTAATATACTGGACGGATGTTCAAAGCAGAAGTCGTGGACATATATGATTGATTCAACAATGTCCATATTTTATTGGGACGGATTTTCGTGTCAATACTTCTACACCGACATATTTTACAGACACACACAGATGCCTTGAAATATTATAGTTTTGTCTGCAAAGTTTACTTATATAACCACATGAATACACACACAATATAAAACCTATGGTTCATATGGGCACATATGCATTACAAGAAGGATTGCACCATGGATTCGTTATGAGTGAGAGCATGAAGAAGCTAAACTTTAAATTAAGATGCCCATGAAGAGTGGTGTGTTGAAGGGGAAATGGAACGGATTCATATTTAACCGTGGAAGCTATAATCCTAAATGCAGTCACTTCCTGTGGATTTCCAAATGTTTTTTTTTTCTCCACACGGTGAAGTGATACAATTATAAACTAAAACACACACCTCTCTGAAGTGTGTCTGTTTTCCTGTACTGCATGCCAGTCGCAAAAATGACACGCCCCTTCCTGCTTTGGGATCCATTCACCGCGAACAATATTTTACATCATGGAGAAAAGATGGAAGGTCCAGAGCTTTTATACATGTTCGTTCCAAAAAGGTCCCGGAACGCATTTGGCAAAGCAGGCCTACATTTGTGAATCTTGATCTGTGGGATACAATGTGTCAATTGTTCCAACCAAAAAGCGTGAAGAGCATTTTGAGTGTGTGTGTGTGTGTTTGTGTTTGTGTGTGTGTATTCAATTCCCATCGTTCAGAACTAGCTGATGCTCTTCACTTTGACGACGACCTTCTTCTCCTTTACGCGTCTGTTCTGAAACCAGATAGTGACCTGTCGCTCGGACAGATTCGTCTGGGCGGATATCCTCCTTCGTTTGTCCTTCGTTATGAATTTATTGGCCGCGTACTCGCGCTCAAGTTCCTTCAGTTGCACCTTGGTGTATGGCACGCGCTTCTTTCTTCCACGTCTGAAGGAGCTCACGTCCCCTCCTATGTGAGACATGGCTTCTGGTGGAGCAAAACGGAAAACAAAATAGATATGGTATAAGGAGTTTACAATAGTAGCCTAGCCATTTGCTCTCATACGAGAGAGAGTTTTACAGAAAAGGCATCGTTTCTAAAATGTTGTTACAGTAGGCATTACATAAAGGCCAAAATATTTCGGACATATAATCATAAAAACACACTGAAAAGTTTGGTTTATTGCGTAAAAACCTCAGGGCTCTCTCCTTGTGTTGTACCTGGTATGGAGGATTTCCACATGTGTCCGGGCTGAGGCTGCTCCTTGGTGCAGTAGACCTGTCCGTTCCACCCGTTTGTAGTCAGAGCCCACGGCTGATAGCTCTCCATGGGCAGCAGGGGCTCGTGCCTGGGTTCGGCTGGCCCGCTCATAGTTGGTACCACGGGCAGGTCCAGGTAACTGGGAACGGGCTGGTATGGCCCCGACGCATAGCTCGGATAGAAGGAGAACTCCTTGGCCCGGGAGGTGAAGTCATCGCCCGAGGCGGACGTGTCCATGTACTTTTCCCCGTACGCAGAGGGGAGCTGCGTGCCGCACGACTTTATGCTACTGTGGTGCGACATTCTGCACGGGTAGTAGCCGCTACCGAAGTATCCATAGGGCAGGGACGCGCTGGAGGAGCTTTGCGCAGCCGAGCAAGGGCTGCACTGCTTGGCTGGCTCGCCCATACCGGAGGTGGGGACCTCACTTGAGGAGTACGCCGTGCTCGGAGCAAGGGACGCTGGGTGCGCCATCAGGTTTCTGCATTGGTTCGCCGCAAAGTTGCCTCCCGCAAAACCACCACCGCCAGCGTCCATGTTCTTGCTCACTTCATCGGAAACGTTGTCATAGAGGAACATCACCGACGGGTCGACCCAGCGAGGACGGAGGAGCAGTGATGTTGTCATAGCACGACATCCAACATTGAGGCTTCTGGCTCTTTTTAAAAAAGCACAGAGACTGAAAAAAGGAGATACTGATTCCGAGAGAGTAAAAGACTCTGACTTGCCCTGGTGCAACCAAGGTCGGCCTTCATTGGCCAAGAAGGGGCCACGTGATATGCAAAGAGCACGATAAACATCTCCCAGTGCAGATAATTAAATGTAGAAAAATGCAGTGTTGTCAGATGACCGTACCTATCAAGGGATTTGTCTTGTCTTTTTGCCGCTCAAAAACGAGAGGGTTTCGTGAGTAAATCTAAAACAAAAAACACATATCCTCTCCTATCCCTCCTATATAAGGTTACACTTCAAACATAACTGTGTGACGGACACATTTGTTTGAAAAGGTTCCTATTTTATCATTGGAAAGCCAAATAAAAAGGACCTGGTTGTCCAGACTGTTTCAAAAGACTGCGGTGATTCACCTACTTAAATCCATCCATACACGTTGCTTTTACCCACATAAAGGAAGTGTGTGTAATCATGTCTATGACACAATGTCATCGCAGATTATTTTGTACATTGTGGGCCTGTATTAATTCCACAAATCATAATCCATTCAAACCCCAATACAGCTCACATAATTCGACTAGTAGTACATAGCGTAAGGAATGGTTCGCCAAGGACACGTTTCCCAATATCCCATAAAAGACGACGGAGATGAACTACTAATGTTAACAGTGTTTGAACAGACCGAACCACTGAGGGGAAAACGGATGACTCATCCAAGAGACACGCATATGATAGAGAATAATCAGATGATAATTAAAATAAACAAGGCTTTAGAACAACAACAAAACATAGACTTGGAAAACGTCCATCTCCTTTTGCAACTAAAGATACATGGGTGATTCAATCAAAACGCCCCGTTTTCATATCACTCAAGTGAGAGTGATGGATACAGGTTCGAGCACTCAAGAAATGAGTGAGAATTCGGATATAACGTAAGTGTGCACAGAAAATACCAGACCCCTCGCTTCCGACATGTTTACAATATGCAAAGACAGAAAACAGCAATCAAGTTTGGCAACGCAGTTGGTTTTTACATAGCCTACTGGGTAGACGCGGCTAGAGGCCAAGGTCAAGTTGAAAGTTGATGTCTAGCTGACGAGTCTGTTGGGTTATTCAGTCTATGAAGGACCGGTCTGAGTTCTTGAAAAGGGCGGAAGAGGGGTGAGAATTCCTGGCCGAATGAAAGCTTTGGAGGGCATTAACTTTTACTATCATTTTATTTTCCCAAACGTTGTATTCTCTTTGTGTCTAAGGAAACAGTTTTAGGCATCATGTGTGGTGCACGCTTCTGTGTCTCACATTGGAAAAGTTACCGGAATGTGGCATTTGCAAGCCAATCTCGTGTTTTGGAAAGTTTTAGCGAAGACATGTGCAACATGATGTGATCTCTCAAAAGCAGGATAGATGTGTCGTTGGTTTGTCTGCTTGGTGTTTTTACAGCCAAGGACTCTCTTTCCAATTATATTACGTAGGAAGAAAATACACAAGCCTACCTATAGCATATTTTCTCGGCTGCAGTTTTTTATAATGCAAGAATGCAATATTTTCTATAATGCAAGAAAAAATATGGTCAATCAGCGGTGTATCACAAATAGGCCTAAATTAAATGATGCAAGTAGTCAAATGTCAAAGTTAGTTTCAGGCTACAAATGGACCAAAAGGAATGTGCGCAAAGATTAATTCATATAGAATTCAAGCATTTTTCCATAGGCATTCTTGACGATTATCGTGTCATAATACTATTATTGTGATGCACTCATATAGAATTCAGGAAAAGAAATGTGTAGGCATTCTTACCTATTATCACGTCATAATAATATTAATAAAAGCAAGCTGTGCCTCAGCCCTCAGCCACAGCTAAAATACTACCAGTAGGCCTATTCGATATTAAAGCTAGATCGTGTGCAGGGTCCACATTATCCATTAAACAGTAGGCCTAATAACAAACGTAGACATATGAATTATCAAATCAGACCAGCTCTTTCTTTGTATACCTATTATTTGAATATTCTGGATGGATGAGGGACTTCGAGAATAATTAAATAAACGGTCTTAGCCTATCAGACGTCAGCTAAATCGAGAGACAACAGACATTATTTGTTGCAATGTTATGCAATTGGTCACCCACTCAGATTTAGTTTACATTGCGATGCCGTAACGGGACTCAAAATTAATCTTAAAACGCATGAATAGGCTACATCTGTTAGGCTGTTAGGATAGTCTGTCCTAACAGCCTAACTGATCCAAAATCAAACGTTAGGAAAGTCTAACAGCCCCTAAATTCTACATGATGTGCTTTAAAAAGTAGACGACTGATATCTTCCGTAACATGATTAAACTAAAACAACATCCCCATGCTTAATTCGTCAGACATAGCTACAGATTGATGTCGTTGTAGCCTACCGGTTTGTTGTGAAAGGTCAATCAATTTTTTTCACATTCATATCAACCCGTTGACTAACATGTGAGGCTTATATGTGTTACAACATAAAGCCACCCGATAGGCTTTGTTCTAAAATTATAAGGAATTGTTTTAGAGGAGGACTATTAATTGTCCTCCCATTTGGAGAGGAATTTGAAGATTAGTCTATATCAAATTCATATTCCAAGAATCTATATGATCAAATAAATTGATATTTCAAAAAAATTTCCCCACATCTGGTGCTCAACTTATCTTTACATAAACCATAAACAGATTTGAGAATGCTACTCGTTTCATACCGTGAAATAACACGACTATGTGTTATCTAATATATTTTACATAAGAGATTGTTTTAATATGTTATGTAACCATGATGTGTACGAGGACTAACTAACCTATAACAAAGAAGCTATGATACAAACATAACGGCTTTGTGAATCAGGTGTGAGTCATCAGGCACCAACGCTATTACTTTCTCTTTTTGATCACATCAGCATGGGTTAAAGACCCACCAATATGTTCCAAAATCGAACTTTTCAAAATTGCTATACAGTACATTCCATATTTACATGAACTAATCAAATAAATAGCAATCTAAAGCTAGGTTAATTCTCAAACCCTGGTTTTCCAGCGCGGGGCCTGCAATCAAAACAAATGAGGAGCTGCCACCGAGACGGCGGCGCGCGCATATGCGGTCTGCTTTGAGCCAGTGGTCTGACCAGACCAGACATCCTAGCGAGGAAACAGATCACCGCCATGCGCCACAACCTGGCCCAGACATTCTACTGGCTAGGGAGACCCATCTGTGAGGTCATTACCAAGAGCATGGAAATGCTTAGCTTTCTTCGACTGGCATTGTCATTGCGCCGCAAATAAGAACATTTTAATTGTTTGTGACGTTACAATAAGTCTACAAAAAGAAGTCTAAACCCAGTAAAGGAAAATCTAAACCATTTGGATAGCTATGAACTGCCATCATATTATCATTTTCAAATAACAATGACTATTACAATACGTTGCAAAGATGGGGGCCAATTTCCAACCCGTATATTTTATTCAATCCCTAACGTGAAACCAATATGTGCCTTATCCAGTTGTTATGGTGTGATGTGAAAATAAACAGTGGTAACAAAAAGTATAGCCAGGGTAATACAAATATGTTTCTGCGGTTGAGCCAGTGAACCACAAGGGCGGCCTGGCACATAACTTTTCCATGTTCTCCGGACTGCAACGTGATGTGGCACTAAAGGATAAAATAAAAAGGAAATTGGAAAATGAGTCAACAGGGTGGCTCTTGAATCGCCCCTGACTGACAGCTCTCTTATACATTCGCTTTGACTCAAAGTGTCACAAAGTAGAAGTCTTAAACATTTTGTTTACGGGCTGATAAAACTATAGCTATGTAAGCTACATGTTAAATCATTTATTGGCACAATGGAATCCCAGTAGGCTATATACAGAATGTCCAGTCACTCACTAACCATCAAGTTCACTCAGATTGAATCATTACATTTTTACATTTACATTTTAGTCATTTAGCAGACGCTCTTATCCAGAGCGACTTACAGGAGCAATTAGGGTTAAGTGCCTTGCTCAAGGGCACATTAACGTCATTTAGCAGACGCTCTTAGCCAGAGCGACTCGCAAATTGGTGCGTTCACCCTATAGCCAGTGGGATAACCACTTTACAATTTGGGGGGGGGGGGGTTAGAAGGAACACTTTATCCTATCCCAGGTATTCCTTAAAGAGGTGGGGTTTCATCAGGAAACTAGGCAACATGTTTCATCAGGAAACTAGGCAACATGTTTTTTCACCAAATGTATTCTTGATGAACTTATTACTCTGGGCACGTTTCACTATAACCACTGGCGTTTTTGTAAGGCCAAAACGATTCGTCAATTAACAATAAACAAAACAACTCCACAGTAAAAGCATAATTTTAAACTAGCATTGACATAAAATAAGGTTCCTAAAAAGCTATATATTGCACAACACAGAAATGAACGTCAAAGTGTTTACAATTAGGCTAAACACCAACAAAATAGGCTATAACCTATAAGCCAATTCTCCTAAATATATAGACTACATTTTTAGGCTTTACATCTCATGGTTTTAAAAAGACAAACATAATTTGTGCAAAAGCCACTTAAAATAAATTTTATGTTGACGTTATTAACTTTAATTTTTATGTAAAAATGATTATACTACATAGACCTTTGTTTCCAGTGAATGTGAAATTATTTTCAATTTTATTATTGACTTATAGCCTATGTTGTCCTCGATTATGAAATACCCCTAACCCTTCGTGATTTAGTCGCATATTTCATCATTCGAAAGGAAAATTCTTTTTTATATATATAAAGGAAATTCCTGCCATTTTTTCATTAGTAACAAACAAAAAATCAATGATACACTGGTTACGCAATGCTCGAATTTGTAAGAAAAAAAATGAATAGATAGTACATAGAACCTTGAGTTCACGCTGAAATTACCAAACACATTTGTTTGATATGCTAACGAAAATTCAGCCTTTTCAACGACATCATGAGCTTCGATTTCACAAAAACAAAATATGTTTTACTTTTTTTTTTTAACACAAGCATTGCACAATGTCACATTCAGTTGGTCATTCAAAACGTTCAAGACATTTTATCTTGTCAAGCGACTACAATTGGGCGGCAGGTAGCCTAGCGGTTAAAGCATCCGGCCATTAACCGAAAAGTCGCTGGTTCGAATCCCTGATGACCCTAATTGCTCCTGTAAATCGCTCTGGATAAGAGCCTCTGCTAAATGATTTTTTTATTTTTTTTATGTCGTCGACACAACATAACTCACAATGACACGCCCACATGAGCATCCTATGACACAACCCATTTGATATCAGATAAAGCTCCATTGTCATAACCAATCCACGTCGTCTCACCTTCTTATCGGAATCGCATAGTTTCAGGAAGACAAACTATGTCAACATTTGGTCTTCTGTGAAACCAGCTTTCGGTTAACCTGGTTGTATTGGATAAACACAAATAAACTTGAGACCATGATACAGTACATAAAGTCAGATCATTCATTCAAGGCCATATTTCTAAATATTGGCATCCAATGAAAGCACTGACAAAGTCAGTGGCTTCATATACAGGAAAGGTAGCCTAATAACAAGGCATGGCACTCTCCATTTTCGATTCCCAAAGCCAACATGTGGATATTCTCGACGTATGTTGGCGTTTCAGTTAGGAACGATTTGTGTATTCCATAAACATAGGCTATAACAACTCAAAGGGATAACTCGGATCTATAAGGATTCTACATTGATTTCATACACAGGAATAGCGGTAGAAGGTGAAAGATACACTAGCCTATTATGAGTCTCTATTAACCACCATAAATACAAGATAGAAAGGAACTGTCCATCTTCCAAGGGAGATGGCGTTTATATAGTATACTGTCCCTTTAAAATTAAAAGGTGAGTCAGGTTATAATGCTCCAAATGAAAACAGGTAAGCTAGCGTTTCAAAAGGCTCGCGCCAGGTGAGTGCTGGGTTTCTTGGTATGCTACGCTACCGTTTACATTGTGGTAAAAACATATACGGCTACCAAATGGTGTTTTTGGTTTAATGGGGTGATGTAGGTGTCAGTGGCTGCGTAAGATCTCCGTTAGTGAGAAGAGCTGTTAGCAGTAACAAATAGAGGCGCAAAGAGAGATTAAAGGGGGCTTAACAACAGAAGAGCTCCACTTCGCATTCTCTAGACATATTTCCGGGCGCGTTCCAAGGTCAACGCAGTTAAAGCTCTGATGGCTGCGTCATCCAGTTTCAAGGCCAAGTTGTGGCAGAGGAGAGGGGAGGGGCGAGTATTGCATAAAATATATTATTCCATTGGCTTATCCTCTTTACTGACAATCCTATAAGCAAAACCATTCCATGTGAAATTAAACATTGGTTAATTTTTTTTGCCAGGGTGGGCATTGATGGAATAGCTCACTCTTGTTCAAAACTAAAATACTGAGACATATGGCCTAGCCTATAGTCGGGGGTTGCATCGAGCACTGCGCAGACTCCATGGTCAAGTTCAAGTTGTGCCCGCTAGTAAAACCCAGAACGGCGCACTCAGCAATGGCTGCTGATCCCTCGTGTACTATACACTATAGCAAAGAGCAAAACCATAACACACTGTGGTCCGTTTTCCTTTCGGTTCTTGCACTTCTGCCCACATATAGCCTAGGGAGAACAGACGTTGTGGGTCAAACCGTTAAACACAACTAGAAATCTACTCTGAGTGAAAACCAGAGTGAAAGTACTATCAACAATGAGCGAGCCATCCTACCCCATATGGTGTCCTCCGAGTACCATATCTAAAACACACACCATAAAGTGCCACTACTGTAAACGAACAAGGTCAACTTTGAATTGCGCAAAAGAGCATTGTAAGTGTTAGCCTATCTGCTGACAGATCACAAGATAGTAGGCCTATCTGTCTTGACTGGTACGCTGCATAACTCCTCACAAGTGACACACAATGGCTTCTATAGTCCATCCTTATCTGTACCCTTTAGCACAAGGATAGAGTGAAACAAAAGGATATCTCAAGAGAGCATGAGATGGGGCCTATATGAAAAATAGCACAGCCTATAGGGATTAATTGAACAAAAAACATACAACTATTCATTGAAGCACGTGAGACACCAACTTAAATATTATTTTCAAGGATTCCCTATCTTCTTTTGTTATATATCCGATGCTATGAAGAAAATTCATTTCAAACATTTGCAGCCAAAAGTACACGAAATGGAAAAGTGTGACGTACACGAAATATTGCAAACAAACATGAATATCACGAAATGTCTGTCTACTTGGTATAGCGTTTAGAAACAATTATAGACCAAGGAAATTGCTTTCAAATTGGCGTTAGAGTTTCCTTTTATATATTCTACTAATCCATATTTATTTTACAGTGTAGACGGTCAGAAATAGAAATCTAAAATATATAATTGCTGTTTGCAAGCCGCGTTGGTAAAGACACAGCTATTGTGTAACAAATTACTGCTTATGCCACAGAGTATCAGCCGATCAGAGATACAGAATAGCACAATTGATAACTAAGACATACTGTATATAGCTAGGCCTATGGAGAAAAGTATCCTTTCATTTTCTGCCAAAACAGAGTGTGTATATTTGGCTGTGATTGTGGGTATTATACTACTGTACAAATATGTAGCCTTGGGCTATAAATCAGTTTCAGAGTTCTCAGACCAGTCGGTATATTTCCATGAACCCAGATGAATGGAAGAAAAACAGTTGAGCGAGAGTGGAACATAGCAGGATAGGTTTTTGGAAGGGAAAATATGGGATGTTCGGTTTACACAGTATCAAATGCAATTCGTTTCAAAAATATCATTTCATCCAATATTATGAATACAACAGTTATTCACTAGTTATAAATACTCATTTAATGCATGCTCAATAATATTTGGGGAAAAACATGGTAGGCCTATGGCCTTTAAAGCAGGCAAAGCCTCCCATAGCTCAGATGACAGCCTTAGTATTGTAATTACTCATTGTTACACTGTATACTTACAGCAGGCTAAGCCTAACCTTCATCCTAACATGGATGATTTAAATCATGCGTAACAGGTAATTGTGATGACCTAACTTGTTGAGCAGAACATAATTAGTACTGGCAGCATTGCAAAGTGTTACCTAAATCCACAATATGCAAAGTTTCTCAAACCACACAAGATAGTATGAAGAAATAGCTAGGCTATTTTGCTATCAATAATGCAAGATTATGAAAACAGCTACACTCAATAATATAGGCTATCGATTGTCAATAACATCATATTGGGAAACATGGTGGGCTTTACAGTATAGGATGCCTATTCTCGCAACCTATTATTGGGTTTTTATTCCCATTGACTCCTACTATTGTTCACTCAAACATGGATGGTGTCAGTGAAGTCATTTCAATGGCCTACATGTTACATAGAACGTTACACAGTAATGGCAGCATTACAAAGTGTTACCAAAAATCCAGAGTTACGCAAAGTTTCTCAAACCACCCAAGATAGTTTGAAAACATAGTATGCGAGGTCTTGTTGGTAACTCAAACTTTAAAATATCGAGGAATTTACCCTGTCAGGAGTGTTGGCTGATCCAGAGAGCTAGTTGTGTAGCAGGTCCTCTAGATATAGGCATAAGGAAACAGTTATGTATTACCGAAATAATTTCCCTCTCTGTTGAATTGTATCTGTTGTGAAATATTAGTTAGGTTCTAATGATACATTATATTACTATGGTTCCGATTGTGACTCGGTGGTTCGGACACATCCTAAATGTCTCCCGAGCTTGTCTTGACCTGGACTATATCAATTAACAGCATACACAACGTTCTCATGGAGGGACAATAACATTACATACTTTTTTCCACTTTCTTATTTTCAATTCAAGAAGGTCTTCAATTTTACAACACAAGTGGAAGAATTGTACGGTAGCCTACTAGGGCTTCAAAGTGATTGAGTGATGTATGCCTAAAATAAATCTAAAAGATATAATCGCTTTTTGCACACCACGCTGGGACCAAAGAGTCGAAACTATTGTGCAACAAGTTAGCCTACCCGTTGTGCCAGACAGACTATCATCAGATGGGTGATAAAGAATACAACAATTCATAACCTACTCTAAGACATATAGGGCCTATTGAGGAATATAGCTAGTATATTTAGACTATAGATTCAAAGCATAATCCATCCAAAACGTGCATTGTTTTAACAGTATACTGTAATGTATTTCAGAGGGATACACAGAATCAGGAGATAAAAGATGCAGACCTTGAAAACGGCATTTAATATCGTTACAGGACAGGCCGAAACAACACCTTTACTGTGAACTGTCATTGTAAGGGGAGAGTAGAGGGAGGGAAAGCTAGAGAATAAAAAGAAACGGAAGGATAAGGGGAAGGTGGACCTGTGTGCACTGCAAGAGAGTGTGTGCGCAGGAATTTCACTCAGTCATAGTCGCCGTGACAATCCGGGAGGGCTCGTGTGTGTCGTCCTCTTTTTCAACAGTCGAGGGCGCACGAGGACAGCGATGGCTGCGCGAGATTGCTTGGAGGCATCCCCGGCGTCACACCTTCTCACGACGACCCCTGACGTCATCTTAGTCCCCAGTACCCTGATAGGCTAATGTATCTGAACTGTAGGACACGTCTGATGCGATGCCACATCCCTAACCTGCTCAATCTAACAGTGGAATCAGAGGACCCAAGAACTGGATAGTCCAATAAGGAGTGGGGAAAGAAGACTATGGCTGCATCCCGATTCTCCAGCCTTCTCACAAAGTGTGTACTTGCACACCCCCATCATGGATTAAAAAGCATTTAATTGGTGCTTACAGTGATGGGTACACTTAGAAAAAATGGTTATTTGGGGTTCTATACAGAGCCTTTTGGTTATTTGGACGATATTAAAGAATCCTTTACTAAAAAACGTTCTATATATTAACCTAGTGAAGGAAAATAACCATAAGGGTTCTATCCCTACCCCAGAGTGTAATGTGGATTTTAACCAGCAACAGCTAATAAAAGCTAACACAGTCACGTCAAACTCTGAAATGACAGCTAACTTACTGCCTTTTCATTTGTTTTAGCTTTTTTGCATTGACATTTCTATTCATATTAATGATGCTGCTGCATGATTTCACCTGGTCAGAAAAATGGCTAACTGTCTCTTCCGACACTGGCAGGGGGAGATCCAATCGACACTGGCAGGAGGAGATCGAATCGACTGGCAGGGGGAGATCCAATCGACACTGGCAGGAGGAGATCGAATCGACACTGGCAGGGGGAGATCGAATCGACACTGGCAGGGGGAGATCGAATCGACACTGGCATGGGGAGATCGAATCCACACTGGCAGAGGGAGATCGAATCGACACTGGCAGGGAGAGATCGAATTCGTATTTTGCAACATTGTTGCCGGGGTCAGAGTGGCAAACAGCAAGGTTCATACAAACCTCTGCTGTTGCAAACTAAATGCTTGCTAGAAGCAAGAACGAATGATGTATTTAGTCAAATCATAGCTTACACTCTTAGATCAAAAAGGAGTTCTGTATAGAACCTTTTTGGTAAATTCCAATGTTCTATTTCTAAAGGTGCCGCCAGGCATCAATTTGACCCTCATCTAAGCCTGGCAGCCAGCCCCAGAATTTTGGCCAACTTTCTTCAAGTCCAACACCTTGGACAAGCTCATGTTTAGATTGCATGAAAGCTAGTGAGGGCTATGGCAAAAACTGAGAGTTTTCTTCAAAAAATATATGTTTCAACAGTTAAATAATTGAACAGTGCACCAGGAGCAGTGGAGTGATGCCGGGGCACAGGGGCACATTGCCCCCTCAGATTAGTCCTGTTTAAAAAAAAAAAAACATTTCTTTATATTTTTCGTTATTGTTGTTGTTGTTTCTCTGTAATACTACTAGACACCTAGCAATTTAATGAAGTTGTCTTTAGCTAGCCCAGATAGGTTCCCAATCTCCCAACCTCATAACTAGCTACCAATAAGCCATTTCAGGCCAACAATCAAGTTAGAGTAGCTAGCTGGTCTAACTATTTTAGCTGGCATGCCCAGGTAGGTCACCTGTGATACAAGTCAGTATTTGATACACGTTGGGAGATGACGTGGAAACCGGCTCTATGAGCAACAGTGAGCGCTGTTACCTTCAAGTAGGCTTTGGATTTGCTAGGGCCTTGTGGCATAAGCATCTGCCTCTGGTTTCAAAGGTTGCATGTTTGAATCCAGCAATAGCAAGTTGTTCTTTATATTTTTGTTTTAAGCCTATCCCAAACCTTAACCCTTACCTTAATCATTCGGAGTTAATGCCTAACCTTAAGAATTCGGAGTTAATGCCTAAACTTAACCTTGGAACAATACAGAGAAGTAACCAAACACTTCGAAATATGACGTTTGGAACAACTTTGAAATGTGAAGTTTGAGAATCATGGATGAATGTTTAATTCTGATGTGAGACTTTGAGAGCTGGTTGGGCATGCCTGCTGGCAAGGTTGGTAGACTTGAGAAAAACAATTAATAACTAAAAGTCCTGATTTTTTACGCAGATTTTAGCAGAGATACAGAGAAGCATATTTATACTGAACAAAAATACAAATGCAACATGCAACAATTTACAGTTCATAGAAGGAAATCAGTCAACTGAAATAAATGCATTAGGCCTTAATCTATGGAGTTCACATGACTGGGCAGGGGCACAGCCATGGGTGGACCAGGGAGGGCATAGGCCCACCCACTTGGGAGCCAGGTCCACCCACTGGGGAGCCAGGCCCAGCCAATCAGGATGAGTTTTCCCCCACAAAAAGGCTTTATTACAGACAGAAATTCTCCTCAGACTTATTATAAATAATGTATTAGGTAGCGTAGCGGTTAGAGCGTTGGGCCAGTGTCCTGCATTTCAGGAATCACAGTAGCAAGTAGTCCTGATCAGGGGCGTCATGCATCCCAAAAATCTGAAGATGGCTGGGGAGTGGTCCGGAGGGGGGCTAGGCCCCCCCACCATAAGTTTTTCAAACACCTGAAACCGCTTTTTCCTGCAATCTAGAGCCATGATCATTATGCTTAATACTATGTAAAAAATGTTTATTTTTCTGCATATCTAAGCATAGGCTACCTCTTGAGCTGTCTGCATGCTCCTGACTGTTGGTTCTTTTTTTAGAAGAAACTATACTGAACAAAAATATAATCACAACATGTAAAGTGTTGGCCCCATTTTTCATGAGCTGAAATAAAATATCCCAGAAATGTTCCATACGCACAAAAAGCTTATTTCTCTCACATTTTGTGCACACATTTGTTTACATCCCCGTTAGTGAGCATTTCTCCTTTGCCAAGAGAATCCATCCACCTGACAGGTGTGGCATATCAAGACGCTGATTAAACAGCATGATCATTACACATGTGCACCTTGTGCAGGGGACAATAAAAGGCCACTCTAAAATGTGCAGTTTTGTCACACAACACAATGCCACAGATGTCACACATTTTGAGGGAGGGTGCAATTGGCATGCTGACTGCAGGAATGTCCACCAGGGCTGTTGCCAGAGAATTTCATGTTCATTTCTCTACCATAAGCCTCCTCCAACGTTGTTTTAGAGAATTTGGCAGTATGTCCAACTGGCCTCACAACCGCAGACCACGTGTGGGTGAGCGGTTTGCTGATGTCAATGTTGTGAACAGAGCACCCCATGGTGGTGGTGGGGTTATGGTATGGGCAGGCATAAGCTACTGACAGCAAACACAATTGCATTTTATTGATTGCAATTTGAATGCACAAAAATACCTTGGCGAGATCCTGAGGCCCATTGTGAGGCCCATTTTTTAAAAGGAATCTTTGACCAAGAGATGCATATCTGTATTCTCAGTCATGTGAAATCCATAGATTAGGGCCTAATTAATTTTTTTAATTGACTGATTTCCTCATTCGAACTGTACCTTAGTAAAATCAATGAAATTGTTGCATGTTGGGTTTATATTTTTGTTCAGTATATTATATTCATATCTATAAATATTACTATTTATTAGTAGCCATAATTAATAAATGCAGGGTTCTGTATGGAACCAATTTTGATTCAGTGAAGAACCCCTAGGGTTCTGCTCAAAGGGTTCTATATAGAACTTTTAAGGGTTCCATATATGAAGCAACCGATAGAACCCTTTCTGGTTCTATATATAAGCTTTTTTTCTAAGAGTGTAGTGCGCGTGTACACAATGGGAGAAGTGTGGAGAATCGGGAAGCACCCAACCTTGTATATTTCATCTCCGTCAATTAGCTAATAACGGCTTGGTCTGGATGCTTATATAGCCTATCCTTCATAGAAAGAATAGTCTACTGAGGATGCTATGCTATAATGGGTAAGCAGAAAACAAACAGAAAGAGAGTTGTAACAGGCCCCAATACGATTCCAGGGCTCAACTTAAAACACCGTGAAATCTTTAGAGTGGTAATATCAAGTTCAACCTCCCCCAAAGGCCACAGCCTTAAAAGCCTTGTCCTTTATCGCTGTGTTTAGTGACTTTTTACTGCACTAGAGTACATACATCAAAGAGAGCTGGAGACAGACAGCCCCCACCCTGAAAACATCCACTGCACATGCACGGCGTCGCCTTTATCTGCTCGTGCGCAATCACCCATAGACCACAGGCGTGTGTGCACAGAGAATGTCAGAAATTGTTTTGTTTAAAATTCACAGTAATCAAATGGTTGTGTTTTCTAGTATCCCTCTAATATTTCTGAAATGACCGACGTTTAACCTTTTTTTGACATGCTTATAAAGTTTCACACTTTATGTTCAAATATGCCATAGCCCTAATGCAGGCTATAGTATAGCTGAAGAAAACCTATGCAATTACAGTAAAACAATGCTTCCTAAATTATAGGCCTTGAGTTGTGATCAAAACCTTGTCACATTGTCCTGTAGCCCATGTTGTTGGTTTTCCAGACTAATATAGCCTAAATTTAATCACAAGTAAAATGGCCAGTAATCTTAACTCTGACCACCAGGACTTGACCTCTGAGTATTTTACTTGACACCACTTTATAGGAGGAGGGGGTGAGAGGGAGAGGAGGAGGGGGTGAGAGAGGGAGGTAGAGAGATTGGGAAGAGGGGGGAGGGAGAGGGATAGGGGCACTGAAATGTGACGAAGATTGCGTGTTCTGTTCCAATTACGCAGCGTTCTATGGACACTTGGACAGGGCACTATTGAGTGAACATCTCAATTTCATTTCATTAGACGCTTCGAGGCCCTCATGAAGCATGTTGTTACAAATGGAACATGTTTTAAACGGCTCTATTACTCCCCACTGGTAATCGATCCTGCTTTCACTTCCCTTTAGAATTGAGGTCTCATGGACGTTGTATTATAACAACGTTATTATTTTGTTGTAAGATATCCATTGGGGGCCACGATTCTTTTGATTGAAGCGCTTGCATTGAATAATATAATATTGTCATACATTCTTCTTCACATTAGACGTTTTAAAATAACTTTGTTTTGTTTTAGACAAGCCATACATAATATTTCCTCAAGAATATTGATATTTCCTAAAAAAGAATTATATAATAATAGGCTATTTTCTGACCACGTCACAACTAACAACACAGATAATTTGTTCCTTGTTAAAAATCGAAATAGTTGGTTTAATAATATGGATGACTACATTACAGATCAGGCTACATAACCTGGTGTCCAAGTTATTAGTCAATTATTGATCTTCATAATTTACATATACATCTTGTTCATCATCTTAATAACTGAGTACCACCTAAGAATTACATTTAGAACCTTTAAAAAATGAATTCATTGAAAGCATGCATGCAGATTTGTCAGAATGCATCATAAGGATGTTGTTTCCTTGTGGAAATTGAGGATTGGAGAACATTGACATTCAGTGGTCTTGCTATATACTCATGATACTGGCACAAAATAATTTGCTCGTTAGCTCATGCCGTGTGATAATGTGCTTGTACACTCCCGTTCCAAAGCTGCTTGTTTTCCCCATTAGCCCTCGACCCCCCCTCTCATCCCGCAGTCGTGATTGCTCGTTCCATAGAGAGATCCTATTTCTAATTCCTAATTCTATGGCTCGTTCTCTGTTTATCCACATCCAATCGATGAAGGGCGTCATCAGGGTTGCCATCATGACGACTGCCCCATTAAGAATGACAGCTCGAGAGAAAGAGAGGGCAATTGTGATCCCTCCCAGAGCTCGTGCCGCACTCTGGAGCGCTCGCCTCGCAGGATCAGAACGTACATCCCCCTCTCTTCTCTTCTATCATTTCAATCCATTCCTCTTCTCTTTTCTCTACTCTCACGACTGAATCCCCTCGCCACCCGTAGTGTCACAGACAGATTGTGCTCTTTCCATAGTAGCAATTTGGCGCTCGTTCATTCCACGCGCGTTCGTTTGTTCGTTCATCGGTAATGGAAAGCAGAAAAGAGATGGTGATGCTCGCGGAGGGAGGCCAACTTGGCACGGCAGTGGGCAAGACGGGCTCTAATTTGTCGGAAGCAGTTGGAAGCCCCGCGCGAGAATCACAAGGAAAAACGGTCCACAGGAACTACACGAGCACCGGTTCTGCGCCCTACTCGCGAGACAGAGCGGACGATGAGGTGGAGGGCGCACGGGGACCCGTGTGCGCCGATATAAGGCCGGTTGGCATGTCCTCTTCTACGGAGAGACACCGAATAGATCACACCAGCAAAGAAGCTAGCAGCTCGGACACAGAGTCAGACTTCTATGAGGAAATTGATGTGAGCTGCACGCCAGAAAGCATGGACTACCCCAACGGGAAAGGTAATGCACGAAACGGCATGGCACTCTTTATTTCGTTTTCTTCAACACGTTGCATGGATGTGATTTTAAAGTTTGGACAATGTAAACGATTGAATTTAATAGATGTGACAAAGTAAACATAGCCTTCAATCGATTGCTAGTAGCCTATTTCTGTGCATGCAGCAACCAGAATGAACAAGTCAATTATGGGGTAACATATACAAGACATTCCATACGATTGTACGACTTACTGAACGTAATTGTTATGTTTTTATAACAACGTTCATTTGGAATGAATATCACATGCATGAATGAATTTCACTATAGCTTAACTCTTGGATTGTTACATCCACACCCATGAGAGATCTCATCTTAGGGTTACACCCCCTTAGCTAGGGTTTTAACCACAGTGTCACGTTTTAAACGAGTAACCCCGGAGCCAGACACCCTGTAGCAAATTAACCAATTTGCACGAACTAGGCTACTAGTAGAGATTTTAAGTACTAAACAAACCACAAATAAAAATGATAGACCTAAAAACAAAAATACCTTTTATATTAATTCGTTGGTAGACTGATTGGATTTGTTTGGGAACCAAACCCTTGGAGAACTGACAACAAACTGTTCATGTCTTTATGGAAAATAGGCTCCAAATGAATTGTCTAATGCTTATTATCATATGTATTTTTAGGACCTGTTTTCAAATTAATGGGAAAAATTAGCCTACATGTTGAACGAATGATTATACATAGGCCTATGCTATTCTCTTCACAGTTATTTCATGAAAATATTATACTGATATCAGGTAAAATTTGGTTCGGCATAAAATATAATTATCACAATGATTAATTAATATAATTGTCCCTTCTGCAGGTATGGTATTCATTTATATGGATTGTTTAGTTTACTGTATATAGGCCTAATTTAGGATTAGATGCATTTTGGCTAGTTATGGTCCTATGCTTTTGTCAACCTCAATCAAACGAAAAATACAGGCTGCAGTGACAATTATACAAAAACTAAAATAATAAAATAAACCACTGTACAACACACTGTACAATTGTAGGATACTATTGTATCATCAAATGTATCTTTACTTTAGGCTATTCGATAACAAACAATCAGATTTATGTTTTCAAACCATTCCAGGTCGAAACGGTGATTCCCCCAGCCACCCGAGTGACAGCGGCATGGATCCCGGTAAGATGGGTTTGGGCCAGGGATCGCTGTCCTACGGGGCCGACGCGATGCGACGGTACCGGACAGCCTTCACGCGTGAGCAAATCGGCCGGTTGGAGAAGGAATTCTACCGGGAGAATTACGTGTCCAGGCCAAGGAGATGCGAACTGGCGGCTTCACTAAATTTACCAGAAACCACAATCAAGGTGAGATTAGGGCCTATAATAACAACAACGATATTTCAACAACATAATACCACTTCTCGACTACATCTAAACCTACATTATTGCCCATAGAACATATTGGTCATATAAAGGACATAGCTTAATTGCGAATCTAAAAAGAAAACAATGTGAGTTCGCTTGAAATCATATCAGACAAATTGAGGCCTAGGCTATGGACTATATTTATGTGGGTTTTCAAAACAATACAGTAAATGCAGCTGCAGGCAACATTTACCAAAATGAAACGGTGATTAATTTTGTTAATGATTAAACCAGAAACATTTAAGGGTCGAGCTTAAGTATTGATTGATGAATTTGGATTTGCATATGGTAATTGGTCTGGCCACTGCTCGCCAACTGTAAGGCCATTTGGAACCATTTGGAATCCCTTGTTTGTCTCGTCACAGACTGATGAAGGTTAATATTTTACCCCGCCTGTCTGTATGTCTGTGTTCCATAGGTGTGGTTCCAGAACCGCCGGATGAAGGACAAGCGGCAGCGTCTGGCCATGACGTGGCCTCACCCTGCCGACCCCGCCTTCTACACCTACATGATGAGTCACGCAGCCGCTACCGGGAACCTCGGTTACCCCTTCCCGTCCCACCTACCATTACCGTATTACTCCCACCTTGGGGTCGGAGCCGGTTCCGCCTCCTCCGCCACCCCGTTCTCCAACCCCCTCAGGTCCCTCGACAGTTTCCGGATGTTGTCTCACCCCTACCAGAGACCCGAGCTTCTGTGTTCGTTCAGGCACCCGTCCCTGTACCCCAGCCCGGCCCACGGCCTCGGTCCCGGGGGAAGCCCCTGCTCCTGCCTCGCCTGTCACTCCGCTCAATCAAACGGCCTTCCACAGAGGCCTACCGGGTCAGACTTCCCGTGCTCCCCAACGAGCAGGACTGACGCGTTTTTGACGTTTACTCCGTCGGTGTTGAGCAAGTCCTTGCCGGTGACTTTGGACCAGAGAGAAGAGGTGCCATTGACCAGATAAAACGAAGAGAGCACATCCACATGTGTTCATTGGACTGGGTCAAACAAGCTCAGAAGAGTGCCATAAGCTTTTACCATGAGCTTTTATCAAACTTCAAGAAAAAACATGAACAGGACTCAAACAGCATGAATACAACGATCACGTGGAGCAGACTCCATACAAGCAGCAGCATAAACGATAGATCCTGCAGTGCGCGCTGTTATATACACCTGCTACATAACAAAAAGGAGCGATGACCGAGCTCGGGGCGCAAACAATTTGCCTACCTTGTTTTTAAGCTATATGTTTTCAAGCACCAACGCGATGATCTCACACATCATGATAGTCTATCCACTGAAAAAATACATTTCAGTTGCAAAACCCCATGCAGACTATGAAACATTATGAGATCGGACAAAAACCACGTTTGATTTATTGAAGATTAATTTGGTGCGAGGAAAGAGAGCCCGGGTGGACTGGGAATTACAGACAAACGTTTATCTCCGTGATGGATGGCGTTAACGATTTATCTTTAAGCCTATTTGTAGTCTCTTCACGTGTTCAAATTGACCTGTTTTGTAAATTGCACTAGAATGATCTATTCCAACTTCCTTTTTAACAAGGGAATTTGTTAACAGACTTGCACCGTCTCATTATGTCTCTCTCTCCCTACCCGAGCCTCCTTTTTTGACGGGCTGGGGCCGAAATGTGCAGATGCTGGTAAAATTAGTAGGTGATGTAGGCCTATATGTACGTGGTGGATGAATTTTGAGTGTTGAATAAATGATAATACCGGCGCGCCGAGGCCGGGGAGGGTTCGTTGCTGCCAAACGGTAACAAGGCGCCAGGGGAACGGATTAGCTCGCGCTGGCTTGACGGGGAAGAGGAGGAGAGGTGACGGGAGTCTGAGAAGAGAACGAGGGAGAAAAGGAGAGGAGGATAGAGAAGGGAAAGGGAAGAAAGAGAAGCCATTGGACAATCACTCCAGGCAAATTAGGCCGAGTTCGTTCGCTCGAGCTGCCCATCTCACCCATAAACCCTCGACTGAACACTTGCCACCACCTCTCTCCCCGTCTCCCCAATGCTACTGCGTCCTACTTCACCTTCAGCCAATGTTCATAAGACCGAATGCTTGGATAAATGCATTTATAACGACTGATTCTGAAAGATAAGCCTTATATTTATTAGCCAACTCATTCTAAAATATTTTTGGGAAATTGCTATTATTTCTTTATGTACATTTCTCGCTTTGCACTGTTACTGACATAGTATTTCATCGAAAGAACCCTGTCATGTTTTAGGGATAGTACGGTAAAAAGGCTCAAGAGAGCGAATTCATATAGGTGCTGAACTCTGGTAATTTTTGCTGAATAAATTGTTGGATTGTTCTGGACTTCAAATTTGCAATAAACAGCATTTCAAACAACAAAATCTATCGAATGTTTTATTTTATGACTCACTATAGGCCTACTAGTTTATTGCAGCTTGGGCATCAAGGGAAGACCTGCATGTAGAGTCCTACTCTAAATCAAATTAAAATAATCTTCCAAAAGGTTTTTCATATTCTATTGATATGGAGCGAATTCATTGCTCATTGTAAGGCCTAAAATAATATAATTATGTAACTTCCTATCATTTCCTTTATTGGTATGCTATTTTAGACAACACAATGGGCCTAAAGGTGCAAGACATTGTCATTGAATATTGCTCCTGACACAAGCACTAATTTGGCTGAAGTGATCGGTGTCAAAACAGAGATGCTGGGCCTCGTCTTGCGATGTGTGCGCGAGATTGTGTGCGGCAGCTAAGTGGTCCCCGGGCTCCATTGACGCCTGTCATATTTTCTCCACCGGTTAATAGACAACGGCAGAATTAGTTGTCTCGAAAAGATATTGGAATGCAAAAAGATCGATGATCTAACCGGCCCCACCAATCAGCGCGAGCTTAATTGGCTGCATTTTAGGTATACATTTAGGCGTGCGCTCTGTAAACGAGAGCTTTCTGGATATAATGGGACACATTGGAAAAAGGCTGTAGCACCCCGAGCTCAAATAGGCTTCTAATAGGCGTTTACATCGTCGAGAGGGTAGATTAGAAGTTATTTCAGCAAATAAAAAGTGAAAATGTGTGGCGGTGGATAAAATAATCCCAATAGACTATGGCGTTGAAAACGCAGTAACAATACATTATCTCTATAACTATGCAATTAGGCTAAAATTAGACTAATTAAGTCATTATCGTTCTCTAATTAACTAATTTCCAATCCTTATCTAACGAATAAATGAGACAACATTACACTACTGTTGTTTTTACTTAGCCTACCATTTTAGGAAAAAATAGCCTATAGCCTTATTATCGAGATACAGTTTACGTCATTTAGCAGATGATCTTATCCAGAGCGCTTTACAGGAGTAATTAGGATTAAGAGCGTTGCTCAAGAGCACACTGACAGCTTTTCCGCCTAGTCTGCTGAGGGATTCGAACCAGAGACATTTGCAGTTACTGGCCAACCGCACTTAACCGCTAGCCTTACTGCGGCCCTACCGCTTCCTTTCCCTTTCCAATAAACACAAGTTTCTAAAATATATTAGCCTATATCTATATTTATATGTAGGGAAATATAGTGTTGGCTAATTATTCGTTAGACGCTCCCATTCCGCGATCATCTCCGTGTGTCACGAGGTAAAAGGTTCGTCCTAATCAGAGCCCCCCCCCCCCCCCTCCCAGATATACCCTCCACCCCAAGCGCGCCGGTGTGATTGATCGCCTTATTAAGTGGAGTTCTTGTAAGTGTGACCAAGCTGATTAAAATGCATATGTTTGGAATAATACACCGTTTAAGCAGCCCGGGTAGGGGCGAAACCACGAGGCAGATTTATGTAAGCTATCACGCCATATTTTAGCCTGATATGGAGGTTGCAGAACGGAAAGGAAAATAGTTTTGGCTGGCATAATAAAATAATAATGTAAAATAAAATGTAAACGAAATACATATTCAAATGCATCGGCCATTTCAAAATGCTGTCCCATTGGACAGTGACAGTGTGAGTTATGGTTAGCAGCCAGGAGCTTAGTTTGATTATCCCATACAGTAGCAGCCACCCCCACCATATGACAATATTTTCAAACGCGCGTCAAAAGTGATACAAATAACGACTACATTTACCCAACAAGGCATGTGGATCCCCAGCTCTCCCTTACTATGTTGAATCCTCAATGGCCTAATCCACCATCAACACGCCATTTAATCGCTGGAAGACAGTAAAGCCTACGACCGAACGGCTGCCATATTCCGGACATAACAGCAATTACATCGGCCTTATAAGATGTTATTAGTGAGAATTGGCTCAGGGCTCGTCGGATCCCTGACTAGCACAAAGCTTCTTGATAGGGGAGGTGCGGAGCAGCTGTCCACTGGAGAGAGAAAAAAACAAAGCCATCCTATCGGAGGCTGCTGCCGCTGCTGTTTAAATTGTATTACATTCTAATTTACAGGCCCTTGTCATAGCGCGCGGAGCTGGCGAAGGGAGGCGTGGATGGACCAATCACTGAGTAATGATGATGAATGGGGAATTAATGCACATACAAGCAAGACAATTTAAGCCTTCATCTGTTTAAATAGGCTTCCAATATAATTTGGAAACGGAGGTCACGTTAAATCAATCGGGCGACGCTTGAAAGTCGTTTTCGGTGGCGTCTTTATCAACATTATTTACGGTGCACGGGAGATGGCTTTTATACCGGGGCTACGGGCTCGGGAGGGAGGAGGAGGGAGAAGGGCCTGGCTGCTCAGAGCTGGTGACATGAGGGAGTGGGGGTGCCTCTTCAATTGTCACCGGTTATTTTATTCAGGTGGATCTAAACAGGTTGTAGCCTAGCTATAGCGTTTGTTGATGTGAGTCAATTCAGACTGGCACATAACACTTTCCCTCACCTAATAGAGCTGTATGGATATTAAGCCAGAGTTTAACGGACCAATATTTTATTCATGCATGTTTACACCATATGTTTAAACATAATGTAGCCCCAGAGACAAGAGAAAAGCACTGATTGGCAAGAGGCAAGATATGGGGGTTTCCAAAATGCTTTCTGCCACGCCATTGGATGATTTAGTAATTCGCTGACTTTATGGTTCCTTAACAAATAGGCCTTTACTCACTCAAACTGTTCTCCACAAGCACTTTAGGGATGCACCACCAATTTGGCATGACAGGGTCGGTACCTAGGCCTACCCCAGCTAACAACAAGTGTTCCCACATCTTTAGATAATGTTCCCTTAAGATTCTCATTAGGTCATTAATTAACATTTTCATAGGAATGTTCCATTGATGTGAAAGGAATGTTTCCAAGAGATCCTTCCCTTAATATCAAATAGCCCTTCCCCAGAATGTGGTTACCATTTCCTCAGAATGTAAGATATTAATGTTCTAGACATGTTTCATGAGAACGTTGCAAGAACATTCATGTGTCCAGTTTTCTGTGGGTTAGGAGAATATTCCATCAACATCCCCCCAAAATACATCTTAGCTCTGTTAAAAGTACACTTAAGAAAAACTTGTATTGATCATAGTGATTCAGGAGTATCACTAAAACAGGTTAACATGCCCCACTAACATTAGACAACTATACTGAAATAAGAAAATGATAAGAATACTCAGATTAACTAATAGCTGTCACGGTGATAGTGGCATCTCAGGAAGATCAGCATACCATAAACCCAGAAGTTTTGAGTTCAAATTCCAGGTGAGGACTGTTGAGTAATAATTTATGTATAAATTAACATGCACAATGTGTGTCAAATAGGCCTATGTAAAATGAAAACACTATATTTTATAAGTACTGTGTGTGTGTGAGTGTACGAAATATCCCTTCCGTTTGTAGCTGTATTGATGTGGAAATCTCTACAACAAAACGGTTGCAAAATCTGATGAGGAAGTTCCACACGTTTTTGATTGTTCTGCTGACATCACGTGACCACCGTTACAATGATCATTACAATAATGCATACTTGCCACGATTCTTCCAGAATGATGTGAGTGAAACAGCAAAAGCTTTTGGGTTTGGTATTTCACGATGTAGACTACACTGCTGTATAAATAGTTTTTTAAAAATAGATTATTTCTGGCAGAATGCCTTTACTACATGTAGTTAGGCTACCTCTCTGCTCCATCCTCACAGATGCTATAGGCCTATGGGTTTCCCTGTAGGTCAATGGGCCTACAGCCTCAACTTTGGTCTAAATATGGACCATTCTCCGCTGTGTCTGGTCCTGACTGTTACCCCCCACTCCCCTGACCATCCATCCATCCTCTCCTGTTACCCCCCCCCCCCCCCCCCCCCACTCCCCTGACCATCCATCCATCCTCTCCTGTTACCACCCCCCCACCCACTCCCCTTACCATCCATCCATCCTCTCCTGTTACCCCCCCCCCCCACCCACTCCCCTGACTATCCATCCATCCTCTCCTGTTACCCCCCCCCCCCCCACCCACTCCCCTTACCATCCATCCATCCTCTCCTGTTACCCCCCCCACCCACTCCCCTGACCATCCATCCATCCTCTCCTGTTACCCCCCCCCACCCACTCCCCAGACCATCCATCCATCCTCTCCTGTTACCCCCCCCACCCACTCCCCTGACCATCCATCCATCCTCTCCTGTTACCCCCCCCCCCCCCCACCCACTCCCCTGACCATCCATCCATCCTCTCCTGTTACCCCCCCCCCACCCACTCCCCTTACCATCCATCCATCCTCTCCTGTTACCCACCCCCCACCCACTCCCCTTACCATCCATCCATCCTCTCCTGTTACCCCCCCCCACCCACTCCCCTTACCATCCATCCATCCTCTCCTGTTACCCCCCCCCCCCCCCCCCCCCAGACCTTGGGAGAACCAGGAGTAAAGGTAGTAGTGACCATACTGATCATTCTACTGGCTACAATCAGAGTCTGAAAGTGTCCTAGTCAGCATGCTAATATGATGTGATAGAGTTATTATAGTTATCATTATCTTATTGTTCCCCAGCTTTCTCCATCACATACAGTTGAAGTTGGAAGTTTATGTACACCTTAGCCAAATACATTTAAACTCAGTTTTTTACAATTCCTGACATTTAATCCTAGTAACAATTCCCTGTCTTAGGTCAGTTAGGATCACCACATTATTTTAAGAATGTGAAATGTCAGAATAATAATAGAGAGAATGATTTATTTCAGCTTTTATTTCTTTCATCACATTCCCAGTGGGTCAGAAGTTTACATACACTCAATTAGTATTTGGTAGCATTGCCTTTAAAATTGTTTAACTTGGGTCAAACGTTTTGGGTAGCCTTCCACAAGCTTCCCACAATAAGTTGGCTGAATTTTGGCCCATTCATCCTGACAGAGCTGCTGTAACTTTGTCAGGTTTGTAGGTCTCCTTGCTCGCACATGCTTTCTCAGTTCTGCCCACACATTTTCTATAGGATTGAGGTCAGGGCTTTGTGATGGCCACTCCAATACCTTGACTTTGTTGTCCTTCAGCCATTTTGCCACAACTTTGGAAGTGTGCTTGGGGTCATTGTCCATTTGGAAGACCCATTTGCGACCAACCTTTAACTTCCTGACTGATGTCTTGAGATGTTGCTTCAATATATCCACATCATATTCCTTCCTCATGATGCCATTTATTTTGTGAAGTGCACCAGTCCCTCCTGCAGCAAAGCACCCCCACAGCATGATGCTGCCACCCCCGTGCTTCACGGTTGGGATGGTGTTCTTCGGCTTGCAAGCTACCACCTTTTTCCTCCAAACATAACGATGGTCATTATGGCCAAACAGTTCTATTTTTGTTTCATCAGACCAGAGGACATTTCTCCAAAAAGTACAATCTTTATCCCCATGTGCAGTTGCAAACCGTAGTCTGGCTTTTTTATGGTGGTTTTGGAGCAGTGGCTTCTTCCTTGCTGAGTGGCCTTTCAGGTTATGTCGATATATGACTCGTTTTACTGTAGATATAGATACTTTTGTACCTGTTTCCTCCAGCATCTTCACAAGGTCATTTGCTGTTGTTCTGGGATTGATTTGCACTTTTCGCACCAAAGTACGTTCATCTCTAGGAAACAGAACGTGTCTCCATCCAGAGCGGTATGACAGTTGAGTGGTCCCATGGTGTTTATACTTACGTACTATTGTTTGTACAGATGAACGTGGTACCTTCAGGAGTTTGGAAATTGCTCCCAAGGATGAACCAGACTTGTGGAGGTCTACAATTAATTTTCTGAGGTCTTGGCTGATTTATTTTGATTTTCCCATGATATCAAGCAAAGAGGCACTGCGTTTGAAGGTAGGCCTTGAAATACATCAACAGGTACATCTCCAATTGACTCAAATGATGTCAATTAGCCTATCAGAAGCTTCTAAAGCCATTACATAATTTTCTGGAATTTTCCAAGCTGTTTAAAGGCACATTCAACTTAGTCTATGTAAATGAATTGTGATACAGTGAATTATAAATTAAATAATCTGTCTGTAAACAATTGTTGGAAAAATGACTTGTGTCATGCACAAAGTAGATGTCCTAACCGACTTGCCAAAACTATAGTTTGTTAACAAGAAATTTGTGGAGTGGTTGAAAAACAAGTTTTAATAACTCCAACCTAAGTGTATGTAAACTTCCGACTTCAACTGTATTCTGTTTGTATAACACAGCCTATGGAACTCATACATCACATATTCTGTTTGTATAACACAGCCTATGGAACTCAAACATCACATATTCTGTTTGTATAACACAGCCTATGGAACTCATACATCACATATTCTGTTTGTATAACACAGCCTATGGAACTCATACATCACATATTCTGTTTGTATAACACAGCCTATGGAACTCAAACATCACATATTCTGTTTGTATAACACAGCCTATGGAACTCATACATCACATATTCTGTTTGTATAACACAGCCTATGGAACTCATACATCACATATTCTGTTTGTAGAACACAGCCTATGGAACTCAAACATCACATATTCTGTTTGTAGAACACAGCCTATGGAACTCAAACATCACATATTCTGTTTGTAGAACACAGCCTATGGAACTCATACATCACATATTCTGTTTGTATAACACAGCCTATGGAACTCATACATCACATATTCTGTTTGTAGAACACAGCCTATGGAATTCAAACATCACATATTCTGTTTGTGGAACACATCCTATGGAACTCAAACATCACATATTCTGTTTGTATAACACAGCCTATGGAACTCAAACATCACATATTCTGTTTGTATAACACAGCCTATGGAACTCAAACATCACATATTCTGTTTGTAGAACACAGCCTATGGAATTCAAACATCACATATTCTGTTTGTATAACACAGCCTATGGAACTCATACATCACATATTCTGTTTGTATAACACAGCCTATGGAACTCATACATCACATATTCTGTTTGTAGAACACAGCCTATGGAACTCAAACATCACATATTCTGTTTGTATAACACAGCCTATGGAACTCAAACATCACATATTCTGTTTGTATAACACAGCCTATGGAACTCAAACATCACATATTCTGTTTGTAGAACACAGCCTATGGAACTCAAACATCACATATTCTGTTTGTAGAACACAGCCTATGGAACTCATACATCACATATTCTGTTTGTAGAACACAGCCTATGGAACTCATACATCACATATTCTGTTTGT